>NC_141294.1:7616331-8076331 GCF_037954325.1 Fistularia commersonii | reverse complement strand
TTTTTCATTATGGCAAACACTTCTCTCTTGAAATCACCTGCCTTTTTAGTATCTGACTATTGCGAGAAGTCCGCAGTTTCCACAAGGCGATTTAGTTAGGGTGATGGACATGGAATCCATTGGAGCCGCACCATGTATATTTCAATTCTGCCGACAACGACACAGATTTTCCATGATAGGAAACGCCTCTCTATTGAGCTCACTCCTGGCTCTAGTATCTAACGTTGAGAATTACCATGAGTGGTTAAGGCGATGGACTAGAAATCCATTGGGGTCTCCCCCGCGCAGGTTCGAATCCTGCTGACAACGTTGTAAGCCATTACCCTTCAGGATGAAGTCACAACCTCAGGGGATCACAATTAGCAATGCATGAAATTGTTGTCGAACGAGGCTACTTAACTAAGTTGATGGCCTACAAACCATTTTAGGCTTCCCCGAGTATATTTCAATTCTGTCGACGACGGCGCAGATTTTTCTTGATGGCAGACGCCTCTCTCTTGAGATCACTTCTGGCTCCAGTATGTGACTATAACAAGAATTACCGAGTGTCCACAAGGGGAGTTGTCGTGGCCGAGTGGTTAAGGCGATGGACTAGAAATCCATTGGGGTCTCCCCGCGCAGGTTCGAATCCTGCCGACAACGTTGTAAGCCATTGCCCTTCAGGATGAAGTCACAACCTCAGGGGATCACAATTAGCAATGCATGAAATTGTTGTCGAACGAGGCTACTTAACTAAGTTGATGGCCTACAAACCATTTTAGGCTTCCCCGAGTATATTTCAATTCTGTCGACAACGGCGCAGATTTTTCTTGATGGCAGACGCCTCTTTCTTGAGATCACTTCTGGCTCCAGTATGTGAGTATCGCGAGGATTACCGAGTGGCCACAAGGGGAGTTGTTGTGGCCGAGTGGTTAAGGCGATGGACTAGAAATCCATTGGGGTCTCCCCGCGCAGGTTCGAATCCTGCCGACAACGTCATCAGCCTTTACCCGACAGTGTGAAGTCACAACCTCATTGGCTCACAATGAGCAATTTTCTGCCAGATGAGGCTACTTACTTACATTGATGTACCAGGAACCCTTTTAGGGCTCCCCAAGTATATTTCAATCCTGCCGATAACTGCAGAGATTTAGCAAACGCCTCTCTCTTAAGATCACTTCTGGCTCGAGTATCTGACTATGTTGAGAATTACCATGAGAATTACCATTATGAATTTTCATAATGGCCTACGCCTCTCTCTTGAAGTCACTTCTGACTCTAGTATCTGACCATCGCAAGAAGTCCGATTGGCCACATGAGGAGTTCTCTTGGCAATTTCTCACACAGGTTGCAATCTTGCCAACAATGGAACAGATTTTATCATCTTTCTCTTGAAATCACCTGCCTTTTTAGTATCTGACTATTGTGAGAAGTCCGGAGTTTCCACAAGGGGATTTAGTTAGGGTGATGGACGTTGGGGCCGCACCATGTATATTTCAATTCTGCCGACAACGGCGCAGATTTTTCATGATGGCAAACGCCTCTCTCTTGAAATCATTTTTGGCTCTAGTATCTGACTATGTTGAGAATTACCATGTGACCACAAGGGGAGTTGTCGTGGCCGAGTGGTTAAGGCGATGGACTAGAAATCCATTGGGGTCTCCCCGCGCAGGTTCGAATCCTGCCGACAACGTTGTAAGCTCTTACCCGGCAGGATGAAGTCACAACCTCATGGGATCACAATTAGCAATGCATGAAATTGTTGCCGAATGAGGCTACTCAACTATGTTGATGGATTACAAACCATTTTAGTTTTCCCTAAGTATATTACAATTCTGTCTACAACGGCGCTGATTTTTCTTGATGGCAGACGCCTCTCTCTTGAGATCACTTCTGGCTCTAGTATCTGACTACCGCAAGAAGTCCGGAGTGTCCACAATGGGAGTTAGTTCGGGTGATGAACTAGAAATCCTTTTGAGCCTCCTCATGTAAATTTCAATTCTGCCTACAACGACACAGATTTTCCATGATAGGACACTGCTCTCTTGTGCTCACTCCTGGCTCTAGTATCTGACTATCAATATAACTCCCGAGGCACTGCATGGGGAGTTGTTGTGGCCGAGTGGTTAAGGCGATGGACTAGAAATCCATTGGGGTCTCCCCGCGCAGGTTCGAATCCTGCCGACAACGTTGTAAGCCATTATCCTTCAGGATGAAGTCACAACCTCAGCGGATCACAATTAGCAGTGCATGAAATTGTTGTCAAATGAGGCTACTCAACAAAGTTGATGGCCTACAAACAATTTTAGGCTTCCCCAAGTATATTTCAATTCTGTCGACAACGGCGCAGATTTTTCTTGATGGCAAACACCTCTCTCTTGATATCACGTCTGTCTCTAGATGCTGACTATGTTGAGAATTACCACGACACAGATTTTCCATGATAGGAAACACCTCTCTATTGAGCTCACTCCTGGCTCTAGTATCTGACTATGTTGATAATTACCATGTGTCCACAAGGGGAGTTGTTGTGGCCGAGTGGTTAAGGCGATGGACTAGAAATCCATTGCGGTCTCTCCGTGCAGGTTCGATTCCTGCCGACAACGTTGTGAGCCTTTACCTGACACTGGGAAGTCACAACCTTATTGGCTCGCCGTGGGCAATTTGTTGCCAGATGAGGCTACTCACTTACGATGATGTACCAGGAACCCTTTTAGGCCTACCCGAGTATATTTCAATCCTGCCAATAACTGCAGAGATTTTTCATGCTAGCAAACGCCTCTCTCTTAAGATCACTTCTGGCTCTAGTATCTGACTATCATGAGAAATCCTAAGTGTCCAGAAGTGGAGTTCTTGTGGCCAAGTGGTTAAGGCGATGGACTTGAAATCCATGCCGACAATGTCATCAACCTTTACCTGACAGGACAAAGTCACAACCTCATAGGCTCACGACTGGCAATGCATGACATTGTTGCCAAATGAGGCTACTTAGCTAAGGCTAGAGTCCTATCTAGGCATCCTTGTGTTAAGTTCAATCCTGCCGACAACGGCAGAGCTTTTACGTAATAGCAAACTTCTTTCTCTCGAAATCCCTTCTGGTTAAGGCGATGGACTTGAAATCCATTGGGGTCCCCCTGCACAGGTTCGAATCACGTCAACAAAGCATGTAGTCACAACCTCATTGTCTCACGATTTACAGTGCATGTCGCCAAATCAGGCTGCTCACATAAGTTGATGCATTCGGAACCCTTTTAAGCTGCCCTGAGTATATTTCAATCCTGCCGACATCAGGAGAGATTTTTCGTGATAGCAAACGCCTCTCTCTTGAAATCACTTCTGGCTCTGGTATCTGACTACCGCAAGAAATCTGGAGTGTCCACAATGGGAGTTAGTTCGGTTGATGAACTAGAAATCCCTTCCAGCCTCCTCGTGTTAATTTCAATTCTGCCGACAACGGCACAGATCTTTCATGATGGGAAACACCTCTCTCTTAAGATCACTTCTGGCTCCTGTAACTGAGTATCACGAGAATTGTCCACAAGGGGAGTTGTTGTGGCCGAGTGGTTAAGGCGATGGACTAGAAATCCATTGGGGTCTCCCCGCGCAGGTTCGAATCCTGCCAACAACGTTGTGAGCCTTTACTAGACAGGATGTAATCACAACCCCATGGTCTCACAATTGGCAAGCCATGTTGCCAAATCAGGCTGCTCATTTAAGTTGATGCACTAGGAACCCTTTTAGGTCTCCCTGAGTATATTTCAATCCTGCTGGCAATGGCACAGATTTTTCATGATGGGAAACACCTCTCTCTTGAAATCACTTATGGCTCCGGTGTCCGACTATCACGATACGTCCCGAAATAACTTGAAATAACTTGCACTACTTGTATCTGAATATCGTGAGAAGTGCGGAGTGTCCACAAGGGTTAAGGTGAGGGGAGTTGTTGTGGCCGAGTGGTTAAGGCGATGGACTAGAAATCCATTGGGGTCTCCCCGCGCAGGTTCGAATCCTGCCAACAACGTCGTGAGCCTTTACCCGACAGTGGGAAGTCACAACCTCATTGGCACAAAATGGGTATTTTGTCACCAGATGCTTCTGTAATGTACCAGGAACCCTTTTAGGCCTCCCCGAGTATATTTCAATCCTGCCAATAACTGCAGAGATTGTTCGTGTTAGTAAACGCCTCTCTCTTGAAATCACTTCTGGCTCCGGTATGTGACTATCGCGAGAAATCCTGAGTGTCCACATGGGGAGTTGTGGCCAAGTGGTTAAGGCGATGGACTTGAAATCCATGCCGACAATGTCATCAGCCTTTACCTGACAGGACAAAGTCACAACCTCATAGGCTCACGATTGGCAGTGCATGACATTGTTGCCTAATGAGGCTACTTAGCTAAGGCAATGGTCAGAATCCAATTTAGGCATCCTTGTGTTAAGTTCAATCCTGCCGACAACGGCAGAGATTTTACGTGATAGCAAACTTCTTTCTCTTGAAATCACTTCTGGTTAAGGCGATGGACTTGAAATCCATTGGGGTCCCCCTGCACAGATTTCGAATCATGTCAACAATGCATCAGCTTTGCCTGAAAGCACGTAGTCACAACCTCATGAGCTCTTCTCAAAATGACTCTATGACAAACCATGGATGAGCTGATTGGAGTGAATATCATCTATTTTTAAAATATTCTTAAATTTTGATGGGAAACTATATAAGACAGTTGTTATATTCATTGCAAAGATTCACAGCCACGATGCTTTCATTTGATATACACTCAGCACACACAAGCACACACCTCAGGTAGGAATGTAGACAAGCATGTGTGAGGACGTCGTCTTCATCAAAGTGACCTGAAGGGAAGCTCCAAGTTTTCAAGACCACCGTGCCTTTTAATATAATATACTATAATATTATATATTACTATATATTAAATATAAAGTATATTGTAGCAGCCTAGAAGTGTTCTTCTGAGATCTGATTGGTCAAACCACAGTTGAAGGTTAGTTAAATGGGCTTCGACCATTGTCCTGTGTTCAGTGAGGTCGAGACGAAAAGCCAACTGAGCAATACTTCCGAATTGGCGTGACAATATGTCTAAATTATGCATGTTATTGGTCCTATATGATATAACCAGAATTCAACCATTGTCTTATTGATGGTTGTATTAAGAAGGGATTCTCAGTCACTTTTAGGAACAATTTTAATTAGAATAAACTCTAATCTGACAAAAAAAACAGCTCATAAACAATATACCAGCTGACTCTATTGCACCTTCACTATCCTTGAACAGCTGAAGACATGCTCCAAAACACTACACACACACACACACACACACACACACACACACACACACACACACACACACACAGATGCAAAGGTGCAGGGACATTACCTACATAGATGAGTTGGGTGACTGGAGGTGGACTGTTGCCCAGTAGCGCAGTCATTCAGTCTTGACTCCAGATGTTGGCAGAACATAACACAGCACACACCCCACCCACTCACTCAGCTGCCTACACACACACACACACACACACACACACACACACACACACACACACACACACACACACACACACAGTGGATTTACCATGGAGATTCAGTCAAGCCTGTCTTCACAAGGCTGCATCCCTGCCAGATGTCACTGAGAGTTGATAGACTTTCACCACTTTTGGAGCCCAGTTTGGGTGGGAGTGTTTGTATTTTAAAATGTGTTCTCGCATGTTTGTGGGCGCATGCGTTTCTGCGCGTGTTTGTGTGTGGGTTTATGTGTTCACGTAGTATAAAGCAGATTCTCGGAGCAGCTTGTTCACAGCAGCTCGGCACAGCAGGAGTCTGTTCAGACCAGGCTGCTCCGTTTGACAAAGTGCTAAATGTTTGTTGTTCTTTGAATGTCTAATTTGTTGCTGTAATATGTGATCGTCTGTGGCTAATCAAGGAGCAAAACTGCTCTGACAGGACAAAGGCCTTTAGGTGCATCCGTCGTCTCCATTCAGCAGCGACATACTGAGGATCTATCACTTACAGATAGACCCATTGATATCTGTTTTATCTTTTTCCCGTAGATAGGCATACATATGAATCTAATATCCTCATTTTTCCCAGTTAAATGGGGTATAATCGGGTGTATAATTAATCGGGTGTATTTGCAAGTGTATTTGCAGTCCCTATGTCCTCTATTGTAAGTCCTCTATTGTAAGTCGCTTTGGATAAAAGCGTCTGCCAAATGTAATGTAATGTAATGTAATTTAATAATCTGCATTCCTAAGAATCAAAAAGTCCCCTAAAGACACATATGCCTGTATGATGATACCTGTCTCACCAACAGTGCTACAAGGTGTTACCTTTTTAAGATTATTTGGATTATTCCCTCTTATCGTTTTAGTTTTACGTGATGCCAGAGACAGAGAGGAAAAATACTACCATCTCTTGAAATAGAAAGGCAGTAGCCATTCCAGTGCATTGGATGCGGGACTCCATCTATTTCTTTGAAAGCTACTCAGTGGCCCATGATGCATTGTATGACCTCAAAGAAACTCCTCTGAATGCAGCCTGGTGAACTGCTGGATTAGCCCGGAGTTTGCTTCAATTCCAATAAATCTGTTTAATCTTTAAAGAGGTTTTTAGACCAAATGAATTAGATTTCTGAGCCGAAACCGGCATTTTCCTCCATAAACAAATGTTACTTATTTGAAGAATGATTTCGGAGTAATGATCTTCCTGTGTCACTAGACTACAGCTTACTTTTGTAAAAAGACCCAACATTTGTTTAATGTTACCGATATGTTGTTTTTCACTGCAGCAGTTTGACTGGATCCTTAGATACTGCAACAGTATACAGTACAAAGTGCACAGTATTTTGCCAAAACCTTAAAACATTGCACATCTCCTTCTGCCTCATTTTACTCCCGGTTTGTGGTTACTGCACCAGCACACTAGTATGTACATGATTAGAAGTTAAACCTAATATTATCATCTTATTAAGCTTTCTGATTTTGATTTCATTTTATTTTCAGATGCCATATTTTGCCATACGTCAAATATTGACATAATCAAAGCGTAAGGAATATTCTATTTATAATTTTGAAAGCAATTCAGCAAAATGTTATTCTTTCATTTTTTTTTTAAATTTCTCAGACACCTTACATGGCACACTGTTAATAGAACTACAACACAGTAAGAGTAAAAGATGTTCTCTTCAGCCGCACAGATGATTTGACCCAGGCTGCCATGGATACCAAACAAGGCAACCTGGACATCCACAGTTGAACAATGACTGATAACGGTGTCAATGAGAGACATGAAGGATCACACCTGCATTTGTGGCCATTTTGACCTAACAACGCACAACCAGGCAGCCGTGCATACACACACACACACATACACGTACACACAAACACACAGTAGTGGGAGGTGTTGTTGTCTGGGCAGCGCTACAGTCCATCTGTTGTCCAGTCAGGAGGTGAACCTGGGAAGGGGCAAACCTCAGAGGAAACACTCCCAGTATCACTCATGTTCAGCAGCAGGGGGTGGACGATGCGTGATGGCTGAGAGGAAAGCCTCACGGAGAGACCTGAATACCAACTCGGGCCACGCTTACTTTTTCTGGTTGTGACTTTGACTAGCTGTGACCCAGTTCCTCGACTTTCCTGAACAGGTGGTGGGTGGTTCAGCCGGCCGATTCTGATAAACTTGGTCATGTGTGGTCTTTTTTAAACCTACTTGTGAGATGACCCTGCTTTTACCTTGCTTATTTATAGATCAACGTCGTGATGAGAACCAGGAGCGCACATCTGAACTAAAACAGTGGGGCAGGTCATACGCATCAACGCTTCACTTGCCGTGACCTTTCTGCAGAACATGGAACCCATGTGACTGTTTATCAGCAAGATAAACTTCCTAAACGAAACTGAACAGATGTCCCACATGCCTGTCCAATGTGGTTATTGTGATTAGGCCGCGTGTCACCATCTATCCCATCATGAACGGGGGCGTAATTGAACTGTCAAAGGTCTTTGACCTCAGCAGGGTGTCCCTACATGGTCTATTAAGAAACTCTCAGAGGACCATAAAAGGAATTGATTGGGCTCACATTTGCAGTGAGCTGCTGGAAAGCGAAAGGTTTTTTAGGAATGTGGCGGCGCTCACGTGAGCTCAGACGTCTCGCTGAGGTTATGGATTTACTCGTTCCGCTTCTGGAGGCTCAATAAAATAGATGATTAATAAATTAAAAGGAAAATAGCTAGATGAGGCAGCTTTTACACACACATACAAACGCTGTAAGGGTATTTTTTAAAGGGAATAGTAATTCTTGTTGATGCGCTTTTGACGTTTTCAAGTCAAAGGGACCGGAATATAATTAAAACTGTCCATAAAATTGAGATATGACACGGGGACATCAAGACATTACATGCGCATTTTAGCAGCTTTATGGAATTATGTGCTGGACGCCAGCCAAGTCATGTGCTCTCGGTTTTTAACCATATGAGTTTTTTAACCTTTTTCGCAACATTCAGCAAAATAGCAGAGTGCGTTAAACGGCGGCATGTTTCAAAATCCCATGCTGATTTTATGCCATCTGAGTCAGAGCCCCAGAACAAAAGATAACTTGAGCATACCGAGTAAACTCCAGCCTTAAAATGTCACTCTGCAATAATAATCCTACAAGCAAAGCTTCTACTTTATCAACCGGTAATCTGTTTTTTCCAAAAAACAAAACAAAAAAGACCTTCGAGCGTTGTCAAAACTTACTTGGAAACTTGTCAGAAGCGATATGACACAGAAAGTACCAAATGGCTGCACCGGCAACAAGCCGCGGAAAGAAGTCCACAATAATTGCACTATTATGTTGTGTCAATATGAATCACATCAAAGTTGTATTTCACGCAAAAGCCACAGAGGCTGTCAATTAAGGATGAGTGGGATGGTCGGTAACAAGACGGGGAGGAAGGAAAACAAATGAACACACGACTTGAATTTCAAGCGGCGGCTCTCTCGTCTGGCCTACCTAATGGGCTAAATTCAAGCGAACGTCAAGATAACTTGATTAACTCAGCTTCCTGTGCTTTATAAAAGGAGAGCAAGAGTGGTCAGCTACCCCCGAAGCCCAGCATAACCAGGAATAAATGTAATCCCTATTGTGAAACGGGAAGAATATAACTCAACTGAACACAAAGAAAGAAAATATCAATCTTGCAGCTAATCCCTGTCCTGACACAGCTTCTCTGCACCTCCGTAAAACACAAAGCACAATAAACATCTATTTACAAAAACGCCATCGATGCAGAACACCCACAACAAATCACCTCCTGCTATGCTAACTGTGGCTTCTGGCTACAGCAAAATCAACAAGATTAGACCACGGTTGGTGATCGCCACTGAATGGTGACGCGATGTTTCCGCAAGCTGGAGAGAACGGAGAGGAGGCGCAGAGGATGAGCGTGGAGGGAAGTGGAACCTGGGGAAATAATAGAGGTCTGGGCTCAGCTGGTGGCAGCTATTTCAACGTTCCCACTTTCCAATGTAGGTTTCATAGCGAACGGTATGGACCTGACGAAAACGCCGTTTCGTCTTCATGAAGACGGAATGTTGGACATCCTGCTGCACAAGCAGCCTCAGGACCTTAGTAAAGGAACGGATGTGTATTTTGCAGGCACATTCTGTGTCCTTTCTATAAGAAATATAATAAGATGAACACCATCACATGATGCAGTGGCGAGAAGTCATCATCATATGATATTTTTTATTTCCTCTCCTTTTGTATTACATTACATTACATTGCATTTGGCAGACGCTTTTATCCAAAGCGACTTACAATAGAGGACATAGGGACTGCAAATACACTTGCAAATACACGATGCACAGGAAATATACAGAACAGTAAGCTTGGGTTAGTGAGGTTTTTTTTTTTTTTGACAAAGACATACACAAACGTACACACACACACACACACACACTGCATAGCCTAACTTGCTGCCTAACCTGATCCGGGGCATCAGCGCAGTAAAAAGTCCTGAAAGAGAACCGTTTTTACCTGTTTCTTGAAGGTTGAGATAGATGATGCTAGTCTTGTTGCTTCTGGAAGTTTGTTCCACCACTGAGGTAGTAGAACCGAGAACAGTTTTGCCTGAGATCGCTTAGAGCGAGCAAAAGGTACTGCTAGCTTGTATAATGCGCCTATCCTATGATCGCCGCTGAAATCTATACAGGAAGACGATTACGATGTCAATGTTGACTATTGAAAAGCACGGAAGGGAGAAGGATGACCTTTCAGTGTTTGTCGAAGGTCTTTGTAACCTTCACCTTAACTTTCATCCCGGAAAAATGGAGCAGCAAAAGGCAATTCACATGGTAAACCGTTGAGGAGGTTTGCTCTCCTCTCCGAGGCTCCATCAGTCTGTTGGCCCCCACCTTCATTTAATCCATCACCGAGTCCTCACTGTTTTCAACAGCCATCTCCTCGTGCCCTTCATCCCATTTTATGATCTTCCATGTCCTTGGTCTCTAGCTGTCCACCTCCACTCTCCTCATTTTCTCACTCAGACCTCCATCCTCTCTTCGCTCCCTCTCCCCAGCCTCTCCGGGTTGAGTTGACACATCTCACCTCCCCACCTAGTCTCCTTCACATTAACTTTGGAGCAGATGGCAGGGCCCTGCTCTCTCTGTGTGAGCTTGACTGACAGGTGCTGGTCATCAACCTCCATAGATGACCAGTCATATGTCGCTCCGCTTTTTGTCTCCTCTTCATTGTCCTGTCCTCTATTTCTCCTCTTCCAGCTTCTCCTCCAAACCTCCTCTGCTCCTCTGTAATGCCCCTCACATCTGCCTGCCCTTTTTCTTCAGGTTTGTTTTCTGAAAATTCAATTCTCCTTTTGCCCCGCCGCAGCACATTACCTGTCGCTCCCTGAAATTCTAAAACGCCTTGATTATAAATATTTCACATTCACATAAATCAAATAACGGGATCAATACCATCCATTCGCCAACCAAGGACACGGACCGTGGGGCAAGCAAACAGACTGAAATGAGGAAATATGGGAAAAAACGCTTGTTGACATGACATGAACAGCACCTACGTTTTTTGTAATTGACATGTGATACCCTTTTATTTTGTTTGTTTGTACATATAAGAGCATAAGAATAGCAATGCAATGCTAAAAATTACTAAAATTATAGCAACAACTGCTCCTCCTACCACTACTATTACTACTACAACTGCTACGCACAGTAACAAGAACAACAATCTCATTGATAATGATGATAATGCTGCAATAATACGACAACAACAACAACAACAAATATAAGAATAAAAACATAATGGGCGGCACAGTGGTGCAGTGGTTAGCGCTTAAGCTTCACTGCACCAAGGACCCTGATTTGTTTCTGACAAGGCGACCTTTCTGAATGGAGTTTGAATGTTTTCCCTGTGTCTGCGTTGGTTTTCTCTGAGTTCCCCGGTTTCCTCCCACAGTCCAAATACATGCAGCAGGTTAAATGGACAAAATTAGGAAAATTGCTCTGCATGAGTGAGAGAATGGTTGTCTGTCGGTATATGTGATGGAACCCGCCTTTTCCCCCCGATAACAGCTGGGATCGGCTCCAGCATCCCCTGGGACCCCGAGTGCAGAATAAGCGGCAGACGATAGATGGATGGATGGATAATAATAATAATTATTATTATAAACATGCCATCAGGCTAGAGGTGTATCTATCTCTTCCTGTGGATAAGCGGTGCAGAAAACAAACTGCCGAATAAATGAATGAATAATGTAGAGAAAAGTACAAATCTTGTCATATTACTATATTTTTTTAAATATTTACATATTTCAAATAGAATCACAGCTCAAGAAAATTTAATTAAGCAAAAAACATGAAATTAATCTACATGCAAAATGAGTTGGTAATACTTTGATGAAAGATGAAATAAGTTGTAAGTTAAACATTTTCAGAAAGAATGAGTGCCTCATTTAAAGTGTCTTCGAATCAAGCGTTTAAAGTTATAAGTTTGAAAATCTCTGGCCAGTGTGAGTTCAGTTGCCAGGCAACCAGCAGGCTGTCCCGGGAACTACCTCTCTCTACTAACCCCATGTAACTCTGTATACTCAGGGTGAAAGAGAAACAAGTAAGAGCAGTGATCACTATCAATGTTTTTAGCATTATGTAGAAGTTTAGAAAATCTGAGGATTTTAAAGACTTCCATTTTTGTTAATTGTTTCTCTAGATAAAAAGAAAAATAGGTTGTAATGCCGCATGTCAGCATTGTAAGCACAGATGAAACAGGAAAGAATCAGGCTAGTATCAAGAACCCTGGAAAAAATATCAATATCACGCATCATGCATCATGATCTTTGTCAAAAAACAAGTATATATTTTACTGTCACCATTTTCTGAAACCAGTCTCTGCCCTGCTCGGCAGCGGTGGATCAAAACCAAGCCACGAAAAGTGTTACAACTCCTACAGGTCGTTGATGATGTCTGACTGACACGCCATCTGTTGTCTCAAAATGGTGTCAGAGCAGAGCATCACTACATTCTGAAATATCCGGACAATATTTCACCGCGGGACTTCGTCTATGGGTTTGTGTGCGCGTTTCTTTGTTTACTGCCTTTTTCCTGGCTATTATAGGGTGTTTATATACCGACGGTGTTTCAGAATGTTACAGCACAGTCCGTTCCATCGCCGTAAATCACAGACGAGGCCGGAACACCTGTAGGATTTTTTTGCTTTAACTTTCAGGGCCTCGTGTTTGATTACATTACATAACATTACATTCATTTGGCAGACGCTTTTATCCGAAGCGACTTACAAAAAGTGCATTCAGTCACCGAAGATCCGAAGTACCAGTCGTCGGAAGTCAGAAGTGATCACTGTACCAAATAGCCATCTCAAAACCAAATAAAAACATACATTCATTTCTTTTTTTTTTTTGTTTCGGGGGGGTTTGGAGCTACTTACGATTAGTGGGGTAGTGTTTGTTGAAGAGGTATGTTTTCATACCTGCTGTTCTGACCTTTTTCGGGCATCTCGAAAAAATCCTGGTCGAATCTATTTTTACCATCCTGAGGATGGTGTTTTTAAAAGAAAAGGTGAGTTTCCTCCCTCCCTCTGTTTTGACTGCAATGGGTTTTCAAAACTGTCTAGATTGTCCGGCTGGATGAATTTGACACAGGATGAATTGTGGGCTTGTGGCATTGGGGAGGGAAGTAATCTTCAACGAAAAACGCAGCGTCACTGATAAAACCGGGCTAGAGTTAGACTCATCTGAAGGTGTAGTGTCAGAAAACAGCGTCTGTGCAGCCACGCTTCTACACAGAGGGAAATAAACCCCTCCAAATGACCGCTCGCTGGAGATCTTTGGGAAAATAAAAGCAGAGAGGGAGACGCTCACATACATCCACTTGCTTGCAGTGGGTTTCCATTGATCGCTCAGGGTGAATTGATTTTGCCGCTCACTTCAGGAGAGAAGCGGGTTCCCCTTGTCCCTGTGAAGACTTCGAACTGGCATGAGAAAAGAGTGGCGGCAGGATGGAGGGGGAAACGCGCAAGGATCCATCTTCAACGCACCGCAGAGAAACAGCTGTTTCAGGTCACAGCCAAAGATAAACCTCCTCACTTCTCCTCGTCGTCTCTCAGCTCATCCTCTCTCTCCACTTTTATTTTTATAGTCTCGCTCACAAATTTCCGCCCGACTGTCTTTAATCAGTTTCCTGCACACTCCGTCTCAGTCCGACTCTGCCCCCCCCCCTCCGCTCTGATCTGTGCCTCTAATAATGGAGAGTGCTCTTTGCGCTCATCCACTCTTAACCTTCATCGTCCCAGGATGCTTTGTTTAAACGCAGCACAGATGGGGCACATTGATGACTAAGCTTGAAAATCAGCGAAAAAGAAAGAGATGTTCTCAACATCTGGGCACGGTTCCAAAATAATACGCAGGAAACGACCTTAAGCTGTATGTTTGTGTAAAACTTTTTTTTTTTTTTTTTTTTTAAATCCAGAGTCTAAAACATCTTGTTAAAACCTTGGCGACCACATTTTTTTGATTCAATAGTTAAGCGATTGTTAGATCAACCCAACTGACTTTGCAGCCAAGCAGGTACAGTGTGTCCCCCCCCAGATTGATTGACAGAACAGCAAACACATTACTTATCTTGGTTAATCATAAATCAAATGTTTTAAAATTTGTTGAGCAGCTATTTTTAACAGATTCATATGAGTGGCTAAGAGTACTAATTGTTATTTATAACATGACATTACTGTTACCCATGTACTGTTTTTGTTTACCCTGGTAGCACTTTAGATTTTCTACCCAAACAACTTTCAATAACCCTGTTGTTGTCTAATAAAGTTTCTAATAAACCGGCCACTGCAGACTGCTAGTTCTACTTCATATCTGCTTAATGCATCGCTCCCAGACGCATAATGTTGAAGAACCATAGCGGATGGTCCAGTTCAGAGAAAAATATGGGGATGTGAGTAGTAACTAATGGATAAAGTGCCACTTCTCAAAATAGAACAGCATTTTTTCCCATCAATAACATCAAATGCATGAAAGTTTAATCAGCTAAATTCTTACGTATTCACCGTTAGCTGGATTTATGTTTCCAGACATTCTCTCATGTGAATTATAAATTCTGAATTTTCCATGTTTGTCAATTTAATTAATCTGGGGACCCCATTTGATTACAATGATATAAATGAATTATTTTACGAAAAGACTTCAGATCTTTCCTTTTCTGTGGTAGCTGCTCTTGTCAGATATATTGTCCCGAGGTCGACTGGTTTTCAGGCAAAGTTTTGTACACCAGATTTACATTTCGCTGGAGTTGAGATACATTAGATGAAGTAATATCTTCTATTTTTGCATTGAGTCTCTGCTTTCTCATTGATAACACTGTGTATCTGTGTCTGTGTTGGCCTTAACCATACAGGCTCTAGACGGATTATTCAGTGTGTATGCGTGCATGTGTATGTGTGTGTGTGTGTGTGTGAGAGTGTGAGACAGAGAGAGAGAGAGAGAGCGAGAGAGAGAGTCTTTCAGTGTGCTGTCCTGGACTCTGGAGGCCTCTAGACAGCTTATTCACAGCAGACAGATAGCAGCACAATTCTTATCTAACTTACCTTCTCTGATAGTGTATTGATGGGCCAATCCACCCTGGACTGCTGAATTCAGGAACAAAGGCACTGATAAGTGTGGCGCTAGAGTGCAGAGGATTTAAGGCAAAATAAAAAGAAATAAAAAAATATATTCATATATATATATATCTACTCCTTGCATTTGTGTTGTGAATGGTTCGAAATGTTAAAAAAAAAAAAAAAAGTTGGCCACCAGGCTTAAGTCTAAGACGGGAAACTGCAGCCAGTGGTAGAGGGGGCAAGATGGGAGGCTGTCAATCAGAACAGGAAACTCCGGAAGTTCAGGAGTGCAAAAAGATTCAGCTTCACCTTCAGATATAGCCGTCGCAGTAATTTAAAATTACATTTCATCTCTGCGTTGCGGTTTCCGTATTTGGCTGCATTAAAATGTCTGCGGTTGAACGATTGATGATCATGAACTATGGTGATGAAAAATAGTTATGTGACAGCAGAGAGGAAGCAGAGTGAGCTACAGCGATGAGGCGGATATCACAGTTACTCTTTTTGTCTCAGCTTGCTGGCGGGTACAAGGTGTTTGAAGCTCCAAATCCTCGACCCTCTGACTCGCCGTCTAGATTGAAGAGTCTTCGGAGGCGTGACTGAGCGGCAACGGGGCATAGCACCAACAATGTTCGGACACAGCGATGAGTTTCCAAACTATGTTGGCGGTGGTATCGCCCTGTGGGTACAAATACACCTTTGGACTCTGTTGTAAAATCATAACAAAACTACCACAATCCATTATTACAGGCGGGTGTCTGGATTATCGCCAACCCAAGTTGATATCTGATTTCAGATGCGAGAACCCTGCAAACAGTTATCTAAGCCAAGAATTTAGTCTTTTCTACATTGTCCGATTTGATAAAGCCATGCAGCACAACACCCTCTACTGTGACTGTTTTTGTATTCAGAGTTTTAAATTATATAAATTGATATTTTAAACACGTTTTGATTTGGTCCCTGGTTCAATGGTTCTCTGGTTTCCTTCCACAGTCCAAATACATGCTTTCGGTTAATTAGAAACCCTATATTGCCCAGATTGTTAATGGGAGAGAATGATGGTATGTCTTTATATGTGGCCCTGTGATTGATTGGCGACTGGTCCGAGGTGAACCCGTCCTCTCACCCAATGACAGCCTCCCAACTCCGAATGCCGGATAAGTGCAATATATAATGACAGAATGGTTCTTTTTATGATGAACTCAATAAGTAATTCACAATGAGGGCTGCTTAGTGAATATTGTTATTCTTGCATGGATTTGACCATGAGTAGGGAAAAAAGATCAGTGGACACCAGTGGTTCAGGCAAAGACGGGAAGAAGAAGCAGCAGTTTTGTTTGTGTGGCTGGCAGAAAGAAACAACCTTTTAAGGGTCTTAGAATCCATTAAGGGAGGAAGAGGTGCTTGGTAAAGGGAACACAGGGACCCCACATTGATACGTATTTCTAAGTGTACCAAGTCCAGAATCCAATAAGAATCCATTTAGGTTTGTGAAGTTGTTTACTCTTATGGTGCAGAAGCAGACGCTTGATTTGGAGGAGCGGCACAAAGATAGGGAAAGAGTTAGAGAGATGGCACTTACCTCTGAAATACCACCTATTGGTTGAATAGATAGTTTGATGAAAGCCCACCGAGGGGGAGAGAGGATCAGGAAATACTGAGGCGAGCAACGGCCCCTTCAACCCTGGCACCTAATGGAGTGCTCCACCGGCGGTATAAGAGTGTACCAGATGTTTTGAGGTTTCTGTGGAAGTTAATGAAGGTAGTTTGGACGACGCAAGTTATTCCCAAGGCTTGGCGAACAGAAGGGGGATCATTCCTAAAGAAAGGGACTCGTTCGAAATCCGTCAGTTTAGGCTATCAGTTTACTTTATGCAGAAGTGAAGGACTTCTTTCATGTGGTGCCACAGAGGCTGTTTAGCTACCTAGGAAGAATGGACTAATGGATACTTTGGTGCAAAAGGCTGGAATTCCTGTCTTCTCTGGGTACTTAGAACACACCATTATGTCTTAGCAAAAAGTCCAGTCAGCTAGGCATAAGAAGAGATACTTGCATTATGTATATTCAACGCTGTTTTACCACAGCAAAGTTCATTACAGCTGGCAGCAGCTGAAGATAGGCAATATGGCAGATTACAAATGCACAGTTAGCTTTTACAAGGGCAATGGAAGTAATTATAAGGGCTTCAAAATGGATGGTAGGTGGAGAAAGGCTGCAGGGAAGGCTGCAACCCCCTCAATTTAGGGCCCACATGGATGACATGACAACTGTAACGTCAACCGCATCATGAACTAGCAGGTTGTTTTACAAGTCAAAGAATAATCTGCTGTGGTCTAGGATGAGCATTAAGCCAAGTAAGTATTTCAATCAGTAAATGGAAGGTAGTAGATAAGAGTTTTGTTATAAATGGTGAGGTTGTACCCACAGTGCAAGGAAAAATCAGGGAAGAGCCTGAGTAGATGGTTTGATGCAAGTCTTAATGATGAGAGACAATTTGAGTTGAGACAGGAAATTATTCAATGACTCCTTGGAGAGCTAAAGCAGTTTTGGTTATTACCTTTATGTGGTCGCTGGTAGTGTATGAGGTTCCCCTTTAAAAGGTAGAAAAGATAGAAAAGATGATTAACTCATTTGATAGGAAATGGTTCGGAGTCCCACGCTGCCTAAGCAGTATTGCAAAGGTATATTTGAGTTGCAAGGTTCAAGTTCAAGTATGCTAAAGTTAGATTGGAATTGACTCTCCCTCAGTCAAAGGATCTATTGGTTAGGAGTGTAGCGCCCATTGTTCGAAAAGTGAAGAAGCGGAGCCCAAAATTGGTAGTTTAGGGTGTGAGGCTAGTCTTTCGAAGGGGTGATGCACTTGGGGTCATAATCAGGTGTTGAAATGTTTTGCTGGAGCAATTGAGGAAAAATGTCCAGAGCCAAGTTTTGTAGTTGCTTGTAAGGAGGCTGAGCAGATTAAATTTGTACGTGAGGGAGAAAAGGTTAGACCAGGGGTGGGCAAATTACGGCCTGCGGGCCACCTCGGCCCATTGTTTTTTTTAATCCGGCCAAAGATTGGTACAGAATTTATACTTGATGTGAATGATTGAATAATTGGATCAATGAATGTGGGAGCTCAAAACAGGAGATTATTTCATTTTTGGAGCACTTGAGAACACTTGAGAATTTTCCTGAGCTGAATGACACAGATTGGCTTTGTGATTTAGTCTTTACTGTGGAAATACTCTCACGCATAAATAAGCTGGAAGTGAAGCTACAAGGGAAAAACCGATTTGTGCATAAAATGCATGCAAACGTCAGAGCCTTCAAAACCAAGCTGGTTTCATTTTCAAAGCAAATGTCAGACGAGTCTGAAATGTACTGTCAACAAATGTTTTTTTTTTGTTTTTTTTTTATATGTATCGTATCTTGGGGTGACCCGGCCCATCTATCAAATTTTAAAAGTCAATGCGGCCTCTGAGCCAAAACGTTTGCCCACGCCTGGGTTTGACCATTTAGGTTCAGGCACAACTTTGGGCAGATCAGTGTAGGCGGGGCTTTGGAGTTGACACTGGACCTGGATGAGTGGTTGGTTATCCTAGCACATGTAGTCAGCACCTGGCTACGGCCACATACGTCATTGTGGTCTTGGGTAACGGATACTCTATCTCACGGAACCTATGGTCCAGCCCGAAGATCAAGTGGAGGAGGCTGGTGAGTCTAACAAATCTAAGTTTGGCAGCAGATGTAGAGCAGCAGGGTTTGAGGCCTCTGGTAAGGCCTGCAGAGGTGGGCTGCTGTGGTTTTGTGGCAAAGTCTGACTTTGCTCCACGACCTGAGCTGGGTAATTGTGGTCGGATCCTGAAACTTTCGGTTGGTAACATGTCTCAGCAATGAGCGTGGAAACATCAGTGAGGGAAGGTTGAAAATCCCCATGAAGTGCTTGAGACTGCTGTTTGCTAGGGTAAGTGGTTGGTGACTGTATATTGTTTTTTGTTATTGCTGTTAACTTGCTGGTAGCTTGCATGCTTTGGTGCTTGTTAACTTCTTTATAATCTGAATTAGGGTTCTAGTTTTACCTGGAATTTTGGCACAAGGGACAGTTACATCTTGTCCTGTGTATG
Organism: Fistularia commersonii; assembly: GCF_037954325.1. Classification (NCBI taxonomy): domain Eukaryota; kingdom Metazoa; phylum Chordata; class Actinopteri; order Syngnathiformes; family Fistulariidae; genus Fistularia; species Fistularia commersonii. Next base: position 8,057,114 of record NC_141294.1, on the reverse strand, counting down.
AATGAATGCACATGACACATTTGTTTCTCTGACATCTCCCAGTGTTTCACTGTTTATATGATTTAGTTTGTTAAAGTTAAAAGGCCCCTTTCTGATTCAACTGTTTCACTAAACGCTCCACTTTGATTTGATTTCCAACTGTATAAAAATGATTTAGAGTTTCGCAGATGATTGATATAATGTAAAAAAAAAAAAACTGGAACAAGAACTGTCGCATTGATTGATATGCAGGTGCCGTTTGAGTTTGAAAAAGTTTTTTGTATTCAAGTATCAGTCCTTCAAGCTACTCTTTTCCGCCCAGTGCAATAATTTCACTTGATGGAGTTGAAAACTTTCTCAATTGATCTTGGTCTTTTTTCAGATTCAATCTGGGACTAGGGTGTGTGGATTTATTCTATACTTGCTTGCGAGAGTGTGTGTTCTCATTTCCTGTTTGTGTGTTGTCATAAGTGCATTCATATATATTTTTATATGTGGATATTAACTTGTGTGTGTGTGCCTACATACGTACACTATAAATGGCCTGAGTTCAATCAGTGCAATAATTCTCAGACATCTTATGATTAATTTATGTCTTACCTGCCTTTTTACTGAATTACTTGGCAGACCCTTGGGGGTCTGTGCTGCACGCAATGCTGCAAATAACAGCTCAAATGAAAAAATGCAAATGATGAGACTACATTCACCATTAAACCTGTGGGGACCCTAAACACACTAACGCGTGCACACACACACACACGGACACACACACACACACTTATGCACTTGGTTTCCTTTTTAAATTTCACTTCCTTTCTCCTCCTTTCTTTCTCCATCATTCTATTTTCTTCCTACGAGGAGAGGAAGCCGGATGAATATCAGCAGGGGTCAGAGAATTGCTTGCAACAGAATAACAGAAGCATAATAAACAGAAGCCTTCACTCAGATTATGAGTGCTGCGGCTTCACACACATACACACGCTTGCACTCTGACACACACACACACACACACACACACGCAGGGCAGTGCACACAAAGGAATCCAATCAATCAGCAAAGTTGCCTTATCTCCCGCATATGAAAATGGAACTTCAGAAATTAGCTCATTTATTTTGGACAATTAGGGTTATTGAAGTGTGACAGTGAAAATTTAGTGTGCGCTGAGGCGTGAGCTCAGCAACAATAGCAGGGAGCCAATTGAGTGCGAGAAGCATTTAAAGCTGTAGTATTTACTTATCAATGTAGCCCGTGCTCTGTGTTGATCTCATTAAAACCTCTCCCTCTGTGTTCCTTTATTTAGACAGGACAGAAACAGAGAGAGGAGAGGACGAGTCAGGAGCAGCCATCCCTGTCGCATATGATATCATAGCCAGCTCGAAACAGAGAAACGGAGAGCAGAAACATATTGAGTTCACAAATCTAGGACGAGGGAGCTCTTTAGAATTTGGCGTAATGTGCCAAAGGAAGTTCACCGTGGTTGAATATTCAGTGTCGTTTAAATGAACGGTTCATAAATCTCTCATATATGCTAGTACCTCAGCTTGAAAGCAGGATTTTGCAAAAATACATATGGGATATTCAAATAGACAGAAATTTCCTGCCTTATGCATTCATGCTAGAAAAGTCGATTAAAGATAAATCATTCAGCCCAACCTTTGACCTTTACCGATGGTGATATCCAAGTCTACGATGCGTGCTTAGTATCAAAGTGCACAGAGGCAGAAAGGTGGAACAGATTGTTCCGCTTCTGATCCGACAGTAGAGATGTTCACTCTGCTTTATAACTAGTTGTGTGAACGGGACGTGTCGCATTATAGTTCCTGGGTTCAGATGTGGGAAAGCTGTATACACTATAACTTTGCACATCAACTTCGAGGAGTTTTCTGTATACAAAGTGGCATCATCATTTGCCTACTTACTTTTTAAAAATGCCCAAATTACAAGTTCATTTTAATACATCTGTTCTCGGACGGCCGGCCCTTGTCAAGCAGTCAATCAACATTTTCTTCTTGTTCTTGTTTTGCTGCCAAATGCAACAATCCAATATCTCTTCCTCTTCCAAGCCAGATGTGTGGAGAACGTGCACCAGCCCCCATGTGAAATGCGTTGATCGTGCACCGGGAAGGAGTCGGGCTAAAATCAACAGTTGTTTACATTTGGTATTGTTAGGTTCGTTAACAAGATAATCCAACCACGCAAAAATCTTATTGGACATTGTCTCCACCTTTCTACACCGGAGTATATGGAGAAAGGTGGATGTAGTAGAACTTAAAACCCTTTCCCGCACCTACAAAGCCCTAAATGACCAGGCACCATCATTTTTCAAAGAACTGTTTGGACCCTACAACGCGTTCTGATCTCTGCTCCCTCTCTGCTATGCTCCCAGGACACAGGGCCAGTTATGGTCCCTGGAGTCCCCCGAAAAGCAGAACGGGGGGCCAGAGCAGTCGGTTACCAAGCTCCTCTTCCGTGGAACTATCTTTCTGTCTCAATCTGGTGGGCAGAATAAACCCAATTTATTTGACAACGCTTATAGTCGGGGCGAGGCTTGCCCCGGTCACGGTAGGTATGCCTGCTCTGCCACGGACATCCCATGATGCACTTCTATCATTTATCCTACTCTTTCTAACCTCATTGCACTCATGTCCCTTATGATAAACTTTAATATTTCACAAAAAAATAATAATGGTAGGTGCCTGGCAAGACTGTTGTCCCTGGACACCTGCAGAAAGTGAGAAGATAGGATGCTACTATAATGCATGATGTCAGCTTTTACCATGTAACTGTTCACGCTGCTGTTATTAGAATAAGTTAATTTTTCCCTCTCCCTATCTTACTCTTGTTTTTTTTTTTAACTCTGTGCTTCTCTCAGCTGGTCGAGACAGAAGGTCGGCCCCAAATTGAGCTCGGACCCGTCCAAGAATTCGCCCTGGTAAATTGCAGATCTTTGGTACTTTGGTCGGCTCATGGAGGAAATGTTTGGCTTCTCTGAGTTATTTAAAATAGTGTGATCCAGTCCTCCTCTGAATGGAAAGAGTTATTGGGCAGCTGTGTTGTGATTGGTGCTATTATGGATAAAATCTGACTTGACTTGACTTCACATTGTAGAAGACAGTTGTTAAAAGGATGAGAAATCCACCCAGAAAAATCAATTAATGTGCCTGGGAACTTGAGGTGTTTTGTCTGTCTTTCAGCATTCAGACAAAAAGTTGCAATTTTTACGAAAGTAAAGAGACCTCCGTCTCTTCCAGCCTCATCATCGGTTTCAGAACATTGCATGGATTTTCTGGCAAATGCATGGCTTGTTTATGGTGAGTTAATTTTTGCGTCCTTCAGCGAAGTGACAAATCATGCACTGCTGGGAGCAGGTGTTTGCACGTCTGTAGAAATGTTCCAAAAACTGTGAGATTCCTTTTGATTCGAAGTAGACATTTGTTTATTGGATTTGAGGTTTCTCTAGAACTAGTAGGTCTGCCGCTTGAAGTATGTGACCTCGGTGACATATGAAAAGGAAAATGAGAGTTTAGCCTATGTATTTATATTCTTACGTCTGATTGAACTCACAAACAAGAGACACAAAATCCTGCTTCTTATTTTACCTTCTTATTATCGTTTCACTTTGCAAAAATCAGCAAAAGAAATCAGGTTTTGATTCCATAGACTAAATATCTCAGGTCATATTCTGTCTTACAAACAAGAATATTTTGCTTATTTTTATTTCTCTCGTTTTTTTTCTCCATGTTTAGTTTTGTCACGCGTGAAGACCATGTGCAAAAACACAAGGAAGCAGCATGTGAAACAAACTCAAAGTGTTGTGCCAAAACTGCATAAAGTGCAATATGGAGGAATGTCTTTTTCACAAAAAGAAAAAGGCACAGCAGTGAACATTGAGACACACAGCGTTCTGTATAAACAGGCTTCTTTGTTTATTTTCCAGTGATATGCTGCCAAATCAGCCTCAAGGTTCACAAACATTCAGGAGAGAAAGGAGCCTGGAGCTCAGCCGTTTATTCACTACTTTTAATTGTCCAAACAGCATGTAAACATTAATGTTTCGACACATTTTCTGCTCTAAATTTTTACTTTTAGGTGAAAGGGTCAGTGGCTGAAGCCAAATCTTCCATATTTCCAAGACTTTTTTTTTTGCCAAGATAGTAAACTAAAACCAACTTCAGTCGTAGTATCCAATTTTCAGTTACACCTTTGAAGTTGACATTATTTTTGTTCCTTTGCCAGAAACAATGAAATACTTGATCCCCTTTTCCTAATGCCATTATTTTGACTTCTGTTTGACCGGAGGCATCTGTGGAATGGATTACACTGTATCACAGAATATAAGGGTAAAAACAGGGGGGCGGAACTGTTCACCTTATCTCTCCAGGATGAGCTTAACACGTTCTATGCCCAGTTCAATGAAGACAACACTGTGGCGACCCCTTAACTTGATGTGGACAGAGAGGACCGCGTACCCACCCAACATTGCCGTTGTTAGAAAGACCTTCAAGAGAGTGAATCCCAACGAAGCACCAGGGCCTGACGGTACCCCAGGATGGGACCTGAAGGCAAATGGTCACCAACTTGCACCATCAACATCTCTTTGAGCCGACCCTAAGTCTCTTCCGCCATTGTTCCTGTCCCCAAAACATAAGCAGCCCCTTTCATAAATGGGTTTCACTCTATCGCACTGACATCGGTTTTCATAAAGTGCTTAGAGTGCAAAGTCAGAAGCTGCATCTACCTGTCAGCAGTTTGCTGACAGAGCAAACAGAGACACAGATGATGCCGTTGCTCCAGTAGTACACACCACTCTCAACCACATGGACACATGTGGGAGTGGTGATCAATGACAACAGTTCAGCATTTGATGACATCATACCATCCAAGCAGATCTCAAAGCTCACATATTTGGATCTGGAGAATTTCATCTGCATCTGGGTGTTTAACCTCCTGACCTCCAGGTGGTGAGGATCAGCTGCCACATTTCCTCCATTTTGGTTCTCAAGACAGAGATGCCACAGGGCTGCGTCCCCGGCCCGCTCCTGTTCGCCGTGCTTACCCATGAATGTAATGCCGGGGGGGCTGAAATTCCATCTTTAAGTTTTCTGATGATGCAATCATTGCAGGCCTCATCGCAAACAACCATGAATGCTTATAGAGATAAGGTATAGTTGCAAGAACAACAACTTCAGGATGAACTTCAGGAGACAGCAAGGTGGCAGACCTTGAGCCCGCAAGATTGACGACACGAAAGTAGAAAGGATCAGCCTCTTCATGTTCCTCAGCATCCCACAACACAGAGGAGGTTAAAGAAGTTTGGCATGAACACCAACATCCTTACCAACTTCTACAGGTGAAAAATCAAAGGCCTGATGAAGAGCTACATCACATTCTGGTCAGGGAACTGCTCCTGTGACAGACGAAAACCATGGTAGAGTGGTGAAATGTCACAGCTCTTCACTAGAAGCAGAGCCCCCTCCATCCCAGATATGTACTGCAGTCAGTGCCTGTGGAGGCCAGGCAGTACCATCAAGGACCTCAGCCATCGGACACATAAACTTTTCTTTTCGCTACCATCCGGCTGACAGTACAGGAGCCCGACTGCACGCACCAAAAGACTGAAAAACAGCTTTTACCATCAGGCTGTCAGGCTCCTTAACTCAGCATAAACTGTTTAAGAAACTGCAAAAACCGTGTAATGTCACACACATTCATGTGCACAGAATTTAAGACTGTAAATATTTACATTCTTAATTTTAGTTCTGGACCTTGCAAATGTACCAATGCAAATGTGCAAAACTTTTTTTTAACAAATCTTAATGGTTATGTTTTTACTATTTTTACTGATATTTTGCTTTCAGGTGATTTCTTGTTGGTTCTTCTTATCCAAAACAGATCCAAAGTCAGATTGTTACAAGAAATCTAAACCAATTCTATCTTGTATGGTGGATGTAGTATGAGGACTTGTGTATCATTACAGAGAAGAGTTCAGACCTGGCGTGTAATCGAGCATTTCCAGATCCTTTTCAAGAGACATAAGCAAAAGTTGCTGCAGCAGAAGAATCTTTGAAATATTCTCAGATCTTTTATTGGGAAACCTGAGGTTGTCTGAACCTCCAGTGGATTTTGGTAGGAGTATGTCATCTTTCTTTGTAGTTTTGTTACTTTCTGTTATCTTTTTATTATTTTCCTGACGTGCTTTCTCATTCTAATCGGTTGTTGTGTCACGTATTCCTTAACTCTTTGATTGTAAGCGGTTTAGCGTTGGACGTTGATCACACCCACGCATCTCATTTGGACCGGCTGCGCTAATTCTGAAAGGTTCTTCCATTTCTTCATCGTAACATCAAGATACCCTCATCATCTCAAATATAAAAGCCCTTTAGTTGATGATTCCCAAAGCAATACCAGCTATGATATAGTTGGGAGAACAAGTATTTGATGTACTGCTGATTTTTCAGCTTTTCCTACTTGCAAAGCATGCAGAGGTCTGTGATTTTTATCATAGGTACTCTTCAACTGTGAGTGACAGAATCTCAAACAAAAATCCAGAAAAACACATTGTGTTATTTTTAAGTAATAAATTTGATTTTTATTGCATGACATAAGTATTTGATAAATCAGAAAAACAGAACTTATTATTTCGTACAGAAACCTTTGTTGGCAATTTTAGACATCAGATGTTTCTTGTTGTTTTTGACCAGGTTTACATAAACTGCAGCAGGGATTTTGGCCCACTCCTCCATACAGATCTTCTCAAGATCCTTCAGGTTTCGGGGCAGTCGCTGAGCAATATGGACTTTGAGCTCCTTCCAAACATTTTCTTTTTGGTTCAGGTCTACAAACTGCCTTGGCCACTCCTGGACCTTAGGATGCTTCTTACGGAGCCACTCCTTAGTTGCCCTGGCTGTGTGTTTGGGGTCATTGTCATGCTGGAAGACCCAACCACGACCCATCTTCAAGGCTCTTACTGAAGCCAAGGAGGTTGTTGGCCAAGATCTTGAAATACATGGCTCCATCCCCATACGATGCAGTCGCCCTGTCCCCTTTGCAGAAAAGCATCCCCAAAGAATGAAGTTTCCACCTCCGTGCTTTATGGTTGGGATGGTGTTCTTGGGGTTGTACTCATCCTTCTTCTTCCACCAAACATCGCAAATTGAGTTTCGATCAAAAAGCTCTATTATTGTCTCATCAGACCACATGACCTTCTTCCATTCCTCCTGATGATCACCCAGATGGTCACTGGCAAACTTCAGACGGGCCTGGACATGTGCTGGCTTGAGCAGGATGGCTTTGCGTGCCCTGCAGGATTTTAATCCATTTAATCCATGGAGTTTGTTTGACTGAGTGTGCGGACAGGTGTCTTTTATACAGGTGAGGAGTTCTAACTGGTGCAGTTAATACAGGCCATGAGTGGAGAACAGGAGGGCTTCTGAAAGAATAACTAATACGTCTGTGGGAACCACATTTCTTACTGGTGGGTCGGTGATCAAATACTTATGTCATGGGAAAAAATCTGGAAAATTGCCCCAAGTGTGTGAGTTAATAGTTGTCAACCCTGAGTGCAGGATAAGCAGCAGACGATGGATGGATTGATGGTTTGAAACTATTCGAGGCGATATAGGTGGCAGCTTTTTGCCAGTTATTATGTTGTTATAGCATATAAAGTATATCATATTTATTTGATTGTACCATTCCTGCGTAAATGCACGCCACAGGGTAGCATTCTGCAAATATCTTTTTGCAGTTTTTATAATTTTGTGGAGTACTCTAGCTCAGGGGCAGCCGTCGTTGCCAGCATAGAGAGCAGAACGGTGTAAACTGTTATTTTCTTTTGTCTGTTCACTAAAGGGGAAGTTTCCCTTGATTACTTTCTGGTGTGGCTTGAAATGAGCCGCTCCTCCTCCTGTCATAGAGAGCAAAGCAATGTTTGGATTCCACTTGTTTTAGTGTTCAATGCCATAGGAAATAATTCAAAATAACTGGTCTGTTTCACTGAGTGACGCCTCGACATGTTCAACTTGTGCTTGCAAAGATTGCTGCCTTTGGGAAACTCCTTGCCAATCTGACCCAGGAGCAAACCTAAATGATGCTCCAGGCTGGAATTTTAAAAACGTGACAGTGAAGTCTGTTCATCTGGTCAGTCTTCCCATTTCTCAGTGTAAAAATTTCAACCACTCGGACAAGAATGTCCTGTTCTCTTCGTATTCGCATTTTGCTAGACGTTTCTTCGGCTCTGCCGCTGCGATCCATACAGTGTACCCAGCAGGCGGCGAAGCTTTGTTATACATTTCAACTGGAACGCCCTCTCGGAAAGTCAATGTATGCTTGCCAACCTCCAAAAGCCATGAAAGTTTTTGGATGGATAAAACTGACAATGCAACAGGAACTTCTACTATACATAAAATCTCTTTTTTTTTTAATGAAAATTTATTAAAGAGGAAATCCTCTAAAGATGAGTAAAGAAAATACACCAGTGATTTTTTTTTGTTGCCACAAGCAGCATGGCTCCCATGGTGGGTGGGGCGCCAAGGGCCGGGATTCAGCACGCAAGCAACACTTTGGCCACCACTGCTGGAGTTTATCCATAGCAGGCAAATTCATTATCTGATTTTTTTGTGTTAATTCATCTCCTTAACAAAATAGATTGAATGCTGATATTCGTTTTCTTTAGCATGACTGTGAGAAAAGATAAGCTGCGGAAAATTTCCAACCATGTTGCGCCAGTCGGTTGACAGAGACAACACCGCAAACACGGCTCAATCTGTAATGCAAATGCCTCACCTGTAATACAATGTGTCACACAACACTAATAACAATACTTTATCAATATGCAATTTTTCATCCACCTAAGAGGTCCAAGATTAAATTTTTAAATGAACTACCGCAATTTGCCATTTGCTTCATTTCCTTACCACGGTCTGCATAATTCATCACAATCGACAATGGCAGTTGATTTTAATCAGGCCATGTCTGAAGGAAGGAGGGGGTGAAATATTTGGAGTTCATTCGCTCTCGTTCCTCACACAAAAATCTTGCGCAGACAAATAAGGAAACAGTGGCAGGGGCCATCTATAACGTGATAAATATTTAAGATCTAATTTTAATAAGTAATACTCATACATAAAAGCGTTGTTTGTTATGGGCTCCCGGTTGTCATTACATATTCAAATGCGGCCGTGTTTTTCTGGTGCCATCAGCATCTCTTCAATATTAACACCTACGCAGATGGATTTCTCATTGCCTGGCTAAATGTGTGTATCCCCTGCTTCTAAATTATTATTGTGATTATCATTATTAATGGCTTTTCTGTTTGGAGTCAATTTACATCCCACTCGTTGAACGCAGGAGACGTGTCTGTAGCTCTCTGACATCATTTCCCATCCTGCCTTCATGTTCCTGCTTTGTCTCTTGTTTCTCTCTGAGACCTCTGGATAGGAATCTAGTGGGAAAGTGGGCCACAATGTAAACCTTGCGATAATGTATTCAGTATGTAAATGAAGGAAAGTGACTACAGCACCAACACTTCATTACTCAGTGTGTGTGCATGTGTGTGTGCGGGCCTGCACGAGTGCACACGTGTCTGCGTGTGTGCAGATGTTACCCGAACATCTCTGGCCGTGAAATATATGATCATGCGGGTGTTTCGTCTCTGATTGGCTGATCTGTCCGTGATCTGAGGCCTGCTCAGAATGGACACCAAAACTCACTGTTAATGGTGGAATAATTATGCATTATGTTACATGGTTAATGTACAAAACGCCTTTGAAAAGAAACTTTTACGTACTTTTACATCACTTGTTTTGTATCAATGTGAAAACACATCTTCCTGTGCATGTAATTCCCCATATCGGCACTCTCTTAAAATAAACGCCCAAGTCATATTTTTACAAAAATTTTTTTTTTTTCCTAAATCATCCCCTCATGATGCTGACCACCTCTAGCAAAATTGCCTAAATTCTCATTTAAACAGATTGTGCAATTCTACCCTTTTAGTAGAAATTGCCCATGTCAAGAATGTGTCAAATGGTTCAGTTTTTTGTGTTTCCTGAAAAATCCGAAAAAATGACTTGGGCGATTATTTTAAGAGGGTGACGATATGCACACATATATATATATATATATATATATATAGACTATACACTGTATATAGATATATATATACACATCAAAACAAGACAGATTTTACACCGTGCAGAGCAGAGCAGGACGACACTTCTAAAAACAACTAACAGAAGAAACCCCACATTCTCCATTGAGCTAACGCTTGGTGATAATGGTGAGGAAAAAGTGCGTGTTAGCAAACAGTGTCTATTGAGATGGTGGGCCCTACAATTTTCTGCAATTTAAACTTTTCTGAAAAAAATCATACAAAACGATCGGATGTTCATGTGAGCTGATCATGTATGGCTGACGATACAAAGATTTTATTTATGGATCGAACCCCATGCATGAACCCTTATGGCACACTACAACTGGGTACTTTTTTGGTAAATACCTTATTCTTATGACTTGAAAGGAGTCAGTATCATAGTTGAAGTAAACTGTGAGGAAAAACGACTGCTGTCCTGACAGCTGGGATTTTAGTTCCTTCACCTTTCTCCTTCTCGGCTCACTTTTTGGAGGGAAGTCGGTGTCATAGTTTTTATGAACGTTCTGAAAATGCAGCTCCAAATTTCCCTTTTTCGGTATAGCAATGGCAGACTGGCACTTTGAAAATAACATAGTAAAAAAAAAGTCCGACTCTGATTCCGAATGGAAGTGATACATTTTAGTCTTTTTGCTTGGTCTAGCTCCCCTAATCATTTCTATACCCATAAGTTTAGAAGACATAAATTGGAGGCTAACTCTCTAGCTTGCCAGAATGCGCCGTTATGTGCACATGTGCAGTGACGCCTGTGTCAGAAAGGGTCAGATCGGGCAGACCAACTGTCAGTCAAGTGACAAATTTCATAGTGAGGATGATAGGCTGACATCTAAGTTTTAATGCTATGCGATCTACCCACACTACCTTTGCGATCTACCGGTAGATCGCGATCGACGTATTGGGCACACTTGATCTAGAATATGATATCATGAAACCATAATGTTTCATAAGGTTATTACTTTCGTGTATGGGCCGGCCAAAAGAGCGGTAACTCACTTCTATTGAGTAAAAAATTCTTCTTCTTTTTTTTTTTTTTTTTTTTGTATGAATTTAAGCCAGAAAATTGCTATGTTTTTAATTTGGCCTCACATCCGATCCTGACCAGGTGACTCGTCCGTCACTACTTTGTCATGCATGTAATAAATAGACTAACGCTTCACGGAGATCAGTTACAAAATGCTGCTCTCCATTGCTGAAGGAGCCCTTCTTAACATGCCACTACAACGGCATGACACTTTCCTCAGCCGTTCCACCGCTAAACATACACAGACATACGCGGTCGCACACATACTCCAGGAGAATGAATGAGTGAGGCTGGCAGCCAAAACAGGCTTGGCATGGGGCCTAATGATGCCCGACATGCGTCTGCTCTCAACAACGGCAAGATAACACCTGCCAACTTTTACTAAGGTGTAAATGTCTCTATTAGCGAGCGGCTGGTCCCACATGTACATCGCTCAGATCAGAGGAGGGACTGCGGGCACCGTGGTTGCTGTTCAGAACCTGGTAATTGCTGGGTCCAGTGGGCCTGTTTTCGCTCTTTTTCTTCACTTGTATGCAATCATTTCATGTTATGGAGGCGGTATCGGAGAGCAGGGGTGGATTTGAAAACAGAGATGTGCGCAATAATCCAGATTTCTGCCTGATGCCAAAGTGGAGCTTTCTGTCGCGGTGTTGCTTATTGACTAAAACTGTTCTGTATCTTGCACATTTGCAAATAAATATTTATTGCATGCTTTCTTCAGGAAAGCTACAGAGATGCTGAATTTTCCTGGTCACGTGTTGATCCTGTACTTTCCATTGATCAAGCCTGGGTAAAAACATACTGGATGTAATTTTGACGGGATCTGGATGGGAAAGTGCTTTCTCTTTAAATACAAATAAACATACCTCCGGTTTCTAGTGCAGATGTATTTGTTTGATTAAATTTCACCCGAGCCAACTGAAATAGCCTTTGCTCTTCATGCTTTTTCTTGCCAAGTTCACACTGGAGATGGGAAATGGATTTTCTTTTCTGCAATAATCATATTTTCACTGAAAACCAAATGTGCCATATGATATATCTGGAATATGCACATATGAAATAGTTTCTCAATCCTCCCTACGTCCAGTTTCATAAAGCAGACGCCGCCGCTTTTCACCGTGAATGTCCAGGTGAGGTTTATTTCCCTACATTCAATAATCCCGGTTTTGTTTTTACTGTAGCCTTTTTATTTGTATCCACAGTCATAGCAACTCCTCCTGTATCCTACCCATTGGTACATTATGCATACTGCAGATATCGGGTTACTGGATATGAATAACATAATCCGGACTGGAAACAGAGGGTATTTGCATATTTGGTGGAAGCTATTGTTATATTTCATTATTCAATGTTGAAACCTATATTCCTCAGAGAGTGGGATATTGATGCAACTGTGCACACACCTCAATAATACCATTTGTAACGCCAAAGGATTAAGTGGGGCCTCTTCTGCTCAAGCACCGTTAGAATAATGTCTAATATGGGTATCAGAGATCTAATGAGGGCTTTGGGTCTTCCTCATTGGTTCACTGTTGTTAAATGAATCACTAAGCAATCCGCATGCTCAGAAGGCACGTGTCTTTGTGATACATTTATCTATGAATTCCAAAAGCTGAAATTTTGAATGTCCTTTAGTGAAAGTAGTGTTTGGTAATCTTACCAAACACATCCACAAAGGTTTAGCTTCTGAAAATGTGTTGAACCCTGTTGTTCTGACCAACTTTTAATTACTGCATATCAAATACTGAGATGAGACTCTCCCTTACTTGTGTGCTAAAGTGTTTCAAAATACTGCTTTATAATGGCCATTACAATTTATTTTCAGACTCTTTTGAAAACCACTAGCATCTAGTCTTGTACCCAAAGACTAAAGATAGACTATAAGGATTATTATTTGCATCAAACATGTGCGCATAAGCTCACTGGAAGATACTAACATGGACGATATTCTGGATCATTGCAGTCGTTGCCGTCGTACTTTATTTTTTCACTGCGGTAAATTTCAACTATTCAAGATGGTAGAGCCTGATGATGTCAAGGGTGAAATGGGTTGGGGAAAAGGCTACATGACTGAAATTAGTATTGCTTAGCTGAATTCCATTTTTGTGGGGTTAAAAAAAATGATTCACAGAGACAGAGCTCAAGGCCGTATAGCAAATAAATGTGGATATATGAATGATTTATTTTGGGTATGTCCTTTAGGCTAACCGCTCCAGAAAGTACCCTCAGGGTGATTTCCTGGTGAAAAAGCTGATTGCAAGTAACGGGTTAATAAGAAACTCGATGTGTTAAAAATATGGACTGCGGTTCCAGCATCTCTCTGGAAGCTGCGGCAGTATCTTTTAACACTCCTGAGGCATTTTGCTCTTTAATAAAGTTCAAAGAAACTTCTACTTCCTTTGAATCTGGCAGCAGAGGTAGATTCTTTCAAACTTTTTTTTTTCTAAATGGCAAATAGATTTTTTTTTTATTATCGTTTGCTGCAGGAAAGGAGTTGGCCTTTTTCAAATATTCAAATAACACTTGTTTCAACATGTAAAGTTACATCCCTGTTTTTTATTTTCATCGACATCTGGGCCCCACTTAGGGCAAATTGTTGATAGATGTAATTATTGTTTATATTTATGTGCCACAAATGCCAACCTTCATAACAGCAGTAAAGACCGATTTCACATCGGCAACATGACCTTAAGGTATTACATAGCAGCCCTCTCCATTTTATACTTTTGCATGCCGTTGCATCACTATTCCTTCATCTTTTTTTTACCTCTCTTTTATTCTGTATTTTCAGAAGTGCGTGTTGCCACTTGACCCACAATATTTTTGAGGACGAACACATCCACTTTCCGCCGAACATGACAAACATAGCTGGGGGTGTCGTATCAACTATGAACACTAGTTTTTTTTTTGTCTCAAATGAAAACAATCTCAAAAGCCATAGAGGAAATTGAGATGCAATATCTCGATGTGTTTTTGAGAGACTAATATCATGTTGGAAGGCTTGCCAAAGAATAACTGGCAATCAGCATCTCTATAGTTTTCTATTCAATCGCGTTTGGTTCGTGGTCCTCCTCCCATCCCTGACAGATGTAACATCTTCCAAATGAGGCGCTGTAAAAGTTGTCCATCTGCAGTGTGATGACCTTTGGAGGTCACAGATGGAGCTGCTGTCAGTCAGCATAGGCCGATGCTGAGTTGGGGCAGGTTGTTGTGCGGTCAGGATGAGATGAACAGGTGTGAGTAGAGGGAGGGCCCGGCATGACTCTGTAACCTTGGTCAAACGCATGTGTGTGTGTGTTTGTGCACACCTGTGTGCGCATTTACAACCTTTGGAAATAAACAGTCAGTGCAGAGAGATAAGCTTCACAGGCCAGAATAAATGTAACACGCCATTGTGTAAAATAGCCAAACTAGTAACAGCGTGTGCTGACAGCTGATGTCAGTTCACAAGAGTATGTACTGTGTTAACATCTAGGGTGTAACCTGGTTTATTTATATGTGCTGCAATGCTAGAGACAGGAATTTGGAAACCGGTGTGGCATTTCTAGCATAGGGTTACGTTCACTGTAACACAGCTGTGTTTCAATCAACACAATAAAGACTGCGAGGTGGACGTTCTCTGTTATTGTAAATGGAAAGATCTGGAAATGCAGGCTGAGCAGGTTTCCACACGGCACGCCACTAATTTATTTTGGGCCCAAGATTAATTTGTTGTTCACTGTAAAACATTTTGCAGTGGATTAAGAAGTAGGAATGCTTTTAGAAGCTAGCAACATTTGGGATTATGGTGTTCTAACGTTAATAATGACCGGTGTATGTGTCATGGCATCTCAAAGAGCAAATACATTAATACCAGCATTCTGCCCTGTCTGGGTTGATTACTAACTCACTGTTATTGATACCCTTTTTTTTTTCCAAAAAAAACATTTTTCTGCAGTGTCATGCTCCCAGAGAGAAATCCAGTCTCCTCTCTTCCTGTGGAAGAAAATTTGATGCGGTAACATGGACCATTTGCATTGTTGTCAAATCAAATTTGCATATATTTGACGAGTAGTGTGTTCTATATAGTCTTGTTTCTTAATTCTTGTTTTAGTGTTGTGCCTTAGAAATAGCCATTGATGCAGTTCCATGTATCATTTTTTTTTTTTTTACATTTTATTCGATTTAAAGTAACTGTCAGGTTCAAAGCTGCTCTGACTAAATTTCTACACAAAGGTTTGGGCAGCAGATGGGTGGAGAGTGTACACAGATGAGCTATAAATTTAGTACATAAGGCCCTGCTGTCACTTTTACATGTCAACCATTGTTTTAAGATTATTTATTTGAACCTTACACTTCAGTGTCTGTTTCTTCCTCTGTCAACAGATAGATTTACTGTGACTTCAGGGCCTGACATACTAGAATAGACTCACTGATGACTGAGTGTCAAAGGTGGTGTTGGACTTGACCTTGGCAAACATTGTCGGATTTTAAAAACATTAATCCTCAATATGCCCTCAAGAGTTTATGCAACTTTTACTGCTTTCGAACAACCAAATGAAAAAAGGCAACGGGCATAAAATCCTGATTGAGCGCTTGTTAACAATGTATTGCACTGTTATGACAAAATTTTTTTGTCATATTCATGATTTTTCTTGGTGTATTTTAAAGCTGTTGAATAACAAAAAAAACTGTTATCCTTTAGTCAGCCAAAGGAATGTTATCTTCATGATTGTATCGTATTTTGCCATTCAGCTTTTCTGCAATGCTTCAGATCTTTTACTTTGAACTTTCAGACTGTTTTATTTATTTTTTTTCTTCCAATTCAGATTATTTTGTAATAAAAAGACCTCAAAACGTGAAACAGATTTAG
Source organism: Fistularia commersonii (assembly GCF_037954325.1). Lineage (NCBI taxonomy): Eukaryota > Metazoa > Chordata > Actinopteri > Syngnathiformes > Fistulariidae > Fistularia > Fistularia commersonii. The sequence goes on along the minus strand of NC_141294.1, from coordinate 8,041,115 downwards.
TTGTCCGACAGAGCCTGGTCCCACAAAATTTGTTTATGACACCAAACTGAGTGACAATTCTTCAAAACAAACGCTCAGCAACTGGCAAATGGTTCTTGTTTAGAAACACACACACACACACACACACATGCAGAAATACATCCCAGAAAATTGATTTTAAAGGAAATTGAGTCCCAGCAATATTGAGTAAGCAGCAACAGTAGCTGTATATTGTCTCAATGCTGGAAACCAAGAGACCCACTGGGACTTCAGAAAACAGCTTACTGTTTGATAAATACACAGCAGAGCAGGCAGAATATTTCCTTATTAGAAATTCAAAATCCCTCCAGGAACAACATTGGCCACAATAAATCATTTAGCACGGCCAGCCGCCTTCGAAAATACTGCACGTTCAGCAAAACACAGTCTTACATGACCATCAATAATTAACACACTCCAATATTATTTTCTTAATATTTTTCTTGCCAGACCGACACAACAGATGGATAGATGGATAGATGGATAGATGGATAAGATAAGACGTTATTGATCCCCGTTATTGATAAGGAAAATTATTTTGTCACAGCAGCATAACAGTTATAGTATCAATAAATATGAATATAAATATGAATTGACAATTAAGACAGTTACAAGATAGCAAAATACACCCAACAATAATTTAAAGTATCAATAAATATAAATATATATATAAATATAAATATGAATTGACAATTAAAAGACAGTTACAAGATAGCAAAATACACCCAACAATAATTTATAGTATCAATAAATATAAATATATATATAAATATAAATATGAATTGACAATTAAAAGACAGTTACAAGATAGCAAAATACACCCAACAATAATTTATAGTATCAATAAATATAAATATATATATAAATATAAATATGAATTGACAATTAAGACAGTTACAAGATAGCAAAATACACCCAACAATAATTATTAATCCCCGGGGGGAAATTCATTCTCTGCAATTTGTGGATGAACATGAGCAGTAGGCATGCTGTCGACCAGCGCCAGGGGAGCGGTTAGAGGTTAGCAGTTTCAGTGTCTTGCTCAACAACACTTTGACCCACTACGAGGAGCCGGGAATCGAACCAGGAATGTTCTGTTCCAAAAATGAAGCAACAACATAACGCAACCAAAACAACAACAACAACAAGGATAGGAACATAAATAGAGTGATGATAGAAATTACAAAAATAAACAAAAAGAAGCAGGATGCAAATGGGCTGAGACCAACAAAATAGACAACAGATTTAGGGCGTGACACGTGTGAAAGGGTGCGGTAGTGAGATTGTGAAAGCAGCACAGATGCACCTCAGGCCGGTCAGAGTTGTGTGCCGTCCAGACTGCTGTCGTACAGTCTGATGGCCGTGGGCACAAAGGAGCATCTAAAGCGTTCACTTCTGCAATAGGTCAGGATGAACCGTTGGTTGCCTGAGCTCCCCATCAGCCACACCTTGGCGTGCAGGGGGTGGGAAAGATTGTCCAGGATAGCTCCCAGTTTGTCCTTCACCTTCTCAACTGCCACCGATTGAAGATGGTCTAGGTTGAGTCCCGACACCAAGCGGACTTTCCTCACCATCTTGTTGATCCTATTGACCTCAACAGCCCCGGCACCGCCCAACGATAGTGAAGAAGAGTGTGCTGGCTACCATAAACAAGACCCTAGAGGGTCTTGAGGAGCCCGCTACAGACGCCAATCTACCCCTCCTCAGGAAGAACATCTTTCTCTGAGCCTTCCTGGAGAGTGCATCAATGCTGTGTGTCCAGTCCAGTTTATTGTTAATGCGGACTCCAAGGTACTTGCAGGAGTCCACTATCTCCACCTCTTCACCCTGGATGGTGATTGGTACCTGTCTCATCCGATTCTTCCGGAAGTCCACAACCACCTCCTTGGTCTTGGAGATGTTGAGTAGGAGGTGGCTCTGGTTGGTCCGCTCAACAAAACTCGCGATCAGACCTGTGTACTCCCTCTCATCGTCACCATTGAAGAATCCAACGATGGAAGAGTCAACGGAGAACTTCTGGAGATAGTAGCAAGGGTCAGAGGAGATAGATAGATAGATAGATAGATAGATAGATAGATAGATAGATAGATTGGTTTCATATTTCAGGGTCTAACAAAATGGAGGCTGGATGGAATCTGACAGATGGATTATGAGGTGATTATTTATGGAGACTTTTTAATTAAAAGAAAACTGCTTATTAGGAACCCTCAGTTCCCTCATTAATAGCGGGCAGATGAGGAGTATGTTGTTAGAGGGTTGGCAAGGAGTGCTAATGAGAAGGTGGGGTGGGGTTGGGGGTCGCTTTCTACAGTGGGGGGGGATGGTGATGCTGTTTGGTGGTCAGAGATGAAATGTCATTTTTTGGAGCAAAAGGCTCTCATGGTCTGTGATAATGACAAGTAAATCCAACAATTGACACCCACATTTACTTCCTGATGCTCATATCTGAGATTTCAATGACTGGGTCTCATTAAAAAGCTCCCTAGCCAGATGTTACATAGCACGACTTTCCTGCTTTTACTTAATATTTTCTTAATATTTTAATATTTACCATCAAACAGGTTCAGGTGAATCTGTGCAATTTACCTTAAAAGGACAATGACAATGAAGAACAAGGGCGCGCAGAAAATGAGGAGACAGAAGGGGAGAAACACAATGAAGCTGATGTTGCTTACTGTTTTAGAATTACGCATTTATTATTCATGAATAAAATTGGTGTGGCACATAAAGATTATGTAAGTGCCGCGATAAATCTCCCCAACTATAGCTGTAGCCCTGACTGAGACAGCATAAAATAAGGAGAAGGAAATATTATCCAGATGAGAAATGCCAGGGCCAAATGCTTTTGTCAGTACAACCTTGCTCGCTTTTTGTATTTTATGAGAAAAAAACAGGTGAACCACACATAACATGCGTGTGTTTGTAAAACTCAATACCTTGGTCCATTGTTACACCCTCAATTTTCTGTTTTTTGTTGTTTATGTACTCATTGGCCCCATTGTCAAACTAATCAGTTTACAACATACTAGGTGACATCAAAGATTTAGCACTGAAACAGAATTTTTTTTTTTTCCCAGAGGAGAAACGGTTTGAAATAGAAAGTGCTGATATTAATCAAAAACACGATTCCTGTAAAAAAAAAAGTTAATACAGAGTCAGAAATATAATATCAGTGTTTTCCACGAAGGCTGCTGTATCAAGGATCTTGATGGTGACTTAGAGAATGTAAAATGGCACTTTTTGATTTTTCTTCACTGTAGATAATGATGCACATATGAAAATATAAACTTCTGGCTATCCCTGTATTATAATATTGATGATGAGGGGGAGGGTGATGATGATTACGGCAATAATAATAATAATGATGATAATAATCATAACAATAACAACAGTAATAACAACAACAACAACAATAATAATAATACTAGTAATAGTAATAGTAATAATAATAATAATAATACACTGGATGTACTCTGTGGAGGGGACTTACTTTATTTCATAGTAGTATTTCTGTGGTTAAGGCTAAATGTGTATGCCCATCCCACCCAGCTATATATACAGTGGGGCAAAAAAGTATTTTCAACTATGACAGACAGAATCCTGAAAATCACATTGTGGGATTTTTAATTAATTAATAGGTAAATTCCTTGTGAAAATAAGTATTTGGTCACCTACAAACAAATAAGATTTCTGGCTCTCACAGACCTGTAACTTCCTCTTTAAAAGAGGCTCCTCTGTCCTCCACACATTACCTGTATTATTGCCTCTTTTAACTGGTTATCAGAATAAAAGACACCTGTCCAAAACAAACTCCAGTATGGCCAAGACCAAAGAGCTGTCAAAGGACACCAGAAATTAAACTGTTGACCTGCACCAGGCTGGGAAGACTGAACGTGCAACAGGTAAACAACTTGTTGTGAAGAAATCAGAAGAAAACTGTGGGAGCCATTATGAAAAAATGGAAGACATACCAGACCACTGATAATCTTCCTCCGTCTGGGGCTCCACGCAAGATCTCACCCTGTGGGGTCAAAATGATCACAAGAGTGGTGAGCGCAAATCTCAGAAGCACACGGGGGGACCTAGTGAATGACCTGCAGTGAACTGGGACCAAAGTTACAAAGGCTTCCATCAGTAACACACTACACCCCCAAGGTGCTAGTCGAGTCCTCCTGTTTAAGCCAGTACACGTCCACCCCTTCTGAAGTTTGCCAAAGAACATTTGGATGATCCAGAAGAGGACTGGGACAATGTCCTATGTTCAGATGAAACCGAAAGAGGACTTTTTGGTAAAAACTCAACTTGTTGTGTTTGGAGGAGAAAGAATGCTAAGTTGCATCAAAATAACACCATACCTACTGTGAAGTATAGGGGTGGAAATATCATGCTTTTGGGCTGTTTTTTCTGCCAAAGGGACCAAGATGACTGCTCCTTGTAAAGGAAAGACTGAATGGACCAATGTATCGTGAGATTTTGAGTGAAAACCTCCTTCCATCAGCAAGGGCATTGAAGATGAAACCTGGCTGGTCTTTCAGCATGAGACAAAGATCCCAAACACACCTCCCGGGCAACGAAGGAGTGGCTTCGAAAGAAGCATTTCAAGGTCCTGGAGCGGCCGAGGCAGTCTCCAGATCTCAACCCTATAGAAAATCTTTGGAGGGAGTTGAAAGTCCGTGTTGCCCAGCAACAGCCCCAAAACATCACTGCTCTAGAGGAGATCTGCAGGGAGGAATGGGCCAAAATACCAGCAAACAGTGTGTGAAAACCTTGTGAAGACTTACAGAAAACATCTGACCTCTGTCATTGCCAACAAAGGGTATATAACAAAGTATTGAGTATTGAAAACAAAGTCTTTAAAAATCAGATCATATGATTTTCAGGATTTTATTTTTCTCATTCTGTCTCTCATAGTTTAAGTGTACCTATGATGAAAATTACTGTGGGAGAACTTGCACAATTGGTGGCTGACTAAATACTTTTTTTGCCCCACTTTATGTACTTTTATGATTCTGTAACATTATAGGAAGTTGTGAAATGTATTTTAATTTGCATTATTCCCTACAAAAAAATGTATTAGATGCATGATAAACACTGAATATACTGTATGCTTGCAATGCAAATGTTCATATGTGCTAAATAGGAGTTCACATGATATTGTCTGTCATTTTATGCTCACGTTTCCCTCCGGAAGAGCAATTGATAAATAAGTTCCACTTTACACATGGCTCTAACTTTTATTCATGTTATGATCTTTTATTACACATATTGGAATTACAGTAATGTGTCAATGGCTGAACTTGATTGAAATGAAATCGGAAATTAATTTGAGAAATGCACATAGGAACAAAAGGGGGGGGGGGACACCCTAAATGACCTAATATTAATCATTTGTATCATGATTATCATTGCCATCATCATCATCGTCATCATCATCATCATCAGTGATATTGTGGAGAAATGAGTCTCAGACAAACAGTGTCTGTGGAGAACGCTCTCATGTGGATCACATCATGAAAGCGAAAACATTACACTTTGAAAAATGACAAACCAGCGGAGCGTGAAAGCGTGCATTGCCAAACAGCAATTAATGTTTCCTTCGGCGGCCCCTGCAGAGGAAGTCCAAACCGCGCGCATTCACCACACCCGCGTAGAAGCAGCATTGGCTGCTTACCCAAACTCGGGTGGCCGAGAAGAACCCTGCGCCCACCTGAAGTCATGCACCCCGAGGCGCAGCTTTCAGTTTTAAATCAAGTGTTTGCTTTTGAATGGTATTGCAATGACTTGTTCAAAACAAAGCTCTAGAAAATGCCAATAAGCCCTAAGCAGGGGCTGAGGTCAGGTTGTGCATTCACACACACACACACACACACACACACACACACACACACACAGGCATATGAACCAGTGGCAAGCTACTGGAACTCTCATATTGTCTCAGTCCAACAATGCAGCAGCTGGCACAAACAGGGAGCTATTTAACAACCACCAATTGATGCTATGCCACCAGGTGCTACTGTGTGCCTTTCCCATCCTCATTTTATGCATCAGCAGAATTTCGTTTGCCTTTATTTTCATAGCTCAAATGGTAGAAAACAGACGGGGTTGTGGGGGACAGGGGGTGGCAACCATAAAAGCTGATATTTACGCCCAGTTCCTGAAATGGGACAGCATGAAAGGTATGACATCGGTGACTTTTACACTCTGCAAAGATACCCCGACACCTCCTGACCCGCTCCCTCTCTCTGTTTGTGCACTCTGAAACAAATCAATGGACTTGCACGCTTTGTGTCTGGGTGCATGTATTGTATATATTTATGGGGAGTTTAGCCACACGCACAGATGTACACACACAGCTTGGTACCTCTGGGCGTATACATCTGCACGAGTGTGTGTTTACCAGCGTGTCTTTGTATCCGTGTGGGTTGTAAGCAGCAGAAATAACACACTTCCATGGGACCTTTTAAATGGACACCATCTGTCTCTATCAGGCAAAGCTTTGGGAAAACTAATGCCTCAGCTCAGATGCTTCTAGCGGTGGGTTGCCAAAATGAACCGGCATCAGGGAAAAGAAAAGTGGAACTGTATAATCTTTTTTTTTTTTAAAAATACTGTAAATGTAAAGGAAAGAAACTTAAACATGTTAACGAATTTCAGATTGTGATTTAGTGCTTTCTGTGCTTTTAAAGACAAATTCTCCATGGGAAATGAAAAAAAACAAATCTGACACGGATGTCATTTTTGTTGCAATGCAAACATGCTATGAATACACGCCCAAGAGCGCACGCACACAGACACACACACACACACACACACACACACACACCCACAAAGAGCAACACCTGGGCAAACTCCCCGTCTGTTGAACCCATATTAAAGGCTTATCGTTCATTGTAATGCCTTTCTTTTCGCAGTACCTATTGTTATGCCTATTGTTTCCTGCAGCACCCAAACAACAAGACTGCAGCTACTGCTCATGCACCTGTGTCCCTGTCGTATGTGCGTGTGAACATGTTTGTGTGTGTTCATCTGTGCATCTCTTTGTCTCTGTCCGTGCAAGTGATCATGAATCGGTCGATCAGAAAGTCCCTCGGTCTGTGTTTCTGTCTACCTGTCCGTCCCCCCGCCTGTCATCGGCTCTGCGAAGTCTGACAGCTGTCAGCTTGGTTTTCTCTTCCCGTGTCTGAAACCTTTTTGCCTTTCCTGTCAGGCACACTGAGACAGACGCAGACATGATGTGATGGCCACACTGTCTGATAGCCCCCAGATCCTTCACGCTTTAACTGGGCTTGACTGTGGATGAGTCTCTAAACTGCCTGCTACAATAAGGGACACGTCCGAGAGAATGGGTTTGACCCCGCGGGTCATCTCACAGATTAAGTCTGTTCGAGGCAGCGTTTGCCAGACACGCAGCCTATTCACACCTTAATAACACACACACACACACACACACACACACACACACACAAACATCATTGCATACAGTAGGAATAGATCACATCTTTTCATGTGGATGTGCAAGTGTGTGCAAGAAGGGAAGAAGCAGGTCTGTACATGACTAAAGATTTTCTCGGACTGTGTTTGCGTGTGTGAGAGAGTGTGTGTGTGTGTGTGTGTGCGCGTGTGTGAGAGTGTGTTTGTTTGTCTGAGTATGTATGTAGATGAAAGGAGGGAACAGGTCTGTACATGAGTTTGATAATTTGCTCATATTATGTATATATGTGCCTACATGCTTGCATTTGTGTATGTGTGTGTGTGAGTATGTGCATGTATGCGTGCATGCATGCATATATACCTGTGCTGTGCGCCCTCTCCAGAGCAGGCAGACATCACACACACAGACCAGGAAAAGACACCCTTGGGTTTTCTTCTGACTTTAAGCCTCTCTAATCCCTGAAAAAGATTTGCAACAGTTTGACGTAATCCTTTCGCATTTCGACTCTCCTCACTCCCAAATGCCTCCTCTGCCGCAGCTTTGCTAACAAAGCACACGTGATACCCTGATGTAATTAGGGACGTTAAAGGTTCTTTTACAATGAAATGTTTATTTTGAACACTGCGCGCGACAAGCAGATTTGTGAACTGTTTTGTTAATAGAGCGCTTAAGGGGTTTTGTACCGCAATGCGAAAAATCTAAAAGCGGACTTATTCACAATGCGAGAACAAATGTCAAATATCAGAACAGCGGCGAAGCAAAGTCCTCATGTGCTTTGTATGATAATGGAAGGACAGATCTTATGACGACAACTCACTTTTATAGTTCAACAGGCCTGCGCGACGCTTGACCTGATGCTAATTAAACCTCGGACAAGTATTTGTCATCAACTTTCAAAGTATCCTGCCCGAAATAACAATTTGCATAAAAATCCAAACAGGGATTGTGTACTGCTTTTTATTTCTCATGACAGCTGTACAGTGACATCGTGTTTTCTTATTTTACTGAACATTTTGGTCTTACTCTGTTTCAGTGTGCGTAAAAAATAAAAACAAGACCATGAGTGACGCCTGGTTTTATCTTTGTACGACAAAAAATTTGTCAGCCCAATCTGGAGAGAATACACTCGCTGTCACCCCCCTGCCATCTGTAACAGGCTTGTGTCAAATGTGTTGTCACATCAGATGTGGGATTGTTGAAAAGATGTCACCGCCGGGCAGAAACTACTCAATGATGGATAGAACTATTGAAACTTTGTCAATGTGTAAGTTGAAGGAACTAACACGGTATTCGATTTTTTTTTTTTTTTTTTTGTTTGTTTGTTTGACTGTAATGCTTCTTCTAATGTCACATTGTGGTGAACCTCCTCTGTAGGCGTCGATGATGGTGATGTTACTTCTCACTCTTGTTGTGTTTCTTATTTACACTAACAGTTGGGCGACTTTCTTGTCTCCGCTGACACCTTTCCAGACAACACTGTCACATCACATTGCGTCATCACACATGACTCTTCTTTAGTGTTACTGAAAAGAGCATTTTCACTGTTTGTGTGTTATTATGTGTGTGTGTGAGCTTGCACAGTGGAATAATATTCAGTGGAAACATTTGTCTCATTCGTTCCCATCAATTTACATTGTATTTACATCCTTGGCTTTCACCAGATACAACCCATTCAGAAAGGGATGTTGAGGTGCTTTTTGTCTTGATGTAGTTTTTCTCAGGAAAGACGGTAATATTGAACTGGCACGAGGGAAGAGCAAGTAGATGGTGGAGGGTGATTTGCTGTGGTGACCCCCTGAAAAGAGTTCCCAAAACGAAAAATAGAAGAAGACCATAATATTGTATGATCAAGCGAAAATGTCAAAGCCACATTGGATTGATTTTTATAATATATGTGATAAGGAGGACTGAGAGAAAAGTCTCCATGAACTATATCAGAAGACCTCAATCGCCCCTGCACCTTCTCATCGAACTCAACAGAAATGGCAAGGCGAAAGGTTTTTTGGACGGCTAAAGATACGACAAGCCTGATCTAGCCCAGCGGTGTATCAAAATTAATTAATGTAGCAATAGTGTAAAGTGTTCTCACTTTTAAACATGTTTTATAATCAACAGACATTAGATTAAAACAATGTGGCCATAGACGTGATTTGATATGTCAAAATACATGATATTCAAATATAAATGCATAATACATAATTTGCTATTATTTCAATCTTGGATCTCTTTGAAAACAATGAATCAATACTTCAACTTATGAGCTATGACGTCAAGCAGGTTGAAAACTAGTGTGTTATGAAAATAATGCATTTGTATTGAAGTAAATTTTTGCGCAATCCTATAGTAAGTGTTAGTGTTACTATTGCTACATTTTAGGATTAGTGATCCTTCTCTCCTGCAAATTTCAGGTATTTTTCATGGTGCCAATACATGGCTTGTTACTGCCAAATAAAAACCATTGTTTCAAAACCCACATGTGCTGTCATAAAAATTCATCCCTGAGTGAAGGATTGGATGTCCTGACATCTTTACCTCAGACAGAAAATGCCGCTTCCATGAGTTATAATAACACATTATTTACCTGTGATTTATTCAGCCTATATGATGGTTGAAAAGGTTTCCTCTCTGATACGATGGTACTTTTGGTGTCTCTTCAGCAAGTGCTCTCTTTATTGTTCCACTCAACAGTAAAATGATATATCTGCTTTCACGTCTGCTAATTATGCAAAGTTCGATTATCCCGCTACATCTTCACCATCCCTGAGCTAAGAGGTTTTGCACACGTGTGCATGCCTCTATGTATGTGTGTGTGTGTGTGTGTGTGTGTGTGTGTGTGTGTGTGTGTGTGTGTGTGTGTGTGAATATGCAAATGTGTGAACCACTTTGAGCAGCAACAAGAGGGTTGTTAGAGACACTCAGAAAATAAAAACATCTAAGTGATTGGACTGTGTCGGCAATTGGAACCTGGACAATCCCTTTATGGTCAAATATCATTCATGTATTGTTGAGAGACATGTAGAAAAACATATTATTAATAATAATTGATTATCTAAAGTATTTTCATTTAAATTGTTATATCATGCAGATCTGCGATTTGCATTTTCAGTAGTATAATACTATTTATACAACACCAGTCAATAATCAGCCGCCCCTGTTGCAGGACAGTCCCCCCTCGCATCTCTGAGGATCAAAATGGTAATAACAAAAATGTAACCAACTGCATATCTGCACTCATGAATCACACACAAACAAAGACGTGCTTTCACGCAGAGAGAAAAAAAAAAAACAAGCCACACTCGTACTCCCCAACCGTACGCTGAGCCCGTCTGCAGGTGGGAAGGCGATTACTCAACATGAAAACACCGGGCGGATGGCAAAAGGAAAGCGATTAACTGGTAAAACTTAAATGGTGGCACCGCAGGAGGAGATGAGCGGAAAAGAAATCCCACTCTGGGCTAAGAGTACAAGCCGGAAACACTCGGGAGCGGCTCGCTGTTGGGCGATTGGAGAAAACACTGCAGGGGCAGCCGCTGAAATTAATCCACACAACTGAGCTTAGAGGTTACGAGTGAAAATGTGGATATTTAAGATACTGAAATAAAGATGGTATCTTATTTCCCGTGAACAGAACTGTTCTGTGGAGAATCAGCCATTTACTTTGTTCCTCTAATTCTTCCATATTCCCAACCGGAGAGCTGATCTGTGTTGTCCTAATAAAAGTAGGATCAACAAAACATCACCGTAACACAGCGTTTCTGCTCTCTATAAGTTACGTATCGTACGTCGCAGCTTCTGTGATCTGTGGGAATGGTATTGGCCGCGTGATGGCGGCGGCTGCGGCGTCCTCATCCGCCTGTCTCCATGTATGGCCCATGCATCCTCATTAATGATCCATTTCATGGCACATTAATTTAAATGATTTTAGGGAACGCAACATTAGCTCATGTGGAAACTCATAAGTCTTTCTCAGAGGGCAATATTTGGACATTTCGTTTCTTCGGAAATTCACTTCCTTCCAGCCATTTGTCCGTCCCTCTCAGATTAATGGAGCTATTATTGTTTGTCAAATATATGAGCTAATAATACAGACAGATTATTTTCGCAACCACTTTGGAATCATGAATTATCTGTTGACAAAACTTTCAAAAATCTTTATGTCCACAACCGTCTAATCTTGATTTTTATTACTTGCTCTCTTCACATACAGAGGACCTTTTCTGGTATTTGAATTATTATGGATTATTGGTTTTCCTTGATGAAAGGATCCATGAAGTTAGTCTTTTCCTGACTCTAATAAGAAATATGACATTTTTTTGCTTCTTTATTGTCTGTATGTACATTTCAAACCTTTTTAAATGTTTATGAAATATTTTATCATTTCACACAATTTAATCCGACGGAAGAAGCGTCATCTTAGTTATTTTAAATCCATTTCCACTCTTTAAACAACTCTTAGCTCTAGTTTTTATTGCATTTTCAAAGCTGCTTATTTTCCCATTTGTTTGCACGCTTTGAAATCCCTGTTTCAATTTCATTGTGATCTGCATTTTTTTGCCATTTACATTTTTCTTCACACACACACATACACACACACACCGAAAAAAAAAAAAAAAATTCTAACCCAATGGGATCTTGTCTACATGGGGCAAACGAACGCCAAAGGGTCCTAAGTGAATTCCGAGCCCTCACTCACACTGTCACGCAATCCATCAAGAGACAATAAAAGCCGCTTCCTCTCTTTGGTTGGTGATGTATAACAACATTTCCTGATTTTATGGTCAACCATTCGGCTCATAGCACGGCCCTGGATGCCATGCAGGGTGTAAAAATAAAGATGTAAGGTTTTTTTCTGCAGCAAAAAAATCAATCCTGCCGTTAAAAGATCCATGAGAGAACATCATGTGAATATTATGCTCTGCAATTATTGAGTTTATTTAAGGTTCGTCGTCATCGAGGGAAGCGTTTGCATAACATTACACTGACTATCATAGCTCAGGCGTGCGTGCACGTTATCGCTTACACATAGAGCGAGCTGACACTGGCTGAAATGCACTGCAAGACTGACCCAGTGACTCCTATATACAAGTCTCTACTACTGGTATTGTGGTTTTATTGGACGTTTCTGGTTAATTACCGCGCTTATTAAACTTGAATATGAAAAAAGTCAGCCACAATTGTCATTTATTAAAATAAGAACGTCACGAAATCAGAAGAAACTGCCTTTAACTACTTATATATAGGGAATATACAAATGCAGACAGCAGTTCGAAAGAAATCGAAAAAAAATCTGACATCCGTGACATTTTTTTTCATTTTCAAGAATTCCCTTTTGTAAAAATAAACCAAAAACACTCGATTATGAGGAAAAAAAAAAGGATTTTCCTCCTGTCTCAGTCCCGCTGTCCTTAAAAATCACATCAATTTTTCGTCCCCTTGCTGCAGTGTGCTGGCCCAGGGGTGAACACATCTCAGTCACAAATCTGGCCAGCAATCTCTCTATGCTTCAGGCTCTTTTCCCAGAATCCCTATATTTTTGTGACTTTATATGAGACAAATGATCTTTTATAGGCGAACATCATTTTGACCTTTTTAGAAATATAGGGCCATGAATTCCATCATATTTATTTTAATGTCTGTGTACAAGAGCTCGCACTACTGAGTGATGATGAATGTTCTGAGACAAAATTAGGCAAATTTATCCCTACATTACTACCATTTTGATATATTAATGAAATACCCGTCTGGTGTTTTCATGTTTTTCAGTTGAAGCACATCTCGACAGCTCTCGATGCGAGACACAGGCCTTCACCACAAGTATTTAACAGATGGTTAAAGCAACAGCGGATCACGCCGCCTGTTGCCCGGCCTTTTCGCTTTCTTCATTATCTGTGTCTCTCTTCCTCACCTGAGTCTCCCTCTGCCCGACTCTCTCCAACTCACCTGCTCCCCGACGGTCCAAACTGATGTTCGTCTCCCTGGTTTTGCGTTTGTGTCCACGTGAATACTTAGGAAGTAAGATTTCAACTTCAAGTTTCTGGCTTCTCTGCACTGAATGACACCTGCTACTCTGTGGATTTTGTTTTGAACAACGATGCCACACCGCTTGGGCCTCACCACGAGGGGAAAAAGTAAACAAATTTTATGCGCGGTATTCAGATGTTGTGGTCTTTTGTTTTTTTCTTATGTAGATCATCATGGAGTGAACCAGGAAAAACTAAGACAGATATGAGTTTTCACTTTAAATGTAATTTACAAGGATGATAGAATACCAGAAAATCCTAATTTCCCCAGAAAGTTTTGCAGAAAGAAAGAAGCCCGTTCATCGCAAGCATGTCCGCTCTTATCATCCTCACTGGGTGACACATCCGATGAAGGAGGTCAACTCTCAGTCACCCAAAATGAACATCGGGCCGCGATGCAGAGAGAGAAACGTTGGGTTTTCAAGGCTGACATGGGAGGAGGAGGATTTCTGTGTCAGTTATCTTCCCATTGCTCAATCAGCCAGTTTTCCTGGCTGTCAAGACACATGTGCATCTGCATGACAGTAAGACTGTGTGTGTGTGTGGAGGGTTGTTTGATTTTGTGCATCTTGAAAGACAATTAAAAAAAAAAAAACAAAAAAAAAAAAACGCCTTTACTACCCCAGTGGAAAAGACTATGTGACAGTCACTATTCAAGTTGGTAAGTAGAAGTACGCAATTAACTTAGCAGGCTGTCTCTGGAGAGATGCTGGCACTTTGCAATTCTTTGCCAACATAAATTAAATGAAGCTTGCGATTAATATGCCTCCCATGCCTTGATGTGTGGGCATTTGCATATATCACCCCGGTAAAATCCATCTCCAGGGCTGGCACTTGAATTTGACATGAGGTCATAATCAATAACATCAGCAATCACTTGATCATGACTTACCAAATAAGGATTACTGCAGTTTCTGGAAAAAACATCCAGACTCTGGTCTAAAATGACAATGTGGTGCAAATGTTGTTCATGCACCTTCTCCAGTTCGCCTCCGTCTCGTCCTCTGCAAAACGATGGCCGTTTCACAAACTGCAAGCTGTTTTCGAGCTCTTAGGGGACGAGTGATTCTGCAAGATGGAGGGGCTCACACACACACACACACACACACACACACACACACACACACACACACACACACACACACACACACACACACATACGCATCCACCCCCTGCCCCTCCAGCAGCACTAAATCAAATGAGAGTTGGTACTCAGCCTGCAGGCATTCATTGGCGGTATTGACACTGAGCCTCCTTCCTGAATACGGCCATATTCAAACAAATATTTAGAGAAAGAAGGAGGGGAGGCGTTTTATTTCTCAGAAGATACGTTTAACACTTGACTTAGGAGTAATGGTGATATTTATTTGGGACCCCCTCATCGTCCTTTTGTGGAGAGAATGCATACAAGCAGTTTCTGCTGAATCTCCATTTTTTTTTTTTTTGCATGTGCAAGAACAAAAGAGAAGCATCTTTTGGTGTTTTGGTGTTTGAGCACTTGGTCATGGAAAGTGGGGTTTTGCATGATCACACATCAGAAATATTTTCTCAAAGATAAAGAGGGAGTTATTCCAGGACATTAATATTAATTTTGTAATCTTAATTTGCTGTAAAGGCACATTGAGTTGATTTATATAGTATGTCTCGGCACACAACAGGAGTGTCTCACATTGCTTTTGATGTCATTCGGCCTCTGTTAAAAAAAAAAAAAACAAAAACAAAGAAAAACAAGAGATCAAGGCATTTGAATGAGGCGCATTAATTGCATGAAATCCTCACATGCGTGAAATATTCTAATAATTCATGTTTGAGTGGGTTCTGTTTTTTTCTTTTTCTTGATACATCTTATTTTCAACCATACCGAAATAGAGTACCTATATATTTTTATTGCTCTTCAGATTACCAAAGTTGAATCTCTACAGTACACTATACAGTACGACAGATCAATAGATTTCAAAATGTACTCTGCATGTCAGTTAGATTAAGGGGTCATTTTAATCATTTGTCAGAAATTGGTTAAGAATTTAGATAAAGTCTGATCAAATTTATTTATAAGAGCAAAACAGCAAAACTCACTGTTCAACGATCGGGCTCTTTCCACTTGGCAATAGTTTTCGGTTAGTTTTACAGAAACCTGAAGAGGTCATAACCTACTTATTTTTTTCATATTGTCTCCCCCAAAGTAATTTCATTCTTTCAGACTCGTGGCAATTTTTTTTTTTTTTTTTTTTTTTTCAAGAACAACAACAATCCATGTGAATAAACATGCATTTCTGCTGAAAGTGAGCAATTGCGGTAGATAAAAACACCTCCTAGTTCTCACATGATCAGCTGGTTTTGAAACCAGCTCATTTGATAAGCAAGCCGTTAACGAAACGTGTAATTGAAATCCTTCTTTGTCGTCATCCACCAGGCAAGACTGCACGGTGAAATTATTGAAACAACGGTTTGACATTCCGTGAAGCCGCGAGCCAAAACCCTCATTACCTTAGTACAACGCGATAGATTTCGTTCCTTTTTTCAGGATAACAGGGAACCTCCAGTAACTAAAGTACCCAAACCCACATCAGATGGTGCGCAACGGTTGCAAACAGTGTGTATCAAAATAACCCAATCATCAAGGAATAAAATTTGGCAGCAGTACACACAGTGAGCATGGATGAGAGTAATCTACTAAACATACCCTCCAGTCTCATAATTACATGTAATTTTACCAGCATAATTAACTAATTTAATTACTACTCCTCAAGAGCATCAATTATTGATATTACAGAGCATTCAGATGGCAGGCGTTTCTCTCGACGTGGCACTCATTCAGATGGTGGTAAACACATGCTGACTCTCCAAGAGGCTTGGCCAGATTCCTGCTAGTGCACTCAGCGAAAAAAGGGAGAGGAAGGATGAGACACACAGGCGAGCGAGTGAAAACAAGAGGAGGACGAGACACGTCGTACGTGCGTGTCGGCGGCGCGCATGCCTTCGCAGAGGTCTGACATTCCTTCACTCGGTGCATCATGGCTGCCTCATGACTGATGTTGAATGTGAGCAAATTCAATTTTTCCTCCACTTTTTTTTTGCCCAGGATGTTAAAGTAGAAATGATTTCCCCGCAATTGAATCATTGCATTGTGAATCCCTTTTTTCTTTATGAAATTCCTCCAGGTGCTTGACGGAAGTAGATATACATGTTCATTACTTACCTTCGGCAGAACAACAACAAACTGTGTGGAATTGGGTTTGAAGTGAATCCGACATGTCTGCGTTTGTCAATTGAATGAATTTGCGCAAACTTACCAAACTCCATGTGAAATGAATGTTCCAGGTGTGGATTTTGTCAAAAGTCTGACAGTTTACCGGTGCATTTTGCACTTTTTTGCAGTGCTCTTGTGTCATGAACGTAGCGCTAAAACATCTCCATGACCTGCCATGAATGCATTCAGACAAGAATGACATTTTTAGTTTTTGATTAAAAAGATTTTCACCTTTGGTTGCAAAGAATATGTGCTTCTTATTTTGACGAAAGTGTATTAAATTCAGTACAAGACAGATCATCCTTACACAAAACACAGCGATAAGTCCATTCTATTTATATAGTTGACACATTGTATTATATACAAGCAAAAATATCTCTTGTTTATTTTCTACAGTAGGACGATCAACCAGTAGAGTAAATCAAATTTCAATGACTCAGAAAAGCTTCTTTCTTTGCCTGCAGTTCTCTTCAATCTTGTATCAAGTGTACTACTTTGAAGAAACAATTGTTGGATTTCTGTTTTTGAAATGAAAAAAAAAAAAAAAAAATATGTATAGATATATTTAAATCTATGCATCTGTGTTTGTGTGCGTGTGTATATATATATATATATATATATATATATATATACTGTATATCATAAATAAGATAAGATAAGATAAAACTTTATTTATCCTGAAAACAATTCTTGTGCCAAATGGCTCCAAAATTACAGTAACCATATATAGATAACAACAATACAGCATCAAACAAGTATGAAAATAAATGTCCAATGAGAAGTTTGCAATAACCACTACTTAATAGATTTGCCAAAAGTAAGATAAATTAAGTACAAAGTTGAGCAAAATATTGGGGATTGAAATGGACAGGAGCAGATCTGTTGAGAGATACTGAGTACTTGTATTGCACAAGATAATCAATGTAAAGATAGCACATATTGTGAAATATAGTTGTATATGACAGTAATAATGATAAAAATGAAAAGCGAAGAGTAATATTGCACATGGCAATGTGTGTATGTATATATATGTGTGTATATATATATATATATATATATATATATATATACACACACATACACACATATATATGTGTGTGTATGTGTGTGTGTGTGTTTTATAGTGATGTGTGAAATGTGAAAACTTTAGCTGATAATCAGTGTTTTGTCCCAAGTGGGAAACATATTCATTAATTCTGTTTACAGTTTCCTTGAGACGTCGTTGAAATAAAAATCCGACATTTTTGCTGGGACCCTCAAATATCACACAGAAGTCATAGAAATAAAGTAAGAAAAAAGCTACCGAAGCCCATACTCCAGTGTACCGTGTTGTCAAAGAAATTGATTTACAATCTGTTTTTGATGTACCTTTTTATGAGTACACTTTACATGTATAATTACCCCGAGAGAAAAACAAAATATCATGGGAGAAATGAGAAGCTTGTATGTCGTTGTTTGTTCTGTGATAATTCAGGCCACGCGGGACGTCTTGCGATAACTTGAAAGCTTTGTGACCGACAGTTGGTTTTGTCACATCTTCGGTGCCAGATCACCGTGACAGTACATGGACAAAAGTTACTGCAGATGCTCCGCGCTTTAGAATCGTCCCAAGTGAGTAAGCTGGCCTGTGCTGAAAGTGACGGGGCGAGGCGGGGCGCTGCAAGTGGCGGGGGGGTGAAAATGAAGTGTTTCACATCAGCATAGGCGTCTGCGTACGCGGGTGTTCGTAACTGTTTTGCTCGTGTTGTTTGCAATTTAGACTTAGTTTGACGTGTGCGAGCCTGTTTTCATATTTTGAATGCGTAACAATACGCCGCATACCCGCGGTTGTGTACGAGCAGACGTATGTGTTTGTGCACTCGCATATGACCAGAGGTTTGTGTTTGCATGTGTGTGTGTGTGTGTGTGTGTTGCTGCCTGTGAGAGCCCTGAATATCTCCTCTCTGCTCCTCTCTAATTATATTCATAACAGCAATCTGAATGTGCAGGGCCCATGATGAATGTGCCACCCAAGTGTGACTTGCTCCTAATAGGATTCTCGGATACGCCGGCAGTCGACAACAGGGGCCCCGTGTGGCAGACAACACCCCCACACCTTGGTGTCACACACACACACACACACACACCCACAAGCATACACACATCCACAGACATGCTTTACAAAAAAAAAAGTTCTCATAATTGTGTCAGTGATCATTCTTTTCTCGCTCGCTCTCGTCCTCATTATCCTTCACTTCCTTGGAATATGAAGTCAATCTCACCTGCGCTTGAGCTTTTCGCCCCAACAGGTTTGTGTATACGTGTGACAAGTAGTGATGAAGTCTCTGTCAGAGGAAGAACTCCATAACATTTAAAAGAATCTCATCTTTTTCTTGTCAGAGTAATGTCAACTCTCGTGACTGTGCTCCTCCTAAGTGATGTTTCCCACTTTTTGCAAATGCAAATGCAGATAAAAACAGAGGCTGGCGTACGTGTTCTACCTGGGAAAGCAGCTCAGAAGCTTGTGGTAAAGATGGAACTCTTCTACATATATGTCAGCGTGGTGCGTGAAGCCAAAGTTTCCGGTTCTGTCAAAAGACGTTTAAGGTGACGTTCCGCACGAGAGTCGGAGAAGAGAACTTTGTTCTGTTGGATTCGTTTGAAGGTGAAGGCTTTCGATTCCTCTGGGAGAAGATACATTTTCTAAGTTATTGCTGTGCAATGTATGTCACTTTGTGTCATATAAGGGTTGAGATTCGCTATTATTTTCTCTATGATCTCTTAAAATATCTTCTAACGATTCCTTTACTAAAACCCATCCTTCTTAATTAATGTTACTACACCCATCAACCTGTTGTACCTGAGAAATTTGTACACGAGATAATATCTAAATGTTCTAGTCTAGTCTAGTGCACGTTCTTGCTGTGTCTCTGTGGGTTTCCTGCAGGCTCTCAAGTTTCCTCCCCCAATCCAAAAACATGCAGTTGGTTCACTGGAGACCCTAAGCTGCCCGGACATATGAATGAGAGTGAAAGGTTGTATGTCTCTATATGTCTCTATACAGCCGGGGGGTGCACGTTGCTCAATTGGTAAAGCGAGCGTCTCTCCGACTGGCAGCTCCGACGCCATCAGTGTGTTAGCGCGAGCATGAATGGGATCCAGTGTAAAGAGCCCTGGATATGCAAGGTGATTAAAACGCTATATAAGTAGGGGCTATTTACCATTTACCATATGTGTCCCTGTGATTGACTGGCGACCGGGTACGGGGTGAACCCTGCCTCTCGCCCCATGACAGCTGGGACAGACTCCAGTACCCCAGCAACCCTGAGGCGAGGATAAAGCAGTATGGATAATGAATGAATGTTTTCAATCTGGACAAAGTAGCCGCATTATCCTATATTCTTCTTGTCCGCTGGATTTTTCTACTTTTTGTCACATCAGTTTGGCCAGTAAGACATTTTTTAAAACCATACTTAGGCCTTCTCAGTTAGGATTGACAGTCTTTGCTCTACCTGGTACTTGCGAAGATGCATCCAACCCACTGTAAAGACCAAAGAAGACTTTTGCTCAACTTGCATGAGCCATAAAGTTGAAATGAAGCTCAATGTCAACAAGCGCGCAACCCTCGCACCTACATAAAATAAGAACAACTTTATTTATCCCGAAGGAAATTATTATGCCAGTTACAAGAAAAAATATAACAATAATAAATAACAGTAGAAAATTTGTTTAAACAGTAAAAAAATAAGAGAAAAAGGGAGAATAAGACATACAAATAAACTATAAAGTGTCTTAAGTAACAAGTGAAAGATAAGGAGTGCACAAGAGTGTGAAAAAACATTGTACATGTAGCTGTTGTAAAATATTGCGCAGTTATGAACATGCATACAGATAAATTATAACAGTTTACTGTCATAATCAAGGTTACTAGACACATTTGGCTGAAAATTTTCCATCGACAAAACCAAAGCTTCCAAAAATCAAAGCGTCATTTATCAGCTCAAAGACGCTGAGTTGGTGTTCATGCCGATTCTACGTCTGATACGATTATGTCTGCCTAGGCAGTCGGACTCTTTTCTGTTTCTCTTTTCATGCACCGAGCCGACCGGCCAATCAGATTGATTTCTATCATCGACAGCCTTTTGTAATAAAACTATATTTCTAGCTGCTGCGGCGGGTAGGAGGCACTGCAGAGGATGGTCACGGTGCAGAACCGCGCCCGAACAATAGCATGAAGTTTCTGATGTTTACGTCACACTTGTACCAACTCCTCATCTCCGAACCGAAGATCTTGTTATATGAGACTTTTACATGTTTTTTTTTTCATTGATTGTTTATTTTTCCACACACTTCACCAGCTCATTATCCTCACTCGCGTTTGAACTCTTCATGTTACCTCATAATAAGTTCCCTACGCGCCCCTCTACGGTTTCTCCTGGCTGTTTCATATTTACTCTTGCGCTTCCAAGGATTTCATCAAATGCGCTTGACATCACCGCTGCTCTCTTCGTCAAGAATATTACCATATTAATTACCATATAAAAGAAAATTACATTGTCCCTTTGCATGGCCTACGTTCTATATGCATCTATAGCATCTGTCCAATATGCCATATATATTTTGTGCTCGGGGCATGATTACCATAAGAAAGACCTGTGTGCTTTCTACCTTCAACATTAATTAGGAGGCTACACCTTTTCAGATATGTGGTGACGAGATCTCAGACGAGAGTGGATGTATGGGATAAGACATATAGTCGGAGAGCTTTTCCTCCGGGATGCCATATCCATGGTGAGATGGCACAGGAGGCTCTCCCATGCAAACACACCACTCCGGATCCATCCATCAAAGTGTCAGCTCGGGTTCTTCTCCTCGCCCTTCAAGAAATCTGTTGTGTCGAGACGTAATTCCCTCGTAGAGTTGTACTGTTTTCACGTAACACCGCCGTCCGGTGATTGACGTGAAAGCCGCGGTTGTCGGAAACGTCGCCATCTCGGTCGGTCCTCGCCGGGTAAAGAGCCGAGGAACATCGGTCGACCGGCGCGCACAAACACAGATGTATGCCGCGGCCGTGCACAGATAATGCACGCAGGCGGGATACTGGACAGCCTTTCAGGTCCCCACAGGCCCCCAGCGAGCTCCTCGACGTGGCTCTGATGGGCTGTGGCATTGATAGACCATCTGTAACTGTGTCACGTTGGATTACAGTTAGCCGGAGAGAAACACAAAAGAAGGAAAAAGACGAGAGAAAAGGAGAAGAAGAAGAAGGGGGGGTGGGGGGGGGGTAAAGGATCAAACCCTCCTCCAAGAGAGCCTCTTTCTGTCTTTCTCTCAAAGACAGGTCCTTATCCCAGAAGAAAGGACTTAATCCGTACCCCCTCAACCCCCCCATCCATTTTACCACCTCTCTCCTTGTTTTCCGAGCCCCTGTCTCACTCTCCCACTAGCTCTCCCTCTCCTCCCTTCTCTTTCCCTCTCACTCTCTCTCTCCGTCGCAGGCGGTGCTGCCGAGGGACAGTGGTGTCTCAGCTGTAAGGCTTTGTGTTCCTCCTGGGAACCTGCCTGGGAGATTGATCTGCACAATGTGAGGAGCACAAAGACATTGGGGTTTACGCACCAAAGAGCCAACCATGTATCAAGATGTATCCGGCTTGGGAGTAGCCATACCTGTCTGATCGCATCACGGCTAAACGGACAGATGATGGGAGGAAAAGGGGGCACAGAGGGAGGAGACTAGAGGGGAGCGGAGGCGGTTACGCCGCATATGTTCGACACAAAGTGAGCTTCATTAAGGAGAAAATAAATTCACATTGTGTGCGCTGTTCTAATCGGAGCTTTTTCTTATTCCCAAATTCTTGTGTCAAAGAAAATAACAGGAAGAACAAGGGATAGAATTGGAGACGCGTTTCCTCACATCACATTTAGAATAACTGGTTATTATCCACCATCAATAAGCCATATTTGGTTTGACAGGGTTGTTGCTGTAAAAACTGGTGTTAAAACTATACTCTCCGTCTGTGGATTATTAAAAATACAAGCCGGCCATTTCATTTTTTGATTTTTTTTTTTTTCCGTGTGCAGCGGTCCAAGTTATTTTTGCCCTGATCCATAGGGTTGAGAGGGGTGCAAAAGGCAAAACATGTCACATTGATCAAAGTTATTGATTTCATTTAAAAGCTGTCGTATCTGTTAGCCGCCTCACAGAACCTTCAGAGTACTTTTCAGCCGTATTTTTCAGGCCGTACCAGGGAATATGAGGTCCGCATTGATCCGGGGTGGAGAGCTTTGATTGATTTCCAGGGGATAAATGAAGGCCGGGCCTCTTTAAACATGATAAAAAATGTGGGCAGCGACTTACAGTGATCTATGGGGATCATTGTACATATATTCTTTTAATTGAAGAAATAACATATGTTTACTGAAACCACAAATTGTCAAATTTACACTGAGGAAATGTTCTGTGATTGACTGTTCAAAGAATATACTGTTTGCATTTCTCTTGTGAGTTGGTCAAACCACACACACACATACGGTGAAACTTAAATGTTGGATTCCCTTAATCTCGACTCAGGAATTCAATGAAAATCTTTTGATGAAAGCAATGAAAAGACGGTGCATTTCAAGATGTAAAGTTAAATGTCAATATGGGTCAATATGGGTCTCCTGTTTGTGTCTCCGAACCTCCTCCCACAGTCCTCAAAACAAACAGTTGGTTCATTGGAGACCCTAAATTGCCAAGATTTGTGAATGAGAGAATGACTTGTGTTCCTTTATATGTGTCCCTGTGATCGACAGGCAACTGGCTTCTCTCTCTATGACAGCTTGGATAGCTTCCCGCACCCCTGTGACCCTAAGTGCAGGATAAGTGCTGTAGATAATGAATGAATAATGTGGTATATGTTAAACTAAGGGCGGCACTGTGGCGCAGTGGTTAGCGAAGGAAAAGCGAAGGAAACTGGAGTTTGCATGTTTTCCCCGTCACTGCGTGGGTTTCCTCTTGGTTCTGGGGTTTCCTCTCCAGTCCAAAAAACATGCAGCAGGTTAATTGGAAAAAAATTGGATGAGTGAATGGTTGTTTGTCTGTAAATGTGGTCCTGCGATGTACGCCGACTCTCGCCCAATGACAGCTGGGATAGGCTCCAGCATCCACCGCAACCCTGAGCGCAGGATAAGCAACGATGGATGGATGGATGGATGGATGGATGGATGGATGGATGGATGGATGGATGGATGGACGGATGGACGGATGGATGGATGGATGGATGGACGGATGGATGGATGGATGGATGGATGGATGATATTAAACTAAGCAGACTCAGAGAAAATGGAATTTTAACTCACCATGCACTCAGCATGCAATACATTTATTGCATTGAAAACACAGAGTTGCACCAATACTGTGCACTGATGAATAAAACTCTACAGCCATTGTTCTTTAAAGAATAAAAATACTTACATGAAATCATTTCATATATAACACTTTATCCTGAAGCTCCAATGGTCAAAGGGATAGGTTGCACCCTCCAGAAACTAGTCAATATTTTCGTCTTTCTATGGGAATTTGCATGAAGAAATATAAAAATATTGTTTTTGTAACTGGACAGCCGCACAGTTTTTCATGAAATGCACCCCGTGTGTTGATTGTATTCAGAAGATACATTTACATCCCCCGTTTTTTGGAGCTGAAGGATCCTTTCCTGCTGCTTTGGCTGTCAGTCACTGCGCCGCTCATCCCTCTTAGCAAGTCAATTTTCAGATGAGTCAAGACAGGAAGGTACAGTATGTTGCCCACATACTGAGATGATTTTTGTGTTGGTGAATATTAACTCTCATTCTGCTTTAGAGGAAAAAAAAATGTTGCTCTTTTTTTTACATGAAAATCAATATTAGGTTTTCATTTACCATAAGAATCTGTTAGCTTGGTTTATTTGCTCATTCCTCATTCCAAGATCTTATTTTTGCCCTGATCCTCTATGAAAAATTTAAATTGACCTAAATATCGTCCAGAGATTAAAAAGTATAATTAAGCAAAAAGGCTTTTATTGTGTCATGTCACAGGAAAGTTTCTATAAAAGATGTATCTAAATAAACCTGCAGGGTCTGAGGTCAGATGTTGTTTTCTTCACTCACATTGTTTGTTTTTTGCAAAATAGGTTTTTAACATGAATTACTTTGTTGATTTCATGGCATTCTAAGGTACTGAAAGCCTTCGTTGTTAATAATATGTTAATATGATATAAGACAAAATATTGTTGTCCTTATTTGACTTTAAATGGCCCAGCGGCTTAAACTATTTTCCCTGTCTTAAATAAAGCAAGGGTCCAAGGCCAGAGGCGGCTGCACTAAGAACGCATGGCAAGCACTCATATGGATCCAAATAGCAAATAATAATCTAATAATCATTTTCTGTTGTCTTCAACCTCATTGATTTATGCAATGCAGTATTTGTTTTGTTGAAAAAAATCCCACTAATATGTCAAAATGCATGAAATTAGTTTCAAATAAGAATTTAATACTCAGGGAGGAGACAAAAAAAACAGCATTAGTCTCCTTTTACCTGAAGCATGTAATGTCGGCTGTCTGGTATGGAGTGGGAGGTGATGGGCAGGCAGAAAGGAAGAGGGGGTGGTGCAGGATTCAAGCATAAAATTCGACAGAAAAGCAAGAATGAAATTTGATGGAAAGTGAAAATAAGAACTAAAGGAAGCAGACAAGCAAAAATATGACAAACAGGGGAAACTGGGAACAAGACAAAAACTGAAGGAAGCCATAATCTGTTTACTGCAGGTGTATTATAGGCGTACCAGGAGCTACAGAACAGGAATGGTGTAACCTGGCCTCTTCAAAGATAACACACACACACACACAGAAACATCAACACAAATAGACAAGGGAGACAAAAACCTAGAGGAACAGGAGTGAACAAGAAAAACACTAAGAGAAGAAAAAGAATCTTAACTAGAAGTTTAAGGTGCACTGAGCTCAAGTTTCTGCTTGGCTGGCTGACACCTTGCATTGCAGCTCTGAGTAATAGTGTGTGTGTGTGTGTGTGTGTGTGTGTGTGTGTTTGTACCCCCAAATTGATATGGTGCTCTTACATCAATGAATTACTACCAGTGATTCTGCTCCTTCTGCTCCAAATCATGACAACCAAAGCTAAAATGTGAAAGCACCGGGCGTTCCAGGTTCCTATTTTCAAAACATTTTTCATATTTATGAGAAAACATTATTCTTATTTTTCGAAGCAGATGTTTATCCCTTACTTTTAGATGTTAATTAAAATATGTATATGGTATATATACTGTATATTACCAAGGTCAGTTTGAGAGAATCTAAGGAAATTATTCACAACCTCTGTGTTTGAGATCATGTAATTTTTTTTTATGATAAAAAACCGAGTGATGTCTTTTTTTCTACTTTGATTTCTCTGAATTCTGAGATAACTACCGCC
Organism: Fistularia commersonii; assembly: GCF_037954325.1. NCBI lineage: Eukaryota > Metazoa > Chordata > Actinopteri > Syngnathiformes > Fistulariidae > Fistularia > Fistularia commersonii. The sequence goes on along the minus strand of NC_141294.1, from coordinate 8,014,965 downwards.
TAGGTTTCTCAAGGGGACACATTATCCTACTATGTATTTCTAGGATTCAGATTCAGCCGATAAGTTTCTTTTACAGTACCGAATTAAAAAAAAAAAAAAAAAGCATAATTTCAGACTTTTTCGCCATCGTCCACATGAGACACGATGTTTGGAATTATTCTATGCTCCCTGGGATTTGAGAGCAACACCTTGCTCAAATCAAGCTGCTGTTTAAGCAGACTGTGTGCTGCGGCTCGCCCACACACTTTGGGCGAAATAATAAGCACCCCGAGGCTCTGCCAAGGCCTCTCCGCTTTTGTGATCGATGGCAATCCTTTTTCTATAATTCTGCTCTTTCCACTACCGTGCGCATGCACGCCACGGATGAAGCGCACACACTCCTGGCGCAGCCCCTTGGTGTTAGGCCCAACACATCAGTCAGATCCAGGCTCCGGTCTCCACTGTGTGCTGATGTATCTAAGAATCCTATTTTGCTGTCCTATTGTTAGAGCGGAGATAGAGGCCCATCACTGAAAGCACAAGGTCACAGAACACATCAGCACAAAGAGCCCTATCTCCCTCTCTCTGTCCGTGTCTGAGAGTGTACGCTCCCTCACACACAACATGCACACACACACATACACATACCCACCATTTCTACTGCAGTCACTCGTATTCATTCGCTTTCCAGGCAATGAGCAGACAGCACCCTGAATGCCCTGACCTCAAATTTGCTGAAATAGCCACAATAGCTTCCCGGACTACAAAATATCAGTCCACTCATCTGGACTCTGTGACTCTGAGCTCCAATTTATGAGGATGTGAGGAGTGTTAGGAGAACGATCAAATTGTTAGATTGGAATCAACTATCCAGACTTGAGAGGGAGAAAGGTCATATTTCCATACGGTGTGCACATATCCTTCTACACGGCCAGGGAGTTTTAACATGTAATGGTCCCATTTCAATTCCAATGCATAATCCATACTGACTATAAACATTGTAGTAAGAACTAGGCTTTGGCGCCGGGATCACTCCTCTTCTATGCTGTGTGCGATTAAGGTCAAAAGCCATGTTTTGGATTGGGGAAAAGCATTGAGGCAAAGTCCACATGAGGCATCGGTAGAATTTTTTTGGATGCATTGTGGCGTTTTTGCCCACGTATCATGGTATTTATAATGGTGTTACATATATTTGGTCACACGCTTATGTTGGAATCGACATTAGTGTCAGCTTAGGAAAGTTTTTTCCAACACTTGCCCTGGACGCTCTTTAAAACCTATATCTGCACCGTCGTAAGGAAGTTGTCCGTAGCTATGACCTCTGACTTCCCACTAAATCATAATGACGTCCATTTCATCACAAGAGCTGCAATCCATCCTCCCAGCATCCAGACCTATCAACTCCATATCTCATCAAGACATGGTACATCCCATCTTTTGTGTGAATATGTGATGGACTTCTGTCAAATGACTACCTATACTTTCATGAAATTTAACTGAATCCAAATGTTCACAGCGTCTAACCTGAACAACTTGGGTTAAATTCCCTCTGACCAAGAACTGTTGATCGGAGTCTAGTTTTACAGCTGGCTTTTAATTTGCACATTTCACAGTGGGATGGAGAGTTTGAAAGGGTCTAGAACAAATTTAATGGCCACTATAAGCATTCAGGTAATGGCACAATAATAAAAACGGCATATGTTGAAAGTGAAGCAATATAAGAAAAAAAAAAAAAAAATTCAACATCAGTTGTAGTAGTTATAGTGGTTATCAAAGTTATGTTAAGAGTATATAGTTAATATTCCAAAATTATTAATGAAAGAAGTGATAAAAGGAGGCATCCAAAGTGTCATCTGAAAACATTACAATGCAAAGCTGATAAAAACAGGTGAGGCAGACATAACAGGAGCTGCTTATAAGCTGGTATTTTAAAATATGGCAGGCTGCTAAGTGCCTCGACTGGTTTAAGTTTCTGTGTGTGTGTGTGTGTGTGTGTGTGTCTGTGTGTCTGTGTGCGTGTGTGTTTGTCAGGCAGCACTGCAGCATCCTACATAAATATTGTAGTGGGTTCTTAACCATCCTCCAGAGTCTCCTCTTGGCAACTGGAGGTGAATAATGTATCACAGAGATGCTGGAAAGATAGTGCTTTATTACAGTTTTGAAGTATAATTTGAGTTGTTTGCCTCTGAAACTGTTCAGTGGGGGGAAATGGTGTTACTTATTGTGGATCTTTTTATGGGCTGTTCTATATTTTTCCTTCCCTGTGATACATGTTAAATAATTTAGGTTGTCTAGCTTTCCCCAAAGCACAAGAGACACAAAGGAAGATTGTTACTTAAGTCAGCCAACCCACATCACGTCAATATCACTTGCTATGATCAAAAGCAAGCCTATTTTCTTCTTTAGATCAGGTATTTATTATTTTCTTTGAGAGAAGTTTCTCACTGTTAGTGTTTCTATGGTGATACACAGTGGCCATGTCTTTGTCTACTACACAGTGTCTCAAATACAGCTATGAACACAATCTAATAAAAAAAAAAAAAATCATACATGAGGCTTACTTTTGCTTTCTTGCATGTTAATGCAATCTGCCAACAATCCACTTTAAAAAAGCTGAAGTTGTTTTGTACTCATTTTACGGTCTAAATAATTTGGGAAGAGGCAAGTAAATCATAATCTCTGTTATAATATGTGATATGTGAGTTATTTTTAAAACTATGCAAGATAACCATTGCTATCTTGTTTCAATTAACATTTTGTATCTTCTATATATACAAATATATATATATATGACGTTTATTCAACATCAAATATTGTCTTCAATTATTTTAACTAATTAAAGTAACTGTATTGATTGTTTTTTTTTAATGTACCAAAACACATTTTCTGTTCAAATGCATGATAGTGGATATTAGAGGGTAAACCAGCTCTTGGAAAATGGCACAAACAGAGCAGCCTTGTGACTTGAAATTGTGAAGTCGAGGAGATGTAGCTCAGAGAGCCCCGACTCTCTTTTTCTCTGCTCTTACGATGTGCAGGCTCTTTCATCTGGTAAACAAATGTCTGAGATCTAAAGGCTTTGCCATAGTTGTTGTGCTAACCTTGGAGAGTGCAGCCACTCCATTAGCATTTGAAGGAGCTAAATATTAGCTTAGAAAGAGGGTGTTTCCATTTAAAGGCATGAGAAAAAATCGGCCGCCTTTGCTACCCAACCATCTGTGCCTTCTCCCTTGCACTGCAAACACAACTTCGGGAGCTGCACGGAGATCAGGGTACACCGACGCCGCATACTTTGAGCCCTGCCTCGGAAAATCAGCTTTTCTTACACCGCGTTTATTAATTCAGATAGGCTTCGGTGCTTCGCTCCTTCCCAATAAAGCTGTTTGGACTCAAGACCAATCAGGCAATTTTTCCGTGACAAGTCCATTTTTGTAAATCTTCCTATGTTAATGTGTTTCCTGCATAACTGGTAAAACACGTGACGATGGTAGAAAGCTGCACACCCCTTAAAATATACTGAACTGTCAAAACACATTATATTTTCAGGATTCACTTACACCCTATCATTTATCCTCAAGGGGGTGGGGAATGGGGGACGGGGGGTGTAAAACCTCTAATGTTCTTCTATTTGAACTTATGTTCTTCTCAAACAGCCGAATTTAGGAAGAATAACTTTAAATTCAAACATTTGAGCTAGCGACCTGACGGCGTTCTGTATAAATGCGACGGGCGCAATGACAGGCAGTCACAATGTTTTGGATATTTGTTTTGACTGTGTAAACATTAGCTAGGTGAGGTTGTGCTCAACTAAAGTGGCTCCTCTAGTCGGTGAAGGCAATATATCTACGCACTATGGAGAGAGCAAAAAACTTCAGCCTGAGGAGGAAACATTGAGAGGCTTAGGATGTACAATATATCATTACACTGTTTTTACACACATAATATAGGAGGCGCAGCGGAATTGTACAAATATGGCCATTTGCTGCGACGTTGTGGACACGTACGTAAGGAAAAGTAGGGTTTCAGACACTGCTTTCTCATCCTTCTCATCAACACTGTCTTTGTACCGCCTCGCTACAGATGAGGCCCAGCAATGTTTGAAAGTAAAGTCGTCCAAGATTCCAAAAAAGGCTCAGGTGACGGTGTCTCGTGTCAGACTGCACGAATAGCAGACTTCATTAAGACGTCCTTAACCTCCAATTCAGAATTGGCACGGGTGAAAAAGTAGCGATGACATTAGAGACTTGTCTGATCAGTACTGAAGTGCTGTGCCCGGATAAAGTGACAAATGGACAAACTTTTTTGTTTCAAAAACCTTTGTGCGTCGCTACATCACGGGTAGGATGAGGTTGTCTTACTGCAGTATGTGAATACGTTCCTCTCTAAAGTTAACATCCTAGGCTTTAGCTGATGTTGAACGGGATGATTCCGGCGTTTCCCGGACAGTCAAGTCTACGGCAGGAAGGACAGAGACAAATATCAGCTCGATTAGGACAGCTTTTTCTACAAAACCTACTTTTAATCATACTGTTAACTTAAATCAGAACTTTGTCATGCTCTATTGTATGGGGTTCATTTCAATATGGTCCAAAACCCGAAAATCTTCGAGATGGACGAAAACTAGTTTGTATTTTGAAGTGAACTCAATACATTTGGAACTAATCAGCTCCTCTCCTCTGGCTATATCATCTACATTTGTGAAATTACTTGTGACAATCAGAAGCTCTGCAGGAATGGATAACTTTGATACCTGTCCTACGTTTGTTTAGAACTGAAAGGGAATCAATGTTAAAAGATGATGAGATGAGATGAGAACAACTTTATTTATCGCGAAGGAAATTGTTGTGCCAGAGTTTCAAGTAAAACATAAAACATAACAGTAATAGATAATAGTAGAAAGGAGGAAGAATAAGAATACAATGAAATATGAATTGTTTGAGGGGGATGAGGGGGAAAAATCCCCCTCATACGAAATATCACCCTGCTGTACCTCAATGTACTTCTGTAAGTACGGTCTGTGATTATATTTGTGTTCATTTGCGATATCATATCCATCACAGCTTCTCTTTCCTGACATGGCATTGGTTGGTGGAGTTGATGATGGGATGTATGGACGTATGTGAGGCCAGAGACCCCGGAGGGAGGTCAGAGCACCCTGCCTGTCTGCCTTCAGCCCTTCAGCCCCTCAGCCCTGCTGTTGCTGCTGCACTGGAGGGCACACCTGTTACACTTTCCCAGGGGTGTGGAGGTGGAGAGGGCACAGCTACCCTGGAGCACAAAGAAAACAGAGGCGAGCGCACACACACACACACACACACACACACACACACACACACAAGAAAGGCAGCAACAGCAGCCGCCCACACTGCACACACTATGGGGCACAAAACCTTTATTCAGACCATGTCGTTTCCACAACACATTCCAAATACCACAAGTGGATCCGAACCCCCGCCCCCTTCACCGCACACACACACACACACACACACACACACACACACACACACACACACACACACACACACACACACACACACACGTACGCTTTTTTTTTCGTTTCGTGAGGAGTCCTAATTGTATGGCAAAAGTGGAGGGGCACAGCGCTGCAGAGATATGGAGAGAATTTCTTTTTCTTTCCTGGTGTTAGAAAAAGAAAGGGAGACTGATGGAGGTTTAGTGAAGACAAAAGAAGCAAGCGCATATTTGAGATAAAAAGTAGAATGACAATAATGCCATTGTTCAAGGACAATAGAACGCAAAAGATGTTCAGATTTAGACAAGCAAGTTCAAATAAACAAATAGTTCTGTTACAGCATAATAATTCTGAATAGGTTTTAAAAGAAAATTTGCACCTTGGGTTGAGGCCACTAAGGGGGTCCTTCAGCACCAGCGGTTTCAGTTTTCCTGGAAAATTCCATCATGGATGTTTTGTTCTTGAAAAACAAGTGAACTGCAGACCAAGGACTGCGTTTGTCCCTCATTAAGAAAGGCGACCAAAATAGCTTCACTGTCTGCCATTTCGAAGTGGGTGGAGTCACAGGAGTTATAGAAAAAGTGCTCTCACCTGGAATGAGAAAAAAAAGTGGAAAAAAAGCACTTATTCGCAACTGATCAACAGAACTGACATTTTAAGCTGTGTTCAAAAATGCTGATCCCGCTTAAAAACGTGAATGTCAGCACATAAGTCGAGACTGGAGCAGCTTTTGATTGGAATCTTCAATAAGACGTTCCTCTTTTTCATCATTGCAATCTTATATTTTGTCTTTACACATCGCTAAAGAAGGCAGCTATTGCTCTACTAATGGTTGATATTATATCTTCCATCCATCCATCCATCCATCCATGCACCCATAAGAGAAAAGTAAGTAAATGAAGGGACCAAAACCCAGATGCATGTTTCAGAATCTGCATATGAGATGACAAAATGGATTAAAATTATATTACTGTCAAAGATATCATGTTGTTATGTACTAAAAATATTCATTTGTTATGTTGTACTCTGGAGCACAGTCTCCACTACAACAAGTATTCACACAAGATTCACCACACTGATCATTTGTGAAGCTGAAACTGAAGAGGCCTGAACGGCAAAGCCCAAAAGAAAACACCAGCCTGAAAGAGAAGAGATGGGAAGCAGCAAATAGATTTGGAAATGGTGACAGTAGCAAGTACCGCTAATCTGAGTATTAATTACTCTTTATTGAAGGAGCACAGCGCCCAATATCAATGGATATTGTAGCTTCCAATCAGACATGTTGAACAATTACGTGTGATTGGTAAACAAACCCTTCTTCTATTAGCACAGTTGCGTCCAAAAACCAACAACGACAGTCGCTCAAAAACACGTTACCTCGGCCCCTCTCGAACACTGTTGCATGCACGCATCTCGCCCCCTCGCTCTCTTGTCCGAAACACATTCACAGCCGATAGAAAATAACAGAACACCGAACATTCCTTCATAGCGTACTGCAGGGTTGCTACAATATGAATTAATACCTGTAAGGTTCTGTGACTGACAGAAGGGGGATGGATGTAAATTTGTGCCTTATTACATTGTGCAGGTCAAGCAAGCACTCCTCGAAACACAATGACCGAGCCTGAACCTGGAACATGTTGCTTGGAGAACAAGACCAGTGTGTATAAAAAGTTGAAATGACACGACTGCCTGATAAGGCTAAAAGTCTCATTTATTCTCCCAGATGGGATTCAGGGGAGTCTCATATACTTATGTATAACATGCATGAACACACACATACACACACAAATACGATATATACGTATACATATACACGGTATATACTGACAGACTTACCTGTTGGTTGTGTTTTCTTATCTATTCTCATACATATTCCAGCAAATTAAATATTGACACAAGCAAACTTTAAATCCAAACAAAACAGTTTGTGGATACTCAGTATCCCTGTTCCCAACTGTCATCCATGGAGGCTGCAACTGAGATAGAGGCTTAACTATCCTCTATTTTATAAAAGCTGTTCTCTCGAATGTTTTTTAGACTAAAGAGGGCATTTAAAGAATGTTATTTAATGGTGGCAATTTTTGGATCAATTCTGTAACCTTTGTTTGGCAACATAAAAGGTGGCGTTTATAAGACGAAGCTCTGTGCAGCAGACGTCTCTCCAGTGTATTTGGGCGGAGTAAGAGGAAGAACAAGGACGATCGGCCTGGATTTCATCAAAAAGCAGAGCGAATGCTTCAAGTGGTGACTGGAAACAAGATACAGGAGGTTTAACACATTTGCCTGACAGTTGTGTGTTCTCAGGCAAACTAACACTTTGTAACCAAAGAAGCAAACAGCTATGACCAAGAGTTGCTGAAAGTTGTTGAAAGTGCTCTCATAGAATGGAATTCTGGTCGGTCGGCAACCTGGCCTAAGGAAGATTAACAACATGAAAACCGAAAGTAAGTCGGTTATTGAAATATACATCCTCTTTCATCCAGGCAGTGCAAATGCAAGATTTATATGAAGCCGTCCTTATTTGCCCATCGGTGTCGTCGGTTTCAAATTGTTGTTCCACTTGTATCACATTTACCCTTTTTATTAGATTTTTTTCATCCCTAACTAACTTACTGTTCTCGTATGTTGTGTTTGTGTTGATCAGGGACATTTGTCAACTTTATTAGTTAAAAATATGTAAATAGATTTGAAATGCCATTCACTTTTGTTCAAACTGAAATATGCATGGACTTCCTATACATTATTTGATCAGGTTTTTTTCCTTATCAAATTTAAAAAGATTTATTTTGGCCTGGAAAAGTTTTTCTTTCTATACAACTGCATACCCTTGACCTTATTAAAAATTGTTAATTATTGAAAAAATATTATCTTTTTTCATGTATAGTTGGTAAACTTGCGGACACTTTTGTATTGCTGTGTCCTTTTCAACAGCTCTCCATGGAGCCCTCTTGGTTTCTCCTGCTGGAACTGTTTACGTACATTTCCGGACTTGTTCACTTACGTACATTTTTACATTTTTGACTTGATTTTTCATTGCAAAGTCCGTTGATATACAACACCAATCACACGAATGTCTTTACCAGTGTCGCAAACACAATCAGTCATGTCAAACAATTCAATCAGACACAAGCTGTTCTCACATGGTGGTCTGTAACACCATCCAACCGATAGCAGGTTGACATATGTTGATTGAATTTACCGTCAGGCCTTCACACCAACACCCACAAGGTCTGTTTTCATCTGTGCTGGAATACAGCGACCCCACCTCCATATGGCCCTATGTCATTTTCTATAAACATAATACCCCTGTATATTTAGAATATCCCTTTAAAATCTATAACCCAGATCAGTTTGCATGACTGCTATGATACATATTATGTATAAACAATACATGTGTTTTGGAAAATATGTTCCTCGTACTGAAAGTATGAGAAGTTTGTGCCCTGTGTGACATTGTAAATAGAGCTATTTTTTGCCAAATGATGGAAAAAATGTTATGCATTCTCTTCCCTTTCCTCTGGAAGCTGTCATTGCACCAGAAGTTCTTCTTACCGACTGTGGAGTTGAAATTGGAAATAAAACCTGGGATTGGAGTGGTGATATTGCATGCTGTATGGAGTTATTATGCGTCCGTACATCACTACAGGTGCGCAGTGTGTTGGCTTCGCACACCTAATTCAAAGACAGAAATCACTGTGTGTGTGTGTCTGTCTATGTATTTATGTCCTGATATACCGTAAATAATGATCGACTGCGAGAGGTGATGGCCTTTGAAAGAACTTTGAAAGACAGCTAGCCTCAGTTTTTTTCAGATGTATTTCAATGTTTCTTGGTTGTATCTTGGCCTCAGGTGTCGCAAAACGCCAACTTCCATCTTCTGATACATGTCACATATCTTCCCCTTCCTCATTTCTGTTATTCATGAAGAGTTTGCATATTCAAAAATAACTAATCGCAGGCAAAGAGAAGGTGTACTGGTATTTCTTGATCCCATTAACTCTCATCAAGCACCAAGCATCAGCGACCTGTCACAGCCTGGACTGAAAATAATCATTATGATATCTTCAAAATCATTATGAAGACACATTTTATCTTAATCCACATTATTCTGCAACCAAAGGTGGATTACTTCAGCCTGTTGTGGAGCAGAACTCGATGTGAATTTAACATTTTGCCCGGTTCACAAAAAAATGTAATGTTAAGATACCAATTTAACTGCGTGTAAAAAGGAAGAGGCAAAGGGAAGGAAAAAGAGAGATTTTTCAAACCATCATTTTATTCCTTTCTCCTTTCCTCTTACTCTCATCCTTTCTCAATAACGTTCCTGTCACTGGTCTGCAGTTGGATCATAGATATGCAGGGTCTCTGTTGGCGCTCGAGGTCGCCAACAAGAAAGACAAGGAGCAGATGGTGGTCTTTGTCATTCCCTCCTCTTTTCAGCCTCCTGGCAAGCCTCACCAGCTCTCTCTCGCTGTCTCTCTCGCTCTCTGCACCATAGCAGCAATGCAGGCATCTGAATAGGCCCCAACCTCTGCATTGCAACCATCCTCACAGGCGTGGACCTCCGCAACCAGATGGTGAGATTATTTGGAGCAATTAATTCTTTGAGAGAATCAGTGGGAACATGTTTGCGGCAGAGATTTTGGAGGGGGGGGGCACACTGTTGAATGTGCTGAATGACATTCCTCCTTAAAGTCCCTTCAAAAAAAAAAAAAAAAAAAAACATTAAAGGGGGTGGGAAGGACGGTAATTTGGGGGTGGGCGGCTCTGAGAGGACAAGAGCGAAAGGGAGGGGTTTGATCCAGAAAAGCGCGCGTAAAGCAAAAGGGTGCTATGGGAGATTTATCAATGAAAAGGGGCTGAGGGTCCATTTTGGACCCAGAGCCAAAACATGTTTACTCAAACTGAGTATTTTATTGTAAAAAAATTTGAGAACTCTGACCCGTAGTACTATCATTAACAAAAAAAAAATTTAATGTATATAAAAGATGTATCTGGCGATGACAACAGTTTTGTTCTGACAAAAAGTCCACCATGTCAACCATCGACAAATCAATCTTCATCTGCTGCCTTCTCATGTTTAACAGCCTTGTGTTAAGTGGCTGAGCGGCGCGGGCTGTAATCCGCCGCCGCCCCGCTTCATACACCTCCTAATGATCCTGGGGGTCACGGGGTCGAGTCCCTCATTACCACTGACACCGGTGTCATCGTCCGTCCTTTCTCTGGAAGCTTTCTCTCTGAAAAATACTCTTTTTCATTCCCAGAGCTGCAGATTAAAAATCTTTGGTGAGGGAACAGAGGGAGTCCATCTGCAGTCTGTTGGACACATCTGCTCTCATCCTGAACCTTAATAAAAGCAACTCCTATCCAACCTGAAGCTACATCAATACGTCTCCGAGAAGCTTTTCCCACTTTTTTTCAAGTGTGAATCACCGCCGACGTTCGCGGAGGAGCGGGACGGGCTGCCTGTCGGCAAATCACCGTTCGCTGTCATAACAATATCTTACAAAATCAACTCGCAAATTGGCTTTTTCAAGATTTAAAATGAGTTTTCTCCAAATTGGGGATGGTGCGAAGTCAGCATGTTTCCTTCTGCGGCCGCGCAAGAATTGAAGGCAGTTTGAACAATCTGCAGAGGAACCGGCTATGGCTGTTGTCTGTTATTGCATGTTTTTGGCAGTATTGTATATTCTTTTATTCCTCCATTTCTGTTGTCAAACAACGCAGCAAATGTGAAGTAGCGTTTTAATCGTGGCTTATTTCGACTATCTGGCGAATGAGGGGAATGACTACAATTGTCACTTCCGTGGTGATTTTTACCACAAAATGTGTGAGCTTTTGCAGTGTTTCAACTCTTACAGCTTTCTTTTTCCCTGCTGGTCTAATAGTTAGGATTCGGCGCGGCCCGGGTTTGATTCCCAATCAGGAAAAGACCTTTGGCAGAGTCAATCATCTCTGGAACCGAACATTTCTGGTTCGATTCAGGTATTAGTGCCTTCATTCAACTTTTACGACTCTAATATCATGTTTTATTTAAGTTTATTGGTGGATATAGTCCTATAGTGACGTGTTTGTCCGGTTTGAAAGGGAAAATAAACTTCCTTTGTGTTACACTGATCAGAATCTTTTAGAATAATTAATACTGCAAAGATTCATCCACATAGTTATTACAGTCAGAAGGGTTCTGCAAGGAACATACACACCGAATTTCTAGGTGCCAAGTGTTCTGTATTATTGGCATAATTGTGTTCATTTATAATAAAATATATAATTATATTTATTTCATCTGGTGGACGCACGGGTCTTTTATCTGTACCGCAACCTTGGGTATGTTTGACACCTGCAGTTCTGCTTCAGACACTAGAAGGCCAATGTGGGTGAAAATACAGTGAAATTTAAAGTCTGTCTTTTAACTCTTTTCTTACCCTTTTAAACATTTGCCCAAACTTGGAGTTCAATCACGCCATACCAGATGAAATGATTTCTCAGCATTTTATCTTTATTATTATTTTCCTAACCCATCAAAGGTACAGTAGGCAAATGTAACAAATGCAAATTTCCAAATGTGACTGCTAATTTTTGTTTTCAGGTTTGCTTATATAACTATATGACGGTCAGGCTTTTCTTTCACGGAATCTTAACACTATCGCCGTGTTCAGCTGAGTTTACAAGTTGTGCCACCAGAAAAAAACATATTATGTGAATTTATAGTGTTGATCAAAGTTTTAAATTGTCTTCTTTTAAGTTTTGGGGATGGCTATCCCATCCGAAGTCTGCTGGTTCTCTGCTCTTCTGTGTACTTGGTCAAAATACTGAGCGTGAAGTTTTTCCCGATGGCCTGCATAGTGCCTTGCACGACAGCTCTGCCATCATTGATCTGTGTGAATAGGTGATATCTGGTGAAAGGTTTTTTGATAGCACTTTACAAGTTAAGACCGTTCACCATTTACTTCTTATCTTACTCCACAAAGCAAGTGGGCATCATCTTTATTGAATCCCTGGCCCTGAACTGTGATATGGACTGTCATTATAAATATAGGAGCCCAAACTATCTGAATTTGGACTTGGGTTGACTGCTATTAAAGTAGATCATAAAGTTCTGTGATTTTACAAAACCTAACCAATACGCCAATGTCACTCCAAATGGACATGCACTGAAATGTTGAGCAGCATTAAAATTGACGTAAACTCTTCCTGGGCAAGTCTGACCTTGTACTATGCATGTTATCTAAGCACTGGCGAAATGGAACAGGTTTTTTTTGAGGAAAATGAATGGATTCAGAGATACTGTCGATGTGCACGGAGCGGTCCATCAATGGCATTCAAATCCCTTCTAATGGGGTCTGCTTCGTGGGGGCGCCTTATCGATGATGTAAAATTTTGCAAAGATTGGATGAAAAAAAACTATTCTTTCATGTTTTTTTTTTTTTGTGTGAAAAACGCTTTTTTCAGAGTACCAGCTAATTATTTGTCGCAGATAAATTTTGATTGAGCATTAAAGACTCTTGCTTGAGGTCCAGTCAACAAATTCTATATTGTCTCCAGTTATTAATGTAGTCTAGGTTACATGCTACATTTCAGTGTGAAATATAAAATACTGCTGATATTTAAAAGAAAAACAAAAAAAAAAAAAAAACCAATACGAGTGAATTAATGTAGTTAAATTGCAGGTTTTCGAATAAGTTATGTATCCAACTCAGGAGACATTTTTACACTGAGTTTACAATATGATTTAATGTAATGTTTGACATTACCACTCCCTCACAAGATCCAGTTAAGGTTATCATCACTGTAATGAGTATAAAAAAATGAAGCTCATTTAGAGTTCATTTTTCACTGCTATGATAATGTTGGTTGCCCGCTATTACGTAACACACCATATGACACGTGTCTGAGCATTAAATTGTAGTGAGTAATGAATGGGAGGGAGAGACCAAGTCTCATTTTTTTTCCTCAGCACCATTAGAGCTTTGGATTAAGATTGGCTTTATCCATTTCAATCCACCCGGGTTCCTCTGTACGTCATAACCTTAACAAAAAGTCAACATCTGGAACATTCTGGATTTTCCTGCATCTTTTACTTTCATATATAAAGACCTCAGAACATATGTGAGGATGAATGAGGCTTGAGCATGACTTCTGAACTGTTCAGCTCACTTTTTTAAGAGTCAAAAAAAAACTTTTTTTATCTTTATAATTTTATTTGCTAATTGTATCGCCATATTTTCTCACCAGCTTGGGAATTACAGTGTCCATTTAGTTGTCTAACAGAAAACTTTCTCATTTCTTTTGCCTAAAATGGGATATACTCAGAGTTTTACTGTATGTCCTGATGGTCACAGGAGAGATGTCAGTTGTACAACGGGATGCAACAATAGTGCACCTGTTGGAACTCAGGCAAACACAAAGAGAGCGCTGCACACACAAATATCTGCCTGAAACTACATGTCGTTGGGTTCGCAGTATAAACATCGTATGACAAAACAGAGTGACAATCTGAATCACCAGGGCAGAATTGTTTGACGACCTCGGAGGTAAGGGAGGAACTGAGTGAGCAGCTGGGAGACTTAAAAACTGCAAATGGCCTCAATGCTTGGGAAATAATGCTTTTAGGGTTTACTGACCTCATTGTGAGCTGAATGAGTTGGAGAGCATACCTCCCACTTTTAGCACAGTTAGCATGAGATTTAAACACTTAGCTCACTAGTGAATTAGCACAATGTTTTGTTTTTTTTTTTCCCCCATTGACACCCTCTGACTTGGATTACTCTTTAGAAAAAAATATTGGATTACTCTTGAATTTAAAAAAAAATGAAGAAGTCACTTTATATCAGTGGTCCCCAAAATACGGCCTGCCTCCACATTTTGCCCTGTCCCTGAACAATACCAGAAATGTATTATGATTTTTTTTTTCATTTTGGCCACATAATTGTACATGTATAAAACGTAATGTTCTATTCCAACCATCTGCAGTCTGTGCCTTATCTGGTCTTTTTTTTCTGTGAAAAACTTGAAAAGGGTTATTTGGTTATTATTTATTTCATAACTTGTGATATTTATTTTCAAATTTTTTTTTAATATGTGGCTTTCTGGAAAACAATAAATGTTAACGTTCAGACACCTCTGCGATCGTAACACTTTTTGTTACAAACTGGCCCGACCCCCCCGTCAGAGAAAGGAAAAGTTTTTTTCTTCGCAGGAAAAAGTTTGGGGACCCCTGCTTTATACACTCGATCTTATTATCATTTTATTTCATGTCTCTAAGACGTCTCGGAAGATCTTGCGTGCAATTGTGTTTGCAAGTGTGTGTGTGCATGTACGTGTGCGGATGGTTACTCAGGTTGCACAGTGTAAACAGTGGATGCACCTGTGTAAATGACAGAGAAAAAAACTGTTGTGTTTAGCTGGGAGGCCATCGGGGACTGAAGCATGTTGTGCAAACTGTGTCACCAGGAGAGAAGAAGCAGAAAAAAAAAGTGTGGCACCACCCGTCATAACCACAGCTGAGCCAGCAGACGCGCCTCTAGGCTCTGATGATACCAGCAGCTCCAACACCTGATTGATAGTGAACGCTAGATACATTTTCAAGAATTAAAAAAAAAAAAAATCTCCTGCTGTCATGAGGAAGTTTTTGTTGATGTTCTCATCACAACCTCTTGTCTAGAAATACCGTGTCAGCTGAAAAGAAGGAGGTTCTGTGATGTCATGCATCCAACGTATATTTAGATGACCAGCCTGAGAGCTGAAATATTTTCAGCACCTCCAGTTGTAAGTTATCTAATTGCACCTTTGCGGAATACAGTCAGCACAAAGCGCAGCCACAACCGGGCTGGACAACACAGTCTGGTACAATCTCCTAATCTGTTAAAACATGTTTCCACAATCTCTTAATACCACACTCTGTGGCCATGGTGTGACATTTGTTGAGATTTTATGTCAACAAAACAAAAAACAATACCAGGAGAAAACCACTGGGAAAATGTAGAGCTGGTTCAGCAACAACCGGTTGGTAACAGTTAGAAAAACATTTTGGTTTTGGGGCTGAAGCTGCGAGGACGGTATTAAAACACAACCGCAATGGGACCCGAACGCATCTCTGACTGCAGAGTTATGTTTGGTAACAAATAAAAGGCTTGGGTTTGGTGGGATAACATTGCGGTTTCAGGTTATGTTGTGAAATATGATGTTTTCAAAATGTTTTCAACAGGACCAGAACACTAGTCTGCTATTGCGAAATTACCATTTGTTTATTATATCTTGGAACACACTTCTAGTTTCTTTAGTGTGACCATCCTAACTTTGTACACAGGCATCGGAGAAGGAACAGCAATGAATTCCTTGATTGATTGTGAGACATAAAGTGAGACAAAAGTTCAATTCCTGAGGTTTCTCTTCCTGAGTTTCACTAACATCTAAGCAGTAATCGCATAGACCCTGTTGAAAGTCAAATACGGGCAGAAATGTATAAATCATATAGTATTTCAGCTTCATTGGACAAGATAAGTTTAATAATTCTAAACCTGATGATTTTGATCCTTAACATCTAGACGTGTTTATAAAGAAACCGGTGACCGAATAAAAGCGCTGTTACGATGTTTTGTTTCAGGATATAATCCCTGAAGGATCATGTACATTAACAATTGCCACATTATGAATTTAGTTGTTTCCTGAGAGAAAACTAAGGTTGATGGTTGTAAGGGTGGCTTTTTGCTCCATTATCTTCCTACTTAGATGTCAAGGAAACAGTGCAGCCATAAACTAGGCTCCATTACTTGTGCTTCTGGAAGGTCAAATGGCCTTCTCATGTTCCCATAACATAGCAAAGCAGTGAAGCCAAAGATATCCAGCAAAAGTTTTCAAAAACATTTTAAATTCCGATTGCGATCATTCTTTCAAATGAGAACCGCACACCCCCGAGAACAGACGTGACCATGGCTACCCAAAAGAACCTGCACTTTGTTGATGCTGCGATGCCGGGCCGTTAGGGAGGATATTTATTTCCAATGCTACAAATGCCTTCTCTGTTGACTCTGCATCCTCAACACATGAAATTGCAGGTAAATTCGTTGGTTGGATGTCCGTCTCCAAACCATGTAGCCACAACAAACAGAGGGGTTCACTTATCAGGCTCAGCTGGTAATGAGTCTCTTGTTACCAAGTTTCAGTCCCTCATCAGCACAGCAATAAACCTTTAGGGAAGTACAGCCAGAAGGGCCACAATTAAGGGAGCAAAGACAGAGGAAACATACAAAGGCAAACGTAAAGAAATGGAGTCTGTGAAATCAAATTCATTCATGATCCTCCTCTTGTCTGGGGCGAATTTGAAATACGGTGTTTAAACCTGGCGTTGATCTATGTGTCGGTGTGCCCGCCCGAAGGTACTTGAGGAAAAATTAAAATACAATGACATATAATGACAAGGATGGAGCACGTTAAAAATAGCGTTAAAGAATTTTAGTGCTTTGCTTCTACTCATGTAACCACACAAGAGACTAACTGACAAATTTGACTGTATGTGACAAAACATTCATTTCGCGTTGCTTTTGAGAAAAGAGTCTGTCAGATGAGGCTCAGCCGAAGTTCAATAATAGTCGCGGGCTTCTTCGGTCGCTCATTTTTTTTTTTGCCTCCGCCTTTCTCGCTCCTTTCAATTCACCTCCTCATCCATCACAGGGTCAACTCATCAGTCCTCCACTTTACTTCCAAACCCCCTGCATAATCTTGATGATGTCACAATGAAGTGGAAATGTCAAAGACCATCACACGAATCATTATCACTGTTTACAAATAAATTAATATTTTCCACTCAAGAAATTAGTCCGTCCTGATTAATATTATGTAAAGTAGTCCGGCAAACAATTTGCATCCTTGTTAACTTGGTTGGTTAATGGGAAGGTTAATTGCATGAAATGAATTGTTCACATTGAATACGAGGGTCAAAGGTCACTAAAATCAACCATGTTTGAAAATATAACCTGCTTGGCAATTGTTTGTGAATCCAGTGTTATTGAAATTAGAATATAGTGATAAAGTTCTTTATCTTCTGTAATGCAATTACAAAAACAGAAATGTCATACGTTCTGGATTCATTACAAATCAACTGAAATATTGCAAGCCTTTTATCATTTAAATATTGCTGATTATGGCTTACATTTTAAGAAAACTCAAAAATCCTATCTGAAAATATTAGAATATCATGAAAAAGGTTTTTTTGTTTTCTGAATTGCATTACAGGAGATAAAGAACTTTATCACAATATTCTAATTTTCTGAGACAGTCCTGTACAAATGAAATTTTGATGTCCATTGCCACTTTTGTTTTCTTCCTAATGATGGATCCTGATAAAATGTTTTTTGCCATTTGTACTCAAATACTCTCCTGATGGTTCATATTAAGTTTTCCTGAGCTGATTTATTAATATGTAACATTTAATAATATGTCATCTTTGGCTACAAAGACCCAGCACTGCCGAGGCGCTTATTTTAAGATCAAATCAAATGAGCATTTAACAAAATTGATGCTCGTCATATCATTTCCTGTTGACAAAACTCCTTCTCCCTCCATCGCTTGCTCGTGACTACAAGTTCATTCACCACGTTGCAACTGGAAAGGCTACCATCAAAGATTCATACCACCCAACTCTTTGAAGTTGTCCTTGAACTAAACATAGCCTCACACATTACTGAGCTGAACTGTCACTTGCCATGGCAACGGAAAACAGAAAGAAAGAGAGAAACAGAGAGAGGAGGCCATTTGAGCCTTTCATTATTCACGACGGAGGGCGGTGTGGTGGTTCCCATAAACTCTGGGACATTAAGTGTCCAAAGAACCACCGAGGTGGATGTCATCCCTGACACCTCCCACATCATATGAAACCTGGCTGGGAAGAATTAAGGATTCAGGTTGAACTGAATCTTCCATGGCCTCCAGGAGAGGAGAGGAGAGGAGAGGAGAGGAGAGGAGAGGAGAGGAGGAAAGGGTTCCCAAAGTGGCGCCGGACAGTCTGCCTGACACCACGACTCAATGGACGCCTGTGAGGGAATGTGAAGGGAAAGAAATGGCAAAGAGTCTGTGCCTCCAAACTCAGCCATTCAGGCTCCCTCGCAGTGACAGTCAGTCTGCTGTGAAAATAATAAAAAAAAAAAAAAAAACATGTTACTTACAACTGGATCATAGGTTTTGTTTATACTGCAGAGAATATAGTCCCTTATGAGGTCCAATGATATTTGATTTAATGCGCTCTGTACAAAACCATAATGAGCAATCGTTGGTTTACACGGATTATTATTATTATCACATCAGTTTCATTTTTTTTCTTTTTTGCATTTTAAAACCTCTATATTTTCTCTGTAATGTAAGTAACCGGATACGTTGTTGGACAATGAATTTGCGCAAACGCGGCTATGCGTAATTTACGCACGAAGCCCGGTAATCGGCGGTGGATGGATCGGGACCGTCACTTCTGGATTAACGGCAGATTCGACAAGAAGATACCCGTTCTTTGTAAAGGAATGGTGATTGGAAATGCTCTCCTTTAAATCGCCTTTCTCTTTGACTCCCCCTCTCTCTCTCTCACAAACACACACACACACACACACACACACACGCCTCCTAACTAACAGACAGCGCACACAGACTGAGACACGCCTTTTTTATCCTCGGCGCTGATGTGGGATCTGCGCTTTTCTCCGGGCTCGCCGGTGATTGACCAGCTCCTCTCCCCGATCTGTCAACCCGACAGGCTTGGCGCCTCCCCTTTCCTCTATAAATATAGGCAATCTATTCATTCCTCGCACACTGAGTCTGCTGAAAGTGAGCGGAACCGCGCAGCTCCACGGGATGTGTTGACAGACTCCGATTCCGCCTTCAGTTCACCGCGTCCCCCCCCCCCATCCCCCTCGCTGCTGTAGTTTAACCTCTAACCACCCTCCCTCTTCTACTAGTTTATTTTTTCACCTTTTTTTTTAAATTCCCTCCCCCCCCATTCCCTCTACCCCCGGTGGTTAATCTAAAATGAAGGCTGTTACACCATTCGACCCCCAGGACTCCTCCAGCAGCAGCAGCAGCAGCAGCAGCAGCAGCCAGCTCTCCCTGCACTATCTGTCGAAGCAGAGCCTGAACATCGCCCGGTGCAGGATGGAGGAGGAGGACCTGTTCTGCCTGCAGTACGACATGAACGACTGCTACAGCCGACTCAAGCGTCTGGTGCCCACCATTCCGCAGGATAAGAAAGTCAGCAAAGTGGAGATCCTCCAACATGTCATTGACTACATCCTGGACCTGCAGTTGGCTCTGGAGACGCACCCTTCCCTCCACAAGCAGCAGCCTCAGCGGAGCAGGACCTGCGTTCCCCCGGCGTCCAACCCCGGCCGGACACCGCTGACAGTCCTCAACGTCGACCACCATCAGGTAAGGGTGGTGATGGTGGTGGTGGTGGAGGGGGCGGGGGATGGATCCATCGGGGGTGGTGGTGGTGGTGGTGGGGGGGACCCCGAATCACCTCCCGGTGCCAGACAGCCGGTCACACTTAGACAAAGCGCGTCAACCCCCCCTCCTCCCACCCTCCCACACACACACACACACACGCCGACGTGTGTCATTGTCCTTCTTGGTGATAGCGCACGGATATCCGTTTCAAAATAAATGTAAAAATAGGAAAAAAAATAAATAAAAATATACTATTCATGGGAAAGAACGCAAACGGCAAGACTGCGCACTTGATTGCGGAACACCGTGATTTGCATGATAATGGTTGTGCGTGTCAGAGGCCCACCTAATCCCGGGATCGGTGAAGTACCCCCAGCCCGCAGCCCACTCCACTGCGCACAATAAGGCCAATTTGTTATTCAATAGGCTATAAGAGAATTTATTATCTGAGATATAGCCGACTCATTGTCTGCCGCTCCACTGTCCCTCACCGCTCTCTCCAAGGCTTCACGCTTTCACAATCTCCTCCACACACACACACACACATTCTAAATATCGTATTCATATATTGTTTTCAATTCTTCTGTCTCTGTTTTTTTTTTTTTTGTTTCCTTTAGAGGACAACAATGGTCAAAAAACCGGAAGACTCTATTTTATGCCGCTGAGACAAATGCACTGCATTGGTAAGTTCACAACAATTACACCAGTTCTTGATTTTTTTTTTTAAATATTTTGATGTCACTGTTATTATATATGTGTGTGTGTGTGTGTGTGTGTTTTCATCAGACAGATACGGCCTGGGCGTAAAATAAATAAATAAAAGCCCTCCTGGTCACTGAAGCATCCCATTAAGTTGATTATTGAAGGCTGTGTGTGTGTTGCGCTGTGGGTAGGCCTCGGGATGTCTAGGAAAATAATAATTGAGGAACATGAATTTGGCTCCAGCCTCTGAGGCAGCTGTGCTTTTGCGCAATAACTGTCACCGGTGTGTCAATCTGTGAAGAAGAGAGGGTTAAAACCTCACCTTGCCCTTGGTTTCATTCTCAAATGCTCTCTCCCTCTTTCTCTCCGTGGGTGTCCCACTCACTTCCACCGAAGCTCCGGGTTTCACGTTCGACTTATAGCACTGAACGGGCACACCTATATAAAAATCCTGCTCTGCAGCATTTACCTGCTGAATGACAGCGTAAGACGCCCTCCAGGACTCTCTTGAAAGCTTTCAGCCGCCTGTCGTCGGCCTTGCCAAACAGCCCGAGAAGCCGCGCGGTTGTTGTTTGACCTGGTTTGTTTTGGGTTGTTGATCAAGCATGGCCTCTGTTTTGTTGGTGGCGCCAGTCAGTCTGGAGCTCCGCAGCTCACCCCCCACCTCTATTCATCCCCTCCACAGGTGTGCAGGCTGCACAGAACCGCTCCAAAGCCAGCAAAGCTTCACCGGGGACTCACACCCAACTGGAGGCACAATCACAAGGGAATTTCAGAACGCTGGGAGGAACTAAACCCAAATAAAATCACTATATATAAATGAGCTTTTTTTTTTCTTTCGGGGGATTCCAGACATCAAGGAATCAGTGGGTAGACCCCCCCACCCCACCCCCGCCCCCCTCCGGTTTACGTCCATCTCTCGTTGCCCTTATCATTTGAATTTTTTTCTAAAAAAGAAAAGGGGTGATTACGTGGAATCCCCATTTTTTTGTTGGAAAACCATTTGTCAACATTGTATGAAAACTGTTTGTGAATTGTGCTTAAAGAAACTTAACAGCGACTCCAGTTTAAAGCTTTACTAAACTGCAAAAATCCTTGTACATGTTTTGGACATCTATTGTTTAAAATAGATGATTTGTGTTGAACAGGGATGTCGTCCCTGGAATCTTAAAATGTTTGATATTGTAAAGAAAGAACAATTCAATTCGTGATAATTAAGCTTGTACATATAGAGAAACAAATGTTCTATAAAAGTATGTGAAAGGAATACTTATATGCTCAAAATAGACTATTGTAATTATAAGATATTTTTATTAAACCTTTTTTTGTCGTCATGTAAATAATGTGTTTCCACTTTTAAGTCTTTAGTGAATGAACGTGGTTGTGTCCTCACATGATGATATCAGTTAACTCTTTGCAATGTTTTTTGGAATAGTTTAATATGTAGCATGTCAGGCTCGTTGCAGAGGATATTGAATGTGCACTGAAGCAGCCCTCCCTGTGTAGATATGCGGTGGATTTCAACACCAGTTCTGTTATTTGCCCTGCTCAGCTTTCTCTTGATGTTTTGTACTCATTAACTACGACATTTTTCGACCCACGTGGTGTATGCGGGGCGGCCGGCTGCGCGAGTTATTTTTTAAGGTCCGATTCGAATTTGTTGAGTTGCACCCTTGTTCGAAAACATTGGCGAGTTACAGCACTTCTGACACAAGGTGGTCAAAAAAAAAAAAAAAAAAAACCCCATGTTGCCATGACATCACGAAACCTAGATCGTAAATTAAGGAAATGTAAGAACAAAATCCGACTTTAATAACAACTAATTGTAACCAAGCGTTTTTTTTTTTTTGTTTGTTTAGCATACATTAAAAATGATTTCCCCTGTCGGAAAGTCAGCAGCCATAGTAAATGTAACGTGAGAAAAAAAGAAAGAAAAAAAAGCCTTTATATTTAATGACATTGAACACCGAATTTACCTCACCACCCTCCTGCCAGTGTGAGAGGGCACTTGTACATTACTGTCAGCTGCACTGTTGGACTTGACCTTCACTGGCTTGTGAGGAGTTGTCAAAACAATTAAAGTTTCCAGGAAGAATTGTGTCGTCTCATGTTTTGTCTCACGGGGCATCTCACTTTAATACGCTCAATGCCAACGCTGTCTAAAGAAATCATGAGGCAAAAGGAAAGGGCGCGTGGTAAAATGTGAATGTTTTGTCTTGTGGAAAATTAACTCTGGATAAAGATGTTGCATAATTTGCGAAGTTAATTCGAGCTTCCAAACCTGTTTTGCCGGATTTAACGATGAGGGCTTTTATTAATCGGTCGCAGCTCGGAGCAGATTGCAAAACGCCGAAAAATTATAGTTGGGAAATTCACACAGGCGAGGGAGAAGAGCCCCCGAATGCGTTTCTGCATCATTGTGTAAAACGAAAAATTTATTTATGAACCCGAACTGCATCTATTCAATATGACAATAATAATAGTAATGAATATAAAGTCAGCTGTCTCTTAGCCCTTGAGATGCGTAATAACCAGTGCCAACTTTGAGGTGTGCCAACAACTATGCAGGTGCTTTCTACTAGCAGGAAATTGTCTTCCTCTAAATGGGAACTTTATAAAAGTGTGAGACGCTAATGCAACCTGCTTTTGGAAAAACTGGGTCAACTGATCCTGGAAAATGTCTGGGGTCTGAGTTTTAATTTATCACAAAAACATCATTTATTTTGTCTCGGTTGTCGGTTTTCACCCCATCTGGTGCTATGAGTCAACAGATCCAATGATAACTTTTCACAATGGTAAATACGCTTCTTTGAGCCTCCTGCAACAGGAAAAGCAAACTCATCCTAAGTATTCTGGTATTATATAAAGTTTATAGTATCAGATTTGTAGCTGCAGACTATGAATGATATCCTCGTGTGGAATCAGCCATTCATTTGTGCTCTGGAACAGGATCAACATGCAATGAATTAATTGAATATTTGGGAGTTTGTTGGTTAATTTAAAAAGCAAAAAGCGAACAACAAGAGAGTGTCGTGAAGCTCTGAAAACACTGGTTAAGTGACTGTTCATGCATAAATGAATCAGTCACGGCGGTCCGATAACCTTGAGTTTAATTGACCTTTTTCAATTTTTTTGGGAATTAATTTTGCCTCAAAAGAGAGGCGAGAAAAAAATCAGTCATCAAAAAGTAACCTTTTAAAAAAAAATGATGAAATATTTACAGCTTAAAGGTGAAATTAGAGAACAAGTTTTGATAAAAAAAAGGTGAAAGAAAAAAAAGAAAAGACACAGCACAAAGCTGAAAATTTTATTCTCTGGTTTTCCGCTGCAAGGCCTTGTCAGATTTACGGGAACCTTCAAGTAGAAACAGCTGGATATCTCAAATATTTCAAAAATCTAGAAGAGAAAAAAAAAAAAAAAAGGATTGTTTTGATTAATGTCCTTAAAGATTTATTTTCTACAGAAATCATCTTCTCTTTAGCACTCGCTTTTCAATTCTGAAATAAAACGTTTACTTTTTCCGAAAACTGCATAAAGTGAAGTAGCAGAGGAAAAAAATAAAAAAACATCAATCCCGTTCGGCCAAGAGTCTCGCAATTCCTTGTTGCATGTGAACATCCTTCCCTCCTCGACGAGCCGCGGGATTTTTCTCGTAGACGCGCCGACACTTGTTTAGTTGTCACACCGACCTGCTGAATGTGGCCTAGAGTGTGTGTTTGTCCCCGACAACAGAAGCGCCCTGTAGGTGTCACAGACACCTTTCAGACACGCTTCTCCACCGTGGCCATCTGAGGATAAGCCGACTGGGCCACCTGTGTGCTTTTGCAGTCGGCGGTAAAAGAATCTGGCCCGCTGCCCTTGACAAATACTGTCCTTGTGATGTGAAATGTGCTTATTGTGTGCGTGACAGATAAAAGGTAAAGGAATAAATAAAATGAACAAATGTGTCAAAGCCCAGATGGCCAGCTTGACACGCAGACCGTCGCGATATGATGGAATAATTTCCTGAGCGGTGGCAACACAGGCCCGAGGGTTCAGACGAGGCTTCGGCAGCCACTCCGTCACACTTGATCACAAACATCTCAAATGCATTTTTCCGTGACATTAAATTTGTTTTTTAAAGTGGAGATACACCCAGGTGAACCTGGCCGATGGTCTTCACACAGTAGTCCATTAATGACAGTTGATCCAAGACAAAAGTGTATTCAAAAGGAACAGATTCTGACATATTTCACAAAATATTTTTTTTTTTTTTCTAAAACCATATTTCCAAAACAATATTTCCAAAACAATATACGTGGTCCATTTCTAGAATTTGTAACTGGAATAGTCTAAATGATTATATTTAGCGGTAAATATACACTTAAATGTGATGAAAACTGCATAAAAAACTCACTGATATTCAAAATGTGTGGATAACAAGTGAATAATTCATTTTTCAACGGGACATACTCAACTTAAAATTGTGTCGTAAAACGAGACGTATGATTTCCTACACAGATTTTGAAAATGTTTACACGATGCTTCCTACATTAAGAAAATGTATTTTACAGCTTCATGAAAATGAAGCCACTAGTTAAGTTACAACCTATTTTTATTTTTTTTTTCATCGTAAAACATCCCTTATGGCATTTTCAGTGCGGCGTAGACACACAGGACAGATGACTTCTGTTACAACAGCACGATCTGCCAGTCTGCCCACATCCAAACCACTTCGGATACATTAGACTTTGCTGCAGCCATATGTTGACACATAATTCCCGGTGTGTCGGGACCAGAAGCGACCGCAGCGGAGCCTTGTCCCGCATCCCAGCAGCATTAGCGCCAAACAGTCTGTTGGGTGTGAGACAGAAGAAGCATGTGGGCCTTTTACGGTCGTTTCAAACAGCTTTTAGCTCTTTCCGTTATTTTCCACGAGCCGGGATAATTTTGTAGGGCTGTGTGTGTGTGTGTGTGTGTGTGTGTGTGTGGGTGGGTGTGTGTGACAGACACCTTCCTGGTTTGGCTGATTGGAAACTACTCAGGATGTACAAATCACACTGAGCAGAGGTGTATTGATGGAATATTACCGATAAATCTGTGGTCTGAATTCGGTCTAAAGTTTGGAATTTATTGAAATTACACGATTACATGTCACATCAAGTTTCACATCGTGTAGAAGGGTTTTGAGCTCACCTAGGCGTGTATTGTTTTTCATAAAAAAAAAAACATTTATGAGCATTAAAATGTACCCATCCCATAAAATCGTGTTCTCCACGCCCACTGCATATGAGGGTGAGATTCATTCGCAACCGGTGAGAAATCTAAATCTAACATTTCTCCTATGAAGACAGTTTTCCATTCAGCTCGTGATCTAAATGTTTCTATTCCCAGCTGTGAAAATTGCTTGTTATCTAATAATCACAAATTTGGCCTAATATTCAAATTTCAAATTTCAGAACGCCAAATACTTCTCCATTTGGGATCGGTTGACCACATTACATCTATAAATAAATGGCAATTTTATTTTCATCAGTGGAACAAGTGTTTGCACAGGTGTGTGTGTGTGTGTGTGTGCATGTGTGTATTTTTTTTGTGTTTTACCTCCATTATCACAGTAATTAAAATGACTTTTCCAGACTTAATTTCAAATATAAAGGAAGTACTTAGCAAGAGGAGTTAGGCATTTTTGAAAAACCTGAAGTCTGATCAGCTCATTTACCCAGGTAACGTCCGCCAGGCGAGTCTGCGGCCGATGACCGAGCCCGACCGAAGCGAACCATATTCCTTCCACGTAGACGAAACACCGGCGGCTTCTTTATTCTTCTTTTTATTCCACAAATCTGAACAAACCACCGTGACGCGGACACATTAAACGAGAACGCTCGCAGTCGTGTCTGCTTTGAATTAACCTTCTGCATATGTTAAACTGCAATAACAGGTTTAGCTCTGGTGTCTCTCCCTGATTTAACTCCACATTATGGTTTTCCACGGGGGCCTATATCTCTGCGTGTTAATCACTGCTCTTCCCAGCACTGCGTGAAATATATGGCGGCCGCTTGCAGAGGAACAGTGGAGGACAAAAACGTGTTCGCTCTTGGACACTACTTGATTACAGACTAATTGGTCTAGAGTGATTAAATATCTTGTGCTTCTCACTAATTGCAGCTATTTAAAGCAGCTATTAGCACAAAATGCCTGCCACCAACAGCCGTTTACTCATAAACAAAATGTGAGCCATTGCATTTCACCTAGACTGGAAAACGAGAGTTAGGAGACTCACAGGAACCCTTTGTGCTGCAGCCAGTTATCGCAGCACTCGCTGCCTTAAATATTTAAACCTTTCACAAAGCAAGTGATCTATTATGGATGAAGGAGGGATTTTTTTTATTTCTTTTAAGAAAATATATTTCGAAAAATGAATTTGCGCGCCCGTATTTTCAAATATGAACCAGATGTACCGATTTCTAGACGCTTAATTAATCACAAATGTGTTTTCCGAACTCATATTACTTATGATTGCTGATAAACAATCATTCCTCTGTTTTCCGTAATGATCTGACACTTAAAGTGTTCCTTAAATAGAAAAATATATATGTATAACATCAGAACGACACACACATGGACACGCACGTAAACATACAAAAAAAAGCACAACAACCCCATTTTGGATTATTCGGTTTTATTTTAACAATCACCGTCTCGCACTCGGAGGAACTAGGAAAATAAGATCTGCGCACGCACACACACACACACACACACACACTCCACATGTTTATGTGATCTAAGCCTGGAGCGGCCATCAAACACAATCACAGGAGAGTTAATGTGTGTACACCCACCAGTTTAGCTTTAGTCAGGCCCCCTTTCAGGATGACAACAAACAACGGCCGGGTCGACTGAGAGGAAGACAGGAAAAGACGTGCAGCGAGAGTGAGAGGGGATGAATCGGCTCAGAGGGTTTGAGAGATGCGGAATAAAAGGAGGGAGAATTTGGCATCACCGTTGCCAAATGTGGCTCCCGGGAGACGGGCGATGAATTACAGAAATGAGATCTCAGACAAATGCCAAGCTTCTCCAAAGAGCAGCAAGAATGGCTGCAACCCCCCTGGAGAACACAGTGATTAGAGAGGGGAAACTAGAGGTCTGCCAAGCCCCTTAAAAGATCAGCGTGTGTGTGCGTCTATGTGTGTGTGTGTGTGTGTGTGTGCGTGCCCTTGTTTGTGTGTGCGCGCACGCTTGTGCATGTGTGTGTGTTAAAGGGTGGCACTGGGACAACAGCCATGTCACAGAACATGACCCCGAGGTGCAGCCATCAGACAGCCAATATGGCGAGTTAAATAGCGGCGCTGCATCCGAGCGGAAGAGCTCCAACTGCCTCCAATCAAACAGGTTTCTGTTCACCTAATCATCTTAATTAATGAGGCTTAGATTAGAATTCTTTGTGCCAAAAGAGGCCAGAATGTGGCGCGTCTCTAAAAGAAAGCAATAACTGAAGTGGATGCATTTCAGCTAGACTTCTCCTGTTTATTGCAGGATTAAAGCAAAATTAAAAACGGGATTAATTCCATATAATATTAAACAAATAGGTAATTGAGATGCATTTCATTTAAGTTGGCCCATTCCTTATTCATTTTTTATGCTAATGCTATTCATTTTTAGTTTACATCGCCATGTTAGTATGGTCAATTATTATTTTATCACGCTGCCTTATATCCACTAAAAGAAAGTTTCCATAGTAGCAAGTCCATCTCATGTCCCGGTATCCCATTCAGTCCAGACTTTTAGCACATGTCCAACAACTTGGAATTGGAAACTTTAAGATTAAGGTGCAAGTACATCCATCTGTCCATCCATCATCTGCCGCTTATCCTGCACTCTGGATGGCGGGGGATGGCGAAAGGCTGAGTACATTCTGGACTGGTTGCCGGTCAATCGCTGAGCCACGTATACATACAGACAACCAGTTACTCACTTTTTCCCTTTTTTTTTTTTCCGATTAATCTGCTGCATGTTTTTGGACCGACACAGACACGGGGAGAACATGCTAACTCATTTATATTCATCGATGGAGTTCCATTACTTGAGGGATTGGGATAACTTGGTGTAGGACATCAGAAAGGGCATTTGCTGTAACACCGTAGAGATAGATTGATAGATAGATAGATAGATAGATAGATAGATAGATAGATAGATAGATAGATAGATAGATAGATAGATAGATAGATAGATAGATAGATAGATGTTTTTCATTGCTGCCTGGAGGGAAACGACAATAAACCCAACACAAATCACATTTGCGTGTCAGATGACAAATGGGGACCTTGAATAATGACATTACTGCTATTATGTTTGGAAATGAGGAAAATTAATTTTGCTGCTCTCCAACGCTTCAGTTTCTCACAGACCTTCCACTGCAATCGTATGGATTGCCGACAATTTTATGATGAATAAATGCGTTTGCACAAAACTCAACCTGAAAGAAGAGACCCTTTGGGCTGAAAAGGGGAATTTTGACAAAGTTGCTTATGTAAAGGAAGAAAGTGCTTCACACCTAAAAAGAAGAAAGTTTCTCAGCATTGTCCTAGTTACCAGATAAAAGGAAATGAAAAAATCAGACAATCAACACTTATAGGAGTTGTAAAATAATTGTCCTATATAGAGATATGCCATCTTATAATAATGATCACCTGTCTGTTACAGAAACATCCAAACACTCGGTTTCATTCGCACGTTCGGGATAGTTAAATCTTCAAAGAAAACCCTGTTTTTTCAAATGTATTTATGCGTACCGGCCTTGTAATAAATAGAAAATTTCAACCGAAGATTCGGTGAATAAAAATGAAAATCTATGGAAAGGTCCAAACACATCCATTCATACGTTTCAAATTCATCTGATGTTAAAAGTAGGTCCAAATCTCAAACACGAGCGGAATTTCAAATTGAAACTGGCACAGCCTGCATGCCTGATCCCTCCATATGTTTCCATATAGATATCAAGTCATCGATTAGGGGAATGCTGTCATCTAGTTGGCAGCGATTAGGCTGCTGCCTTTGGCACCCACTCAACAACTAATTCACATGCTAATGTCTTCCAGATCAGGTCTCGCCCTCAAACTGGTTCTCCTTATTGACTTGATTCCCTGATTGGACAGATGGCCACCCTTCAATATCGCAGACGTCTGTTTGTGTTTAGGCTCGGGGTAAGGGTGGCAAGGGCTCGTTGAAGTGGGGGGGCGGTGGGGGCTCCCAAGCTTATGAATAAACAACAACAATCAACTAGATAAACAACAACATTATCTGGCATCTCAACCTTGACGACAATCCATTATGGCCATTACTGTCATATCATGTGTTACAGTCGGGTTTTTAATTGCTCTTATTCGCCATTGAGAATGGGGCAAAGCTTAGACACTGTATCAGTCAACGCTCTTAATTGATTTGTCCTCATGCTTGCCAAGACCGCGGTTAATACGGCAGAGTGAGCTGAAACCTATCACAGCAGAGCAAGCAGTGGAAGCATGAGGACAAAACAGCTGCAGCTTGAATAGAGGAAAAACAAAAAAAAAAAAAAAAAGAATACAGCATCGCGATTTCTCTAGCCTCCCCCTCACGCACATACAAACACACAAATTTCCGCCTCACCTCTTGCTCTGCTCTTCCTCTACGTGTTCTTCTCACTCCATTTTCTTGCCTGGAAGCAACCTTTCTCAGGAGACCTTCTCTTGCAGTTTTTTTGAGAACGTCACTCTCGTGATGTACGGCGCATACCTGCTCTTGTGTGTGTCCATTTGGGTCCGTGTGCGTGTGTTGCTGCATCTCCCCAATGCGTCCCTTGCATGTGCTCATTAGCAAAACACAAGTGCACATGGGTCCCCAAAACAACACAAAATTGTAAACATCTCTGTCTGTCTCACCGTTGTGTGCTTCTGAGCAAATTATGAAGAGATACTGGACTGAGTGCAGTGCTGTATGCTCAGGCATACACATGAATGCATCAAATGATATTTTAAATGATCTTTCAAACGTATTAGATTTCAACATACTTTATAATCATATTGTCTTTGTTTGACTTGCCCGAGGACCAATGATAAAACCCCCAATGAAACTGTAAGTGGAAAAAATGATATACATTACATATTAAACCCAGGGTTAAATATATATATATATATATATATATATATATATATATATGTGTGTGTGTGTGTGTGTGTATAAACATGTATATATATATATATATATATATATATATATATATATATATATATATATATATATATATATATAGAATGTAAGGATAGATATGCATAATGTGTGTGTATATATATAACGTATATATATATACATTTATTGGCATTTTTTGATTCCTTACATTATTATGACCTACCTGGAACAAATTGTTATGGTAAATTATTATTATTGTATACACTAAAAAATGCAAATGCAATTATAAATTGAAAAATGAATTCTTTTTCTGCTGTCTAGAATCGTCAGTCATGCGTTTATAGTTCATTAAGACTGCATGTTTACCTCTATCATGATTATTGGCTGCCTTCCTTCTGTACAATGTTGAATAGTTGGTGTGAGTTCAAGGTGATAGCGAATTTCAGGTGTGACGAACTGTTGCATTTTATTTCAGATAAAGATTTCACTCAACTCCATGCGTTTGATATGGGGAAGAAGATAAGTCACTGAAATCATGTCCGGATATTTGTTCATTTATGAGTGTTTTCATAGTGCAATGCCAATTTGGTATCTTGTGTGTGTTAGCCAGAGAGAGGTTAGGAACTCATACGTCTGGCACTCGCACTGCAGCTGGTCCCTCTGGTTATGTCATTTAAGCTAAAACATTGTATCGAAACAGATTGGAACAAGCTCTTTGCACAATCTTCATTCGCCAACATATCCAACATCCAAAGGTTTAAGCCAAGATAATCTTGATTGCAGAACAAGATTGGTGTTTTCTCAGACTTCCCTGGTTATTTCTAACTGAGTGATATAATATCAGATGAGTGGCCGGGTAATTTTCAAAATACACAATATTCTTATAGATACAATAGGTGTGTACAAAAGTGCAGAAATCAATCAACCTTGTGACATTCAATTTTAGTGAAGTATCTATGAGTAAGTTAGAATTCAGCTAAGATCAATTGTACACTATATATCAACCTGAGCGCTCCCTCATAAATATGCATTTTTATGTACAAAAGGAAACAATTTATATCTAATCACATTCCTGCTGATCAAAACTAATCAGGGCATGCCCGCTAACGGAAAAAACACTGCAATCTCCTGTGCAATAAAATGCTGTGAAATGAGCAGAACAGGTGCATAGGTGAGCAACGATAAATATAGCTGGGCTTGATTAAGTAATTTCTCTACCTGTCCTGGATGATAACTCATTATGTTAATCACAAGCCTTATTAATCATTTTCTCATTTGAACTGTCAGAACGTGATTGTCATACGAGAAGATTGCGGGAAGTACAGCAAAAAGATTGGCCTTTAGCCATTCGTCATCGTCACAGGGGCAAGGAAATATGAGTATAACAACAAGCGGGCAACTTTGGAGTCGTTTTGCCCAAATGCAAGGTGCTCACCTTTTCAGCAGAGAAGGCAAAAAAGGAAAGGAGAGATATATGTTCTTCTCTAAACACCGTGGTCGTCAGATCCCGATCGTGCTGAAACCCAAGAGCGCAGCAGAAAATCATAATAGCCGAGGTTCTGTATGAGCTCTGCTGTGACCAGGTACGTGTCTGGGCTCATTTATATGATTGTTTTATTACGAAATGCACTGCGAAGGTGACCATCTGTTCATCTGCCCATAAAGATGTCAGGTGGGATGAGAGAGGCTGCAGAGACATGCACATTTGCTATAGATAAAAAAGACATGGTACTCATGTACCCCCCACCACACACACACACACACACACACACACACACACACACACACACGAGGCATAAAGAGAAAGATATTTGCAGCTCTTGTCGTTTTGCACAGGCGAACAGAAAAGTCGTTATGACACTGAAAGTAACCTCATACGACAAAGGACATTTGTGCGCGTAACATGAAAAAAATGTCACAAAAACTCACGCAATGTCACATCCACATTCATTTATCCATAATCACACATCCTGATACATAAACACATACAGGAGCAGCAGCAGCCGGCGAGGTGGTGAAGACGTTATCGCTCCATATCTGTGCTTGGAGCCACAGCAGTCTCCAAGGCTGCTATCAGCTCCCCCATTATCTCTGTCTGAGAGTGTTGTGGAGGAGGAGGACAACGCTGTAGCC
This sequence comes from Fistularia commersonii, assembly GCF_037954325.1. Taxonomy (NCBI): domain Eukaryota; kingdom Metazoa; phylum Chordata; class Actinopteri; order Syngnathiformes; family Fistulariidae; genus Fistularia; species Fistularia commersonii. The sequence continues at coordinate 7,982,105 of NC_141294.1, read as the reverse complement.
TGTCCTCCCATCAACCAGCTCCTCCCATAGCTCCCGCACACAAGCACAACACACACACACACACACACACACACAAGCACACCACCAACTCATTAAGAGTGCGGAAATGAAATGTCTGTCCCCTGAGTCCCGGAGCTGCAGAGGTTTGCTGCTGTGGCTCAAGTTTGGCGACGACAGACATCCAATAATAAACCCATGAGCAGAAGGAGTCTGAGAGGAGGACGGCAAAGCAGATAGCATGAAGAAAAGTGAAACAATACAGGGACTGATGAGAGACAGGGGAAGATGGCGGGTGTGTGTGTGTGTGTGTGTGCGTGTGTGTGTGTGTGTGTGTGTGTTGGTGACACCAAGACATCAGGTGTCTGTATTCCAGCGGTCCCTGCAGATGGGGAGTGGCCGGGGGGTGGTGAGTGGGTCTCAACCGTGGATAATCCCCCTCAAGCCCACTAGAAAACCTCATGTTTTCTTTACTTTAAAAAAAAAAAGAAAAAATCATCTGTGCTCGGTTTGCGCCAATACTCACAAACTCTCAAGAACAATAAGAAGAAAAACAACGGGTTGTGAAAAAGGGGAGGGGGAAGATTAAGTTGTTTAACTGCAAAATATACAGATTCATGTTCCGAGGCTTATCCCAGGATATTTTGTTTTCTGATTTAATATGTTCTTGCCAGTGTAAACAGTAAGCAGCTTGTGTCAGTGGTCAGATAATTAGTCCTTTCCCTCAGGTTTGTTGTTCCTTCTAGATGTGGGGGTAATCTGTCCCTGGGGTCGGACGTGGCTAATCTGGACAATAAAACGTTTCATGGCTTTCTTCTAGAACAACAACTTCGCAATTCCGTAGATAAAACAATCCCATTTAGCAGTTTACGCTTTATTTTTCCAGCATCCTTCAAAACTGGTGTTCCATTTAAGGCCGATAAGACCACCTGACAAGGCCCACTTGAAAAACAGTTCAGCTCCTGTGCGTCGCAACGCAAGTTTTCAAAGTGACAGGGTTTGTTAATATTCTCATCGGTTCCCAGGTTTAGAGGCTCAGAAACCCAGGAATTTAACAATTAAGGAAACTATAGGATAAATTAGCTGAACAAAACAACTACCAGATGAAGAATTCATCAGTTCATCAAGTCTATACATGTGTTTGATGGCGAGAAGTACATTTTAGTGCTTAGTTTAAATTTGGAATTACAATTTATGACATTTGGAATGACTTTTTATTGAAAGCCAAATTTAACATTTCTGATTTCACTTTGGATATATACGGATAAAGAAATATAGCATCCCAGTACCTCTTATATACACACAATGGGTTAAGCATATTTAGATATCATGAATAGAACAGCGTGAGTGAATGAAGTGAGTTCCAACCTCCTCCCTGCTGGTGTATCTGACCCCTGAAATATAAGAGAAGGGTTAAAAAGTGAAAAGCAGTAATACTATCCATGTCGCGAGATCAGAGCAAAACAAGGCATTGACCTAAATTATGAGTAAATAAACTGATCATAGCGATATAATATTAGCTACATATAAGCATAATTTCATCAGAGGGATCATGATGTCTTGATGGTCAAACCCTGTCCGACCAGTGCTAGAGTTATGCAAATTCACAATGATGACATATAATCCTTTTCGAAACCAGTTTAAAGTTTGGCATGCAGCCGAGGACGGAGTGCCGGATTGATTGGCAGCCAAAAACGGTGGCGATAAATCAATGAGCTTCGCCGTTTGGACAGAGGCAACTCAGAGAACTCGAAAAATGTGTAACAGAAAGTACTTTGTCATCAATAAACAAAGCACGGAGATCAGATTTTATGTATTGCTTTGCTGAAACTCAACCTTTTACAGTTTTAGAGGGCAACTTTGACATTTTTCTGGTGAGTAAATGGTGAATGCCTGGAGACACTAAACCACCAAGTCTCGGTCTTCTTAACTAGTCCCGTAATCATCATGGACGTTCAACAGTTGTTATTTGGGACACTTCAACATTGTGTTCTTCTGCATCCTCAGACGTTTCAGTCTATTGCTTACAATCCACTCTTCTGAGGCCGGATCATCACGGGACGCTCAGACCTGCCCAGATCCAGTCCTTCTGAATCTCAAACCTTATATGTCAACACCGTGATGCCGGCAGACACACCCATCCTCCGGTTAAAGCATACTTTCCTGGGAAGTTCATCTCCTCTCCCACTCTCTTGTTATCCTTTGCAAGATTCTGTTTGGTTGGTCTGAAGCAAAGGGACTGATATCCTGTATATTTATGTTTGGTTAACGTTGATATACTTCATTGACTCGTAAACGCCACTGATCAATAAAGGCTTTCCTTTCCTCACTGCATTTTGGGAGAGACCAGGATGGAAAAGATCAGGAATGGGTCTATCAGAGGAACGACACATGTTAGATGTTTTGGATAGAAGGTCAGAGAAATCAGACTGAGATGGTTCGGTCATGTGCAGGGGAAGGAGAGTGAATATGTTGGTAGACGGATGCTGGAATTGGAGCCGCCCGGCAGGAGGTCTCGAGGAAGAACAAGGAGAAGATTTATAGACGTAGTGAGAGAGAAAATGAAGGCAGTTGGTGTGAGAGAGGAGGATACAGAGAATAGGGTTAGATGAAGAAGGTTGATTCGCTGTGGCGACCCCTGAAGGGAAAAGCCGAAAGGAGAAGAAGACGAAGAAGACTGCATTTGAAGAGTTATGTAGATGCCGATGATAAACGGAACAAAGATTGAGCAACAAATGAATGAAGCTCGAGCTTTACTTCATTAAACCACAGATATGTGGGTTGTGCATGATCGGGCAACCACTTCGGTATGAATCCAGGGGGAGATGTTATCAGTTGCACCGTTAAGATCAATTCATACTTTGGCTTCAAATCAACATTTTAGGCTTTCACCTTAATACACCTCACCACTTCACCCTAGTCCATTATCTCAACGGTATGCATCATGTGAACTTCCCCAGAGATAAAATGAATAAATTGAATAGTTGACTGGGATCTATTCTATTACATTATATTTCCATAATCTGATTTCATTAAGTGATGTTTGTTTGTTTAGTTGGTTGGTTGGTTGCTTGGTTGGTTTGACCCTGTTTTGTAATTTTCGTCATTTTAATTTTTGTTGTGGTGTAAAGTTCTATCAAGATGTATCCGCTTCCCCCTCTAATGTAGCCTCTCTGTCTCAGCTCCTGTTGCTTCAAGAACATAAATAATAGCGTCAGAAAATGAAGAACAACACTGCATAAGAACAGTATAGATGCCCACGACACTCACATTAGCCAGGCTTTTCACTGAACTTAGGAACTGTTATCAATCAACTGAGTGCAGGTGATACTTCATGTGTTTTACGGTGAGGATTTTGTAACCGGCCCATCCAGAGTTTGCTTTTTTTCTGTGTCAATGGAACACTTACTTGTTTCCATCAGTGTGACGCAGCAACACTTGGGGTCCTTTTGTGCCGCTGACACGGCCGTCAGTGTTGACACAGTATCAGCTACTATCGTCTGGATTAGCTGGCCACTGGCGCCGGACTCCTCCGCCACCTGACATCTGACATAGAGCCACTCAGACACACACAAGATGGCTTTGAGAAGGCCTCTGTCTGGTATTTAGATGGATCCTAGCTCGGTATACTTGACATTAAAAAAAAACAATTACGAGATGTGTGGGATGGACAAAACCTGATTTCCACTCTCTGAATAACTGAAGTTTTTCTACATTAGAATCAGAAGCATCCATTTTCTGCACGGCGTCAATCGCATTTACATTTTTTTACATGAAAATAGGAATCAGAGTGATGTCATGCGCCATCCATTCATGTGGTCTGGAATTACATTATTGTTCTTCATCTTTTACATTCTGCCGCTGTCTGAAAATAAGAAAAGCTGCTGATTTGCACATTGAAAAGAAACAGGCCGACTGAGAGGAACAGATAAACGTGCCGAAGGGCAAGAGTGACGACAGACTGTGAACTATTTCTCATAAGTCAGGCGGGCATTCGGTAAAACCGGAGGGTTTCGCTGCAGAGTGGAGGAGAACAGATCACAATTTAGCATTATTTGAACAAAAAGTGACAACGCTGGACATAACTCAATAAGCCATAAGTTATTAGAAATACATTATGAAAGCACTTTGGTCACAGCTCTGCAGGTCTATAGAAAGATACACCTTGAGATAATTGCATATTCACCATTACAGTGTTATCCATTATACATTAACATTCACCTAGGCAATTTCACTATTGGGCTTTTTTTTTCCCCCCTTTGAGGTAATGCGGCACTCTCTCTGTCCTTCCCCCGTTCTTTCATAAATATAACGCGACACTGCAGGGACCATCTGACAAGGCCAAAGTGATGTTGGTTGCAGGGGACTATCAGTCGGTCCCTCCACAGATGGGCCGGGGCCCTGCACCCTCTCCCTGATGCTCCATTCTGCAGCTGTGTGAGATTAGCTAGGTACCATCAATGCTAATTTGTGCTGATACAACCAAAACTTTTATTGAGATGAGGGGAAAAAAAAAAAAAAGGAGATAAAACATGAACCCACAATCCAAGTACATTCTTGGGTGCACTGCAGAGGCAGCCAAAGTATATTGCGTGCTGGCCAAGGTTTATACTTGACTTCATTTTAATTTTGTCCACATCTTTATATGTATTTATGTTGTTTTTTTCATTCATCTTTCAGCCAGACTCTTGGTATAAAGGCATAAATCATGAGCAAACAATGAAGTCATTATATGCAATAGCAGATTAGTGCATGACAGTGGAAAAACCTTTCATTACAATAATGAAGGTGGTTATTCCATAAATAATGCACTATAACAGGATGTTTCTTACTATCTTCCCATCATGTATCCTGTTATTCATTTCCAAATCATAACAATTTAGAATATCTTAAAACGTCTTACAAAATCACATTGAAAAGCTCTTTCGGTGACGCAGGTTTATTTTATAACCCACTACTAAATACAACAAGCCATTGCTGGTGTTTTGTTTTTATAATGTTACAGTACCTCCAGTCCCGAATTGTTCTCTGCTCGCTCATACAGTTGGATGTGTGCGCCGCTGTGTATCTGTGCAGAGTTTGACACAAGGCAAATTGATTGTGTCAAATGTAAGGTTCATCTGTGCTCGAATTATTTGAAAAGTAAGCCGACAAGTACGACAGGTATGATTTATTTTTCCAAAAAGAAAAAGTTAACGTGGAAAACTTAAAGCCCGCATATCAAAAACACTGCAAAGTAGAATGCACCGGAAACCTCTTTTTGCAGTTCAATTTTTGAGCCAAAAAATGTTTGCATATTTATTTCCTTTTTTAATGAGATACAAATGTAATGATTAATCATACAATAACTTTGGCAAGAAACATGCCAGATACTCTTCAAGCTGTGTAACCTTTCTCAAGAAAAAACACATCTGTTTTTCTTAGCGTTAAAACTCTTCTCTGTTTGAAGGAATTTCAGATTTCATTTCTATCATTCTAACAAAAATGAAATAATAAGCCAAAGATGTTCTCTGTTGTGTGTTAGATAACAATGAAGTAAACCAAAAACCTGTTGAGAAGTTTAATCTGTCAACTATTTTTTCCAGTCACATGATGGTAAGTTTGTATTTACTCTAAACTTTTTCTCTTATAATCTAATGCTATTGGAGGCTATTTGGAGACCTTAAATTGCTTAGACATGTAAATGAGAGAGCGAGTGGTATTATGTCTCCATATGTGGCCCTGTGACCGGACTGGGGTGAACCCCGCCTCTGGCCCAATGACAGCAGGGATAGGCTCTGGCACCCCTGTGACCCCGAGTGCACGACACGTGGTCTCGAGAATGAATGAATGAATAATTTTATCATATTATATATCTTATAATCTCTTTTAACCTCTCACTCTCTCTCTCTCTCTCTTGCACATATACACACACCCCCTATGCACATATCCTACATATGGCAAACCCTAATACATTATTTATCATATGCATATTTGTCTCAGCTTGCCCATGTTCGCCAGATAAGTAATATACAGCATAATGTAATTTGCACACACTTCTCCACACACACTACAGTTAATGCAAGGGTTTGTTGACTTTATGAAATACAATTCATCACACAGAGACAAATTTCATTTGGGCTGCGGATTATTTGCCGGCTGAGATTGATACTGTTTTCATGCAAAAACAATAAAGAGACATCATGTGGATATTAAGGATCACATTATCAGGGGAGCAAATACAGTTAAAACTAAAAGAGGGCCAGTGTGTCATCACTGAATCATCTTACAACACAGTTGGCGTCAGCTTTTACTGCTGCAGGACCAAAGCGGTAACTAAATTACCACTTTAAAATAATCTTGAACAGACAAAGACTCTGTTGCAGGACGAGTCCCTCGAAAATTCGTCCTTCACTGTGTTGTGGCTGATGGGGAGGCACTTTGTGATGATTACAAGTTTGTTTCCTATATGGCCAGAGCGGTGATTCTAACAAATCACTTTGAAACCTAATTTCATTGTCACTTAAATGTCAGAGGTGAAAACTGATTTAATGCTATAGCAGATATTCAGCACAGGTCAGTGTAGGTCTAGATTTCCAGTTTTGGTAAATGTGTAATATTAAAATAGTAGAAACTAAGAATACCAAATTAAAGATTTTGCACGTACATTGGAAATTGTCGTCATCCCAAATTGTCAAATCGTCAAGAATTGGACATTATCAAGGCCATAAGCTGACAACATGAGGTACTATTTCACTGGATGTTACTGAATGCAAAAACACCAAGTTTGTGAAATCTTTTTATGATATGTATCCTCCGGGTTGTTATAATGGCAGCATTTTATAATAAGGTCCTTCAGTTTATGTCGACACGTTCTGTAAGGCTTTATAAGAAGCGCAATAAAATTATTATGTGCTAATAAATGTTAATTCAAGCATCGTAAACATAATCATTGTCGCTGTTGTTAAATGTCGCATTTAATAGAAAATAAAAAGTGAAAAACATATGATTAATTTTTCTGTTGCTGGTTAAAAATCTATCTCGACGAAGCAGCTGATAACTATCTAAAGCCGTGGGAATAACGTTTATGGTAAACAAGACACAAAGAAGTTTGTAATGCTGAGAATTTATAAATCTTCTTCTGCTATCGTTCAGCTTCTCACTAATAAGGGGTCTCAACAGCAGATCATCTATTTCCATCTCGAGAATTTACAACTCGCAGTTTTAATTCATGTTTTTACCAATCTATATTTTTAATAATGTTCTTAATCCAATTCCCTTAGCTCATACAATAGTTCATTAAACCCTTATTCATTGATAAGATGTAATATGAAATACCTGCTGTTATTGTGCAGTGTCGTAATGTTGTTAAACTGAAGTTCTGAAAACAGCCGCAGGCAGGGATCCAAAACCTGCACCTCAGGATCAGGGAATGCAAGTGTTTGCATTTCATAACATTGAGCTGGTCCTCCATAAGAATAGCCGCCAAATTAGTGGACGCTAATTTAAAATGACATGTTTCCATGATCTCTGAGCAAATCTTGTAAATTTCATACACATAAGATATTGACTACTGTATAGTGACAGTGTCACATATTTGAACCCTGGTCTTTACATGCCTCCTGTTTATATTCTGATTAAAAATGGTCTCTTTAGCTGAAAAAAAAAAAAGCCTTCTGCTGGGGGGAAGGCTGTTGGTCTGTTCCAGCGGCACCCCTGCTGTTGCATGGAAGTGTCCTTGAGTGACATCCTGAACCTTTAATTGCCCCCCATGAACAGGCTAGCACCTTCAATAGCAACCTTTGCTGTGAAATTGCGAGTGGCTGTGTGAATGAGGCACAGACTTAGCGCCCTTTGCACGGCTAAACCAGCTGTCTTTGGAGCCTGGCCAGGCCGTGACCTTACGCCTTGTCTTTCCTAGATGTGAACACGTGCACTGGATGAAGCAAGGCCCTCTATCAAGATGTGTAATTATCCCTATCTAGATCATCATGAGCTCTGGAAAGCAGAGTCTTGCAAAAGATGCCAGACTGGTATTTTGATTTATACTTCTCAGGTGGAGGAAATGTGACTTTTGACCAACAGGACTGTCTCAGAAAATTAGAATATTGGGATAAAGTTCTTTATCTCCTGTAATGCAATTACAAAAACAAAAATGTCATACATTCTGGATTCATTATAAATCAACTTAAATATTGCAAGCCTTTCATTATTTCAATATTGCTGATTATGGCTTACAACTTAAGAAAACTCAAAAATCCTATCTCAAAGTATTAGAATATCATGAAAAAGTAATTTTTGTTTTTTTTCAATTGCATTACAGACGATAAAGAACTTTATCACAATATTCTAATTTTCCAATACAGTCCTGTATGCAACATCTAAAAGGCTTATGCTCAAACTCTGAAAAGCCAATGAGGGGCTCTGAGAAGCATTACAGCTGTATACGACTATACAGGTGATGTGTTTTCCTCACAAAGTGTCTCGGCAACTGTTTTGCGAGCTTGATATAACTTCAGAAGTCCTATAATATAGCTTATGTTTCACGTCAAATTACAAACTCGAAAATGATGGTACAGATCAGGTAGAAAAGCAGGAAGTGTAGAGTGACAGTGGTGTCGTGGTTGCTCACCTCAAGTAAGGACAACGATTATTTAAACTGTTAACAGAAGATTACATTGGTGGCGACGGTCACCATGACGACCATAAGGAAATGTTACACACTTTGTCTGAGCCACGTATAGTAATAGCAGTAATAGTGCTCCATATTCTTACTTATATAATTTGATTACATCCTATTCTTACTGTGTTTGTATCTCCTTGACAATTCTTCATCTTTCTGATGTCGTAATATGATACATAATCTGTAGTTTAGAAGATTATATGCAAATATGTCACATACAATGAAATAAATACAGCCAAACAGAAAACCCTTGAGTTCATACATTGAGGGAAGGAGTGAGTGAGCAAGTCGTTCATCTTGATATCAAACATTCAAACATATGTGTGCTTGTTTCATATAAAAGTACCCGCAGTATTTTCATTCCAGCTGGGCCCTTTATGTGAATGCAATCTATTTTCTTTTTTTTTTTTTCCCATGACCTAATATAAGGCCAAACTCACTGCTTAAATCAACGGAAAAAGCAAGGCATTTTAGTTGATTACTGTGTTTCCTGTTTCTGAGATTTTCCTGTTTATTCTGTACAAATTAGTCTAATTGAAACAGCTAACATTAAAAGCTATTTGCAGCGAGGCGTGAATATTTACAGGAAATATAACCGCACCCATTTTTGCGGGGGGTCTTTAGACCCCTTTGAAAGAAAGGCTACTACTTAGATTATCTCAAGAAATAATGAAAAAGTCCAAATGTCTGTTGTCGAAGAATCTTGTTGTTATGTTTGTTAGAAAATTAGAAATGCATTACATGAAATAAGACTGTAAAACAAAGGCTTGCACATTTAGATACCCCTCTCTCCGTCCATCTTCGTCTTTCGCGCGCCCCTTACACTCACCATCTCTCTCTGTCTCTTGCTCAACACAGCGTACCATCTTGTCAATTACTGTCCCAGTGGTTTACCTCCTCAGTCTGACACATTCGCTGAGTGTGTGAGCATTCATCAGCTGTTTAACCCTAGCGATGCCCTAACTGGAAAACAGCCAAAGAACATCACCGAGGCAGCCAGTTGTCATCTTCCTCCGCCCTCCGCCCTGCCATCGCAGGCATGCAGATCAGACAAGGAGCAGGCCTTGTTGATGAGAAGAAATTCACTAATTGTTTGATTATACAGATCTCCATGATAATGAATTGCTACTCCATGGTTCAGAAACATGGTGTGCAACCTGAATTACCACCCCAACACTCAAGCTGTGAAAGTTGATTACTCATTAGCAGGTGACTGAATGCCACAAACTACCCTTGCACCCCCCACGAATCCCCCTCCAGTGTTTTTACTGTATATGCTTGTAATTGCTGTAAAATACAGTGAGCCAGTGGATGGTTATGCTGCGCCAACATGAGCGGATTTAATTCAGTGCAAAGTTGCTTTCTCCATCCGCACCAAGTTCTACTGAAATATGTACACTAAATACCATCTCTTTTTGGGCTAATTACTGTATATGTCTTTCTTTCCAAGATAATGTATACTTTGTATTGACGGTACAAATAAATATTTGTGTGAATTTTCTACCATGGAATACAGACAATGACGCATTGATTTCACTAAAAATATCTTAATTGCAGAGTTTTTAGAGATATACAACATATATATGTGTATGTATATGTGTATATATATATATATACATACATATGTATATATATATACATATGTATGTGTTTGTGTGTGTGTGTGTGTGTGTGTGTGTATATATATATATACATATACACATATGTATATATGTATGTATGTGTTTGTGTGTTTGTGTGTGAGTGTATATATATATATGTGTGTGTGTGTGTGTGTGTGTGTGTGTGTGTGTGTGTGCGTCTTTAAAGAATTACGATAATTGCAATCCATCATTAATAATATAACAGTACCGTAATTTCTGGACTATTGAGTGCACCTGAATATAAGCCGTACTGGCTAAGAATAAACAAAAATGAATATATGTGAACATGTATAGGCCGCGCTTGTCTATAAGCCGCGGGTGTCCACGTTGTAATATGAGATATTTACACGGAAAGATGTTACACAGAAACATCTTTTAAAAACTTTTAATTATATACATACCAGTAATATCCACAAATACATAATGGAAATGCTTTTTCCGGACAGTGCCTGTAACACGGCTGATGAAAAAGATCAATAATAACTCACACAAAGAAAAGTCCATCCATTTTTTATCCCCGTTTTGTCCTACTTCAGCTGATCGATAGCTTTGTCCTCTTTCTGCGCACTAAAACCATTAAAGTTGTCTTCTTCAATGTCAAAATGGAGCAGCCTCAGAATTTCACGCTAATTTCATTGGTCCAATGTGATGATGCTGAATGTTTTAGCGGCATGACGCTCGTTAGCCACCAAAAATACCTAAATTAGTTGTTTAAGCTGCAGTGGTCAAAGCATGCGAAAAAAGTAGCATCTTATAGTCCGGAATTTATGGTATGTTGAAGGTACAATAGGCAAAATACACAAGCTTAATTTAGCTGATATTTTGAAATATAGTTAAAAAATCAACCTGTTTCTTTAGATACATATCATGACAATAGAAAGGTATTTAAAACAAGTATTTATTCCTGGCGAAAATCTTCCTCAACATCTTAATTTGGATTCTGATGTTGAATAGTGCTAGGTAAATAAACATTTGAAACCTCACATATATCAGACTTTAGACCAGCTTGGGCTTTGTCAAAAACACAAGTAGTTTTGTCTTTAACTAGAAACTAACCGACCACACCTTATTCTAGAGGAACGTGCATCACAGACCCCACAGGGCAGCGTAGCTGTTTTTGTTTGTTTATTTGTACTGCAGCGGGATGCAGGCCAGAGGTAATTCCATCTGTGTTGGGAGGAAAAACTCAATGATCCATGTGCTTCCTGTTTTGTAAAAAAGTCAAAGATGAAGGGCTATGAGCTGCAAACTGGAGAAAGAGAACCGAAAATGTGTGAACGCTTGCGCGTTACCAATGCTTGAGCTCCTGAATTTGTTAAAATGTATGTTAGACTTACATTCAGACACAAGAGTGATCAATGGCATTGATTAATGGAAAATAAAGGAGGTTAGATATAGTGCAACAAATGAACCCGCAGACCAATGACACTGCTGGCGAAAAAGCAGGCACAAGGTTTAGCCACAAACCGTGTTGAACATTGCTGACGCGGCTTCCGAAACAAATCAGGCGGTGTACATGTATACATACCAGGCGTGGGCATTGTTAAGTGTGTGGGCTGTAATTCTCTTTAGCCATTATATATATTTAGTTGTGTGTGTGCATGTGTGTGCTTGTCCATGTATGTTTATTTGTATGTGGGGATTGAAATGAACGTGTGTGTATTGCATCTGCAGTGAAGAAGCAAGTGGGCAGCAGGGCACATGTATGTGGGTGAGTACATATATGCATGCTTGAATATTTGTGTGTGTGTGTGTGTGTGTGTGAGAGAGAGAGAGAGAGAGAGAGAGAGAGAGAGGGAGAGAGAAACAGAGAGAAAAAGACTGCTGCAACAAGACAAAAGTTAATGAGGTTTGAAGGCTGCTGTGCTGTGGCAGCGACAGCCTCGTCTTTGTCTCTGTCCTTTGCCTCCCTGCTTCCTGCCTGGGCCTTTATTAAAAGGATAATGCAGCAAGGGTCTTTAAGTGTGCAGCTGCAAAGAGAAAGGCAATGGTGAGAGAGGGGTAGAGTGAAGGCGAGAGAGGAAATGAGAGCGTTTTTGGACTGTTGAGAAAAATGGAGAGTGGTCAACCAGGCAGAGAGGTACCAGCTCTATCGGCCCTGCTGTATTTCACAGAAAAATAACTGTCAAGACACACCCAAAATGTGATATTGATTGAAAAAAAATATTAATTGTCATCAGTTCCAAAGCACGCAAAACGTTGCATGTTTGGCTTAATGACAGTTGATGATGCAAAACTGGAATTATTCATTTTAATTCACCATTATTCTCTGTCTGAGCGGTAGCGTTGAGTTAACACCTCCTTTTCTTTGTTGGCGGAGTCACTGCTTCTCCGGATTCATTTGCATGACCTGAAATTTTAGAACAATGATGGGAAACGACGAATTAAATGCGCACTGCAGTTTTCCAAAGCAGACGTTCAGACCCCGGACCCATGAGCCATTCAAACCTCTCTGAGGACGACTGGTCCTTGTCCTCATTCCAATTTCAGAGGTGGCAACACTGAAAGCAGCCCAGTCGCCGGTTTTGTTATTTTCGGCCGGCCCTTTTCAGTAGCCGCTCATTAGGCAGAGCGAACGAGGCGTTGCCTCCCCTGATGACTGCAAGAAGTATATAGAAAAACAAAAGAAATATAGATGATGGCAGTAAGAACAAGTACTTTTTTTTATAATATGACTTCCGTTAAAGGCCATGCAACCCGGTTCCTTATAATACTGCTGAATTCATGTCTAAAGACTATTCAGCATTTTTGCAGTAGTGTCACATACTATATCATGTTTTTACCGGATTACTATGATACAGAGGAAAATACTGCCACACAGTACACAATTTCATAAATAAAGATCAAAATGATAAATGTAATTAGAGCAGCTTTTATCGGTGACGTGCTTTCTGTTGCATGTCGCTATTTTGGCCGAGAGTTGTGAACGCCACAGCATGTTGACGCTGATACATGATGATATTATAGATCGTGTCTAATTTAATCTTAATTTAATCGGTGAAATTTAGCAGGTTTTACTTTTTAAAGAACATTTGCATGTATGCATGTAATGTAGTCTTCTTCCTCGATAATATCATGCAACTCTTTAAGGTATTTGTAGATAAATGGTATCTGCGCCAGGACAGGGATGTTGATTCGGGTTTAGACCAGAAAATGACGTGTCAAATAAGTGTGTCACTTCATCATCTGCTGCCGAATAGTCTCTACAAGAACATGTTGGGTTTGCTTTAGACTCAAAACCTTAATCAAAAAATGCTATTCTTTAGTTTTTATAGAAAAAAAAAAAAAAATGAAATCAAAATGTAATGGGTGTTGGAGATATTTGCAGGGTTTATTTTTTCCACATTAGTCACTCAGTCTGTTTTTTGTCCTAAGTCACCATGTTTCATCTTAACAGAGTAGTAATATAACTGAGCAGATATAATATTATTGTATTAAGTGAATTCGTACGTTTCCCCCCCCAATGATCATTTAAAAGAAACACCCTTTTAATAAAAAAAGCACCGAATTATGGGTCGCATTTTGACTCTGGACCCCCCCCCCCCCCCCCTTCCCCCCTGTGGATCAATCAGCCTTTTTTAGATGAACGGACATTTTTTTTAATATCCTCCTTTGTACCAGCCAATTAGTAATCTGTTAATTGGCGCAGGTGCACGAGTCTGAAACTGGGGGCATCGTTATTTATTAAGGGATCTCCGCAGACCTCCCGTTGGCTTAAATTAGCCCCCCTTTTGGCCAATGGCAGGACTCAGGTGTGGCTGTTGTGGCTGAGCTGTGTCCCTGTTAGTGATGGTGAGTACATTGTAATTAGTCTGCGGCTGTAATAAGTCTCTCCATCTCCTCTTCCCCTGTCTGTGTCTGCGCTGTTTTCTCCCTCTCCCACCAGCTGCCGCTCTCCTTTCCCCTCACGCTTTGTCCATCTCTCTCACCTCCGCTTTCTCCATCTGTCTGATCGTCAGCTGAAACAATCTCATTTCGCCTCCTTTTGGTTTTGGTCGCCCCAATTTTGATTCTCCTCTCTCGTGTCAAGCCGACCGTCCAAGGGAGGGAAAGCGTGTAAAAAAAACGGTGCCTGCTTAGAATCTAAATCTTAGTCGTTTCTGCACATTTAAGGGGACTTATAGGGTAGAAATCATATTAGCATCTGAATGATCTGATTTAAGTGTCCTGTAAGCAGTGGCGCATATTTTGATATTTGCTTTGCTTATTTATATGATGCTTTTTTTTTTTTTTTTTAATGCTCCAAGTGGGATTAGTGAACATAACTGAGAAGCAAGTGACATATTTATGTTTGTCTTTTCGTTGCCACTTAAACCGGAAATTATGTTCCATTTTTATATGATTTTAAACACATTGCTGTGTCCACATGGTAAATTCAAATGCCGGATTCTGTCGCTGGATTGCTTCACCCGCTCTCTTGAGCTATTGAAGTGAAACCATGAGAGTTTACTAAAGCCGTTGTTTTGTTCTGCTCTCAGCACAGCCCAGATCTTTTTCCTCACACTGATTTTTAACTGTTCATTTTTCCCATACATTTGATTTTAATGCAACAATTGAGACAAAAGAGAGGAGACAGAGAGAAAACGCGTCAATATATGAATGATTGTCCCTCGGCCGGAATAAGCAAAACATGTCTTTGGAGCTTTGGATGGACGTGCAGATGGAAGCAAGATGGATGATGATGAATAAATAATAGTGTCTTCGCATGGCTTTCTTTTGAGGGGATCCTGTGACTTCTAGCTCTGCAGAATGCCAAGTCTTTTTTTTCCATCACTTAACCTTGGCGACATGGATAAGTACTGGCAATCATGCAGAGCGAGTAAGAAGACTTAATGTGTTTGGGTGAGTCAAACGGTCGAGGCCTCGGCCGAGCGATCGACTCTGGAAGAAGAAAGGGGGCGACAAGGTGGAGGTAAAATGGGGATGGGAGACGAGGAACGGATGACAAACTCCTGCCGGGGGCTACAGTCACTAACCAAAACAGAAGCTCGAATGCTTCGCTTGAAAAGAAAACAATGTTGCTGTTTTTATTATTTAGATTGTATTTTAGGGTTTACGCATTTTGCAGGTAGAAGATTTGTTATTTGTCATTTTTTAAGTTTATCAGCCAGGCACGTTTGAATATGTAGATTCCGTAATGCACTTCTGAGGGAACACTCCGTTCTTTGCACGACCTTCGTTTTCATCAGCGCGAGCTAGCAAAGAGCACAGACAAGGCTGACGGGATCTATCTACGTATCTGTTTAGGAGCCATTTATTCACATCCATCCAATCCAGGTCGGGACGGCAGAAGCCGACAAAGCTTTTTAGTCTGTTAGTTGTTTCTCCTGGGTGAGCCGAAGAGCGGCAGAAAGCCGAGCTCCTAACACATTCAAAAACCATTTGATACCAGTCAGACTGACAGCGCGGAATGACATGCTGCAGCTCCACACACCGGAGGTGCGAATCAAACTTGAAATGGGCATAAAGAAAAATCCCCTGATAATGAAACAAATCCCATTATATTTATGACAAAGATTCCCTTTTATATTTATTACTGAATTATGATAGGAATAATAGAGCATGCAAACATGGGCTATGGGTGGATTTGAACTAATCCTTTAATTTGCATTGTTTTGATCAAAGACCATGTAATTACCCGAAGACAATATTAAGCTTAAACTACTAATCTGAAGCACAGAATAGCAGCCATTATGACTTTCTCTCTCCATTTTGGTCTTCTGTCATGTATATTTCTGTCCTTAATGGCTCTATGTGAATAAGAATCAGAAGAAAACATTGATTTATTTGAGTCCAAATGGATGCTGACAGAATAATACGGGCAAAAAAGTGGAGAAGGAGAGCTGAGGGGGGCAAAAGAGACTGGAAAAGCCTACAAGGAGGAGATAACAGGAAATGACAGATGGAGGAGAGAATATGCAAACAGAAAAAGAAAGAGGGAGGGGACAATTTGAGGGCTCCGTTCCTTTACCTTGAGAAAAAAGGAGGGAAAGGTAGACTGGCGATGACAGCAAATTTAAAAGCAGCAGCCCTCTTAAAGGATCATACTTCCAGTCAGACCATCGCTGGATAAACTCTTTCAAACACACACACACACAAGCAACTCAGTGGATCCTGTCTAAGGAAAACATTAGTGAAGGGGGGAGAAAACAACAGGGTCAAAGGTTGAAGGATATGCTATTGCACAAATGACATACACACACACACACACACGTACACAAATATACACACAAACCAGTGCTCTGAAAATGATCCTCATTCATCATCAAGTTCCAGAGAAAACAGATTAATAGCATGCAGAAATGTTTATAATTTAATATTTGACTGAAATGTCAACAGCCAGTATATCCTGAATAAGTCATTGCCACCATTCAGTGAAAAGACACTGTAAAGCAGCATTGGTTTCAGATATGATGCCTTTCTCAGCGGCTTCTGTTTCTTCATGTAATCCAGACTGACTGGATGATGTTGACAGCAGGGCTCTGCGGGGCTCAACCATCTGTTGCAGGACTCCTTGTTCCTCCTGTAGCCCAACGTACCTCATTATGTTGTATTTTGGGGCTTGTTGTCATGTTACAGCATGACTTGAAAGATATCCCTGATGTGAGCGGCGACGAACCTGCGCAGCTCCAACCTTTACAGGGCCGTTGAACACTTGGTGGAATGCTTTAAATTATTAATTTGGTTTCCGCTGCTTACGTTACACTATCGCATAAATGGTTTGTCTTGGGTTAAGTTGCCCCATAGTTACCAAAAATCAAAAGTGATTATCCAGCCTGGCTTAATCCTGATATGTTTGTTTCATCATTTAAGTATAAATATTATTCTTCAATAAATAATAAATTAAATGTATTATTCAAATGTAAATATTATATATTTGCATTTACTATTTATTTATTCTTTTATTTTACTTGTTTTTTTTTAAGTAAACCCCATTCTGGTTTGTTTTGGTTTTTTTAACATAAGGTTGCTGTTTCACGTTAACGATATATATTGATCATTATATATTGTTTAGTTCCTAATGTGTCTATTTGGTTTGATCATCAACGTCAATTTTTTTCTTTTGTTTTGTTTTAGTTCCTGTTCTGCTGGCTCCTCTTTGGTCTTTTTCCAAAGCTGCTGATATGGAGTGTTTAAAGTTTCAACATTTGGCCCTATGTTCAAGATGCTGTGTGTGTTTTGGTGAACTGAAGTGTAGCCTTGCTTACTACATCCCTCGATACGTGCCATCACCAGAATGTAGACGTGTGTAAGTATGTGTGTATGTGTGTGTGTGTTTGTGTGATGGGGATTACATGTGCGCTGTAGTGTGAATTTTCAGGATCATCCAATCCTCATTGGCCCACCTCTTCACCAGTAAGCCCTGAGCTCTGGATTTATTTTCCTTCCAGTCTCATGCATGCGTTTGTGTTACAATTACCAACATATGAATCATTTTTATGAGAACTACTGATATAGATCTATATCTAATTTTGGTCCAGACCACATTTCATGCCTGATTAGTTTTAAGAATTTTATTAATTGGTAGTTATAGATGGACATAATTCCTCGGGTCAAACTCTAAGATGGCACTGATCAAGTTCTTCACCGTGCCATGGTGTGAGATGCAGAGCGGGCTGATCAAGGTTGAAACATGGTGTAGGAATATAGACGTTCTGTAGAAATTCTCCCCTCCCCACTTCTGGGTGTTGATTTGTATTCCAATGCTGAGCTTTGCTCAAAAAGAAAAAAAATACATGGAGCGGCTACATTGTAGGCAGTGTGAGATCTGACATTTGATGGAAGAAATCCTGTTTCAACAATAGATCGATGAGCTCGAGGACAACTAGACTCCCCGTAACTTCAGCTTGAGAAAAGTGCCGCCATTTCTGAATAAATACAGTGAAAAAGACAAAGAGTATATTTCACATTGTTACATAGGTTTTGTCAGAAGTCTGCCGGAAAATAAAAGAGCATCGCGCGAATGATGGAAACAAAACTATTATCACTATCCAAACAAAGTACGGGTGAAGGACTGAAATGTGACAGAAGTCGGCACTGAGCTGTTTTCTATAAATGATGTGATTATTACCGTTTTTCCATCGAGCGCCGCAAATCGAGCCTCTTCATGCCATCGCTTTGTGTTCGTGATCTTGTTCCGCGCTGCATAAGGTGTGTTGTGCTGTGGTGTGTTACAGCTCGCTGTGCACCGCTGTGCTGGTTATGTACACTTCCCTCCTGTCTGCTCTGCTCCCTATCACTAATGCAGCAGACATTAGCATAACGTTTGATGTCGAGTTAGGAGACATTTAGACACTCTCTGTTTAACAACTGTGTCAAGTGTTTGCCACGTCTATTTACTTCGAGAACAACATCAAACAATACACACACAGGGCCGCAACGACGCCCCGGCTGTGGAGGTTGATGAGAGGAGGAGGCGGAGAGATAAAGGCTGAAAGAGGAAGAAATGAGAGAGGTTGACAATGAGCGCTGTGAATTGGCAGCAGTGTGAGGAAACTTGAGTGTCCACTGAAGGTCTCCGTGAGAGCGCAGCCTGGAGAGGAAGAACCCTTTCACACCCGACGACACATTCCTACCCTGCACATACCAGCATCCAAGTTGAACTTGCATGTAAAATATGTAACTAAACTACAAGACAGGTAAAAGTGTTTTGCAATCTAATTTTTTCCTCTCCAAAGCCTCCCTTAACGTTCCTCCCACAGATGATGACACTTAGCAATCTCTCAAATTATATATTGCAAGCAGCAATGCAACAGATGATCTGGGGATTAGAAATTTGGCCTGGATATGGAAATTTCTTTGGCCTGGATATGGAAATTACACATTATAATAGTCATGCTGTTTATCATGCTCAAGATTGAAAATAATACTGGAAGCATTATTCTGCTGGAAATATTTTTGTTGTAAAAAAAAAAAAAGGCAATTTCTACAACTTTACGTTTGAAAAGCGACTCGCATATTCTTCTCAATTAATATGAATTAGTATTTCAATAATAATAATATGCTGCCAGTAAGTGGTCATGTGTTTATAAAGTAAATAACCAAAGGGTATGAGTGAAAAAAAATTAAAGATGGCGTTTTTTTTTTCTCTTCCACCGCTTTAGCATTCAAGGCCTTGTTCCAAAGACAATAATATTATAAATAGTGCACTTGTCTCATTGCATTACATGTAATGTGAATACTGTGTGGAAAAATCAAAAGTTGATAATGGTGATGAATACAAAAATGTTGCTCTTCTATTCCTCAGCTCTACGGTGCCATCTAGCATATTTTACCATCTTTTTTTTATCCCAAATAAATCTCGATAAAAAAAAAAACTATCAAATATCCAGTAGAGCTTGAAAGACTTGGAGGAGATGAAAAGTCTTTGTTCCCGCAGCAAGTCATTTAAAATGTTAGACATAAACATGTCAGAGTTGTGCTCCAAAATGATCACTACAGTTTTTACTCACGCTTCCTCGGCCATGTAGAAATGTGTATTATCTGCCTAAATGTGTGCTCAAGTATGTGTCTTTGCATTTTTCTCTTCTCCACTGCAGAAGGAGGCCGGGAAGTGAATGGGGCGAGATAAGAGGACCCAGAAAGAAAGAAGAGAGAGTGCTCTGTGGAAGAAGGGCGATAAGAGGGAAAAGGTCCACGGCAACATTCTGTTGGTGATGCGGCTTCAGATTGGGATGGGAGGAATTTATAGAATCAAGGCGGGATGGGCTGGAGGCACGGAACATGGCAGGATGTCTGGTAGAATTATTTAAAACTACCAACTCTGCAATATTGTTCATCGGTCAGGAAAAAAAAAGGTTGATTTTTTTTCTAATAGCAAATACACTAAATGGCCACTGAATATTGAAAAGAAGTTTGTCATTTGTAGGTATTTAATTGTAGTTATTTCTTTCTTTAATGCAGATCTGGGAGTTCCTTGACTGTGCATGTGGCTACATAGGAAGGGCAGCTGCAATGATGCCCGTACAGATTGTATTATAATTTATAAAGAGTGTGAAGAAGAAGATGGCTGGGCTGTCGTCTGGTTATTGCCTGTCTTGGATCAGTTGAAATTAGCAAGCATAAAAGGGTCTCTGATTTAATCCAAAGCTAAAATGTGAAAATTCAAAATGATCTTTTACGGTGACATTGTTTTTGTCTCCCAGCTTGACCACAGTTAATAGGCATAAATTGATATAGCCATGTCAAACCCTGCCTTTTTATAATCATTGCCTGTCCATCATCTTTGCCATGCGTCGTGTTTTAATATGCGCGTGTCCAATTCTCGCAGGTGTTTCTGTATTTGGGCTGTCAAGGACAAATTGTGGGAGATAGGAGGGTCAGTTGTAAGTAACAAACCGCAATCTGTATGGCATCTCTGCTCTATTCAGCTCCATCAGCCACAGGCTAAATGAAGCAGCCGTAACTCTGGTAACCAAGGCTGTGGGACGTCAAATAACAGCATTAATGTGTGCGTATTTCCAATGCTGCTGGGCGTGTTTTTGAGCTTACATGTGTGTGTGTGAAGGCATTAATATGTCCACATACACAAATGTGCAGTAAATGTGTGCTTTGGTGCTTTGCCCTCTGATTCATTGCTTCCTGTATTACAATACAGAAAAGGCGTGTAGTGACCAGAGGCCTCTTTTCTTTGATATGAAGAGCAGCCGAAAGGTCTTTGGCAAGAGGCAGATACATGTCAATCAGCTTTTTTAACCCTCACACTGCGGCATCAGGGGCTGCAATTCTGTCTGTCTCTCTCACCTACAGCAAATCTCTCCCCGGCACTGATAACACTCCAAATATCAGGTGAGCGACTGCTGCCAGAAAGGAGATTGCCTGACCTTATTGTTTGCCTTCGCCTCCTCTTTGTTCTTCACAAATAAAGGGTTTTTTAATAAACTGAAAGGTCCTCTGCTGTGGCCCATAGAGAAAATGAAAGGGGGCAGTGAGGTATGGT
Organism: Fistularia commersonii; assembly: GCF_037954325.1. NCBI lineage: Eukaryota > Metazoa > Chordata > Actinopteri > Syngnathiformes > Fistulariidae > Fistularia > Fistularia commersonii. The sequence goes on along the minus strand of NC_141294.1, from coordinate 7,960,864 downwards.
ACAATGTGGCGGGAAAAAAAAAGAGCAGCTCATCAGAAAATAACAAAGGTGCAAGTTAAAGATAAGGCGCCTGTCAGAGATTAATCCAGGCCTGCTTGATTGTTTTCTTTAATACCAGACCTGCTACAGCAAGCGATAAGTTTGCTGAGTAATTTGGTTTTCTAGGGGATGGGCAGCGAGTGGGTGGCTGGGTGCACAAAATAATATTCAGGTGTGCTCCATAATTGATTTCTTTTTTTTCGTCCCCTCAGTCCTCAAAGAAAAATGAGATGAAACTCAAAACTGCTTTGACGTGCCTTTCTGTTCATCCAGCTAGCCCCCCCTTACTCCCCATCTTTTTTTTTTTCTCTTTCTTCCCTTCTCTCTTTCCCCTTTGGATTAATAAACTGGCTTTGTTGAAGACAATAAAGAGAAAGAGAGAGTATGCTTGAGGAAGCAGTTTTCTCTTCTTGCTCGCAGCACCATTGTGATGGTTTCTGAAAGAGGCAGAGGAGAGAAGGACGGATAGCATGCACTTATGTGCAAGCGCGCACGCGTGTGTGTGTGTGTATCTGTGTGTGTGTGTTTGTATGTGTGTGTGTGTGTGTGTGTGGAAGACAGACAGACAGACAGACAGACAGACGGGGAGTCACGTTCTGATTAGTCTGAGAAAAATGAATGCAAAGAACAATAGATTAAAATCTATTAGTTTAGTAATGAAAATGCAGATACAGGCACCCCATGTTAATCAGACTGCAGAAATAAAATATGTAAATGTGCATACAAACTTCTATGAAAAGAGAGACATTTCTGCTGGAATTGCTATCTCTCCATTTTTCGCTTTCTTATAAAGTTCCTCCCATGCTGAGTGCAAAAAGGCTTTGACAATAAGACTTGGAGAAAAAGATTCTTAACATTAGCGGGGGAAAATACAGGAATGGTTTTATTGTAAAAACCCTCTCAGATTATTCAGTCCTCATCATGGTGCAGAATGTGTATACCATGAGCATTTACCTTTACATAATTTGCTTATTTTTCACCCAGGAAACAGCAGAGAGGATAAACAGACAAAGAGAGAAATGGTTTTATGTGTTTTCATCATCTCGTCATCTAGATGCCAGAATTGATCCAGCTCATAAATCCCTCATCTATCTGCCTCTCTCGCTCTCTCTCACTCCTTCATTCCAGCCACTCCTGCAGAAAATAGCCCATACTCCTGGGCTGTTTTCCAATTGTGGCTCAACCTTTTCAGAGAAGGTCATTATAATTAGAGATCAATTTAGCTTTTCTCTGAAAAGCATGAAATATCTTTTTTGTGATTGTTGTCCCTGGAAGACCGAGGGGAAGAAAAAAAAATGGCGCGGTGCTGATCTCAAGTGGCTCTATTATTATGGTTGGGTGGACAGGTTGCATGTATTAATGGCTTCACTTGGGAAAGGGGGGGGGTTTGCACATTACTACCACATGAATGGAACAAGACATCTTGGAAATAGGTCTCCAAATCAATACAAGTCCTGTACAGTATGCACCTGTGTGTTCACCTTGGTAAAGAGAAAGATAACAAGTAGGGCAGGACTACATGATGCTAAAGGATGCAAGGAAACAGTTGAACTTATGAACCCTAAATTAATCATTGGTTGAGCTTTGCTTCTCAGTAATCAGAACCCCAAATGCCATCCATGTTCTATGTGTTGTATTCTTTAAATCACAAAAGCATAATCATTAAAAATCTGTCAGCGTCACCCTAAAATTATATTAACATTTAATTTCTGCCCTGAAAAAGCCACTTGTCGTGGCAACTGGACTTAATTTTCTTCACCTGAAGGCATCTCACCCCTCATTCTAGAGGCTTCCTCAATTCTAATTCCCTGTTGGGAGTTTCCAAATATAACTGCCAGGGTTGTGGGCGGGTCTAGGTTACGATGGATTCTTATGCAAATGCTAGACTTGATCAGCAGAAACTAGGGTGAAACTGCGCTTCAACCTACAATGTAGACAACACAGAATCCCCCACCCAAACAGCCTACATCTACTTTCCTCGGTTAAAGGATACAGAAAGGAAGGCATCCTTCCGAGAACCCGACGACAGCTTCTGAATGAAAGGAAAGGCGGACACACTTTATGATAGATGTCCTGGAAACAAAACCCACATGGATAAGGGAAGAAACAACATCACGTCTTCCCGGTTTAGTCATGGATAGAGTTAACAGGTTTGGAGGGAAGGCACAGATGGATCAACACAACATTAGCAAATAAAGACAGAGACGGAAACTTAACAGGACCAATCTAACAGGACCGAATCAATTCCACCAACAGCGATAACAAGGACTGGGTTAGAAACTCGTCCAGTTGCCAACTAAACCCTACCAAGGTTGGTGTTCTGTCTTAGGGTCTAAACTTTGCAGTCACACCAGATCGGATCCCAACAGCAGACCTCATCAAACCAACAGAAACGGCCATATGCAACAATAAAATCTCTGATACAAAAGTAGAGCAAATCCGACTAAAGGTATGAGCTGCACTCTCCATTGCCAAACCCCCACCATCCAATCTGACACCTGATGAGATGACACCACTTTCCTCACTTCAGAGGGGCGATAGCTTCACCATGCTCCTAGCCGAGAAAGGTAGATGCCCAGTGGTTCTGGATAGAAAAGATTGCCAAGCAAAAATGGACAATCTCCTCGAGGACACAACAAGTAAACCCTAAAACGGCGCCCGACCAACAGAGACAAGAAGGAAGTGGTCAGCTGTCTACAGCATCTTGAAAATGATGCGGCCAAAGACAAACCACTTTATTATTATCGACTGTACCCTTGAGAAGCCACCCCCTGCATTTGCGGACTCTCAAGGATCCACAAGAAGGAGGCTCCTGTCAGACCCATCATCTGCAGCATTAACTCTGTCACCTGCAACATCACCCAACACTTGGCAAAGATTTTGGCACCTTTGGTTGGCAAAAACACACCATATCCAGAATTCATAGGACTTTGACAGCAAGGCCAAACAGATCCAGCTGGACCGGGATAAAACCATGGTGTCGTTTGATGTAACCTCACTGTTCACATGTATGAGGATGAGGGCCTAAGGCACAACCTTTCACCCGCATACGATGGCGTACCGGGGTCAATACCGAGACAGATAAACGCACACGGTCCCAGTCCATCTACACCCTCGAAACAAACCGGAAGGATCCATGACCAGACCCAGCACCCAGTAACTTCCCCCTGAGCCTCAGTCCATGTGATCACTGAGAAACTTAGCTTCATCTTTTCAGATTCTTATCCAGGTAAATCCCCAAAAATTGTATCTTTGTCCCCAACTAAAGACACCTCCATTATCATAATAGCCCCCTTCGACCTTATTTCTGCCGATCGACTCTCCCATTCACATAACAAGCTATCGTAACCTAGACCTGCCCACCACCCTGGCATTTATAGTTAGAAACTCCCCATTAGAAGTGTAGAAGCCTCTCGGATGAGGGGTGAAATGTCTTCTAGAGAAAAAAATCAAGTCCAATTGCCACGACAAGAATATTTTGACAGAGTTCACTGCTTTACTTGATTATTAGTGTTGATGTGTGACTTAACAGGGGACCAGCATGTAATGAACAATGAACAATGTAATGCCAACTAAGGTCATCCATCAAGTTTGAGTCCAGTTTGAAGTTTTGACAAGCTAAGATAAGATAAGATAAGATAAGATAAGATAAGATAAGATAAGATAAGATAAGATAAGATAAGATAAGATAAGATAAGATAAGATAAGATAAGATAAGATAAGATAAGATAAGAACAACTTTTTTTATCCTGAAGGAAATTGTTGTGCCAGAGTTTCAAGCAAAACATAACAATAATAGATAATAGTAGGAAGGAGGGAGAATAAGAAATACAATAAAATACAAAGTGTCAAAGTTAAGGCTATCAAGTGTTTTAAGGTCTTAATTCCAATTTAAAGTTGCCACATACCCAATCTCTTCAAGTTTATCTGCATTCTGCAGGTTCTTATTAGGCTGATCATCTCTAGAAGTATAGAGATTCAGAGTGCAGAGTCCCTTTGGCGGTCAAACTTTTTCATCATATCTAATAATTTCTTTTAGTATATCTTTATTGATATATAAAGATAAAGATAGACGTACCGAAATGCCAAGCATGAACAGTTTCTTTTATATAATCAGCTTTTGAGAATGCAGACACTTTGCAAACTGATGACAATACTCCAGATCAATTAAATGTCTTTCGGAGACCACTTGCTCTGCTCAATGGTGGCCATTAGAATGGTCATTCATCAGATGGTTCTTTTCATTACTTTTGAATTTTTATCAAAAAGAAATGGCCTCGAATGTAAGAAAAGACAGTCTGGGGTTGTTTTGTACTCAGGACAGTTCAGATATAGAGCGAAATTTAATCTTATAACCAATCAGAAATATAAGCCTGAACTTCTTTCTAGATACAGATGAAAGTATCTGTCTGCAGTTGTCATCATGAGTAAGGGGGAGTGAAACCCCCTATTATGCATGACCTGTTCCTCATAGATCCTTTTTTCTTTACGTCTGAACCCACGCAAACTACTTAAAAAACAACAGTGATTTAAATTCTACATCAGCCACGATCATCCCTGCACGCTATGTATTTGCAAGCAGAAATCAAAGTAAGTACACCTCGACACCGATGGTCCCCGTCTAATTTGGCTCTTAGGTGACTTCGTGAAAAAAAAAAAGGAACATCCAGCTGATGCAGATACAGCTGCGTTACGTGAATTCGTGCACGCATTGTGTACAGCAGTGTGTTTCTCTCTCTGTGTTACTGAACCAGATGGCCAGGGACCATCACACTGAAGTGGTAGAAACCAACTAATTGGTTTGAAGGAAATCGATACAGTGCCGCCAGCATACCTCTCCCCTCCCCTTCTTTCCCCTCCCCTCCCCATCTTCCCCTCCTTTCCCCTCATAGTCCATCAGTCTTACTCTACAATTATCCCATTGATTGGCTAGTGCTAATTGCAGGTCTCATTATTACAGGTTTCAGCCAGTAACTATGAACGCAGCTGAGTTCAGAGGTAAAACTGTGAGCAGCATCTGCAGAACATGTAAAGAGTGTCCGACAAGTGATCGACAGAAAGCTTCAGTTCATAGCGTTACGGCATTCTACCGTGATAAAGACATATTTTGTTTGTTGTAAATTTGGAATTGCACAAGACTTTTCAATGCCCTGCAGCAGAGGGGAGTTAAGGGTCTGATTGAAAAAGGACAGTCAGATTTGCATCTATGAACTCAAAAACTGAGCACGGTTAGGATCTTAGTCCCATCGACTCTGCAAGAGTAAATGCTAGATCAGAGGTTCCAGGCTAGCTGTGGGGCCGTCTCTGTCATTTCAGCAAATCAGGTGATAACAGTTCTTCCTGTGTGCCGTGTTTCTGTTGGAATCAGGTCACAAGCAATCCATGTAACCTGAAATAAACCAGCTCTTACAAGAAAAAAAAAAAATTACAATCCAGCAAATGGGCTGAACAGCCTGATGTTACAAGATACCTTTCTGAAATATTGTTTGAAAATTTAGGGTGTCTAGTTTGTACAAACCTGTTGACTCAATGAGCTGAGAGCTGAGGTTGCAAGATTGTGACAAACCAGCTGCGCCAACCGGACCTCCTCAGGTGGCCGCCGTCAGACGTCTTTACCCACCTGAATCAATTGCACTGTCACCGCAATCCATACCAGGATGGTGAATAAAATAACACACACACAAACACACAGGCAAGCTCGCCCACACTCATAAAATACTCTTATAAGCGGCGTTTCTATTACATTTGAAGAAAAATAACAGTGTGAAGAGTTGCTCACATAAGATTTTTCTTTTTTTTATTATTACATTTCCAGGTATTTATAGATACATTTTGATTTCAAAGTCAACTTTTCACCAATATCAACAGCCAGTATGTTTAAATGTAGTTTGATATATATATATATATATATACATATATATATGTGTGTGTGTGTGTGTGTGTGTGTGTGTGTGTGTGTGTATGTGTGTTTGTATATATATATATATATATATATATATATATATATATATATATATATATATATATAATTTTGTGTCATTGTGTATTGAGTAAGGTACCTTGGTGCCTTAAATAAAATGTATAGATATCACTATTACTATTATGATTTGTTTTATGCATAAACTAAAAGAAAATCTGATGCTATTCTAAATAGAGGGGTTATTTACATATTTATATACTTTAATACAAAAACATGTCAACATTTTTCATGAAAAAGGAGGATTTATGCAAGTGCAACCATCATCTCCTGTGGCCAAACAATGCAAATACAAAAAATAGATGAGTGATTTTTCCCTCATATATTTATTGTACTTATTCCAAGTCCAAACAGAATTTACTACTGTTTGGAGACGATTGGATCAAAGTTACTGCTGATGGTGTTTGTTGTTTTTTGTTTGGCTACAAACTAGACAGAGAAATGCGTCCACACAAACACAAATTAGGAATTGTCCACTTACACATTTAATTCATTAATTGTCGTGTAAGACACATGCACACAATGAGACACTGCTTTCCCTCCCATCTCACTCCTCAGACACACACACACACACACACACACACACACACACACACACACACACCTAAGTCTGTACTTGTCCTGCTCTCTCCCATGGGTCTCTGTTAAAATTGACCTTCTCTGCCTTTCATCACAGGAAAATATCACCCTCAAAGAATAATAAGGCCGCCAGACACATTAATTAGAGGCGGCTATTTAGACAAACATCTGAAAGAGAGGAAGAGAGCGCGCAAGAGAGAGAGAATGTAAGGGAAGTTATTAATATGCAATATGAAAATAATTATTCCACTCACAGGAGTTTTCTTGAGGAAATGGCACTTCTTCATTAAGAAAATTCTTTTTTTCCCCCCTGATGCAGCTGTGAAGGATGTGAGACTTTTTTTTAGAAGTTATAATCCTATGCATTTCCTGTTTGTAAGAGCTGCTTTGTCTATATATAATTTATAAGATGTTCTTCGCTTTTTATGGAAACAATCAGTGTTTGAAGTCAAGGCAGGTCCAATTTATTCACAAAGACCTAAAGAGACTGGAAGTTATCTTGCGTAAATGTGTTAAGATACGATATAGTTTTACCTATGACTTACTTATTCAGTGTATATATTTTTCTTTGTTTCACCTCACCACCTTTGTTTCAGGTATGATGAATGGAAAAAAAAAAAAATGAAAACATCAATTTAAAACATTGTACTAACACTTCTAGTCTCTTCTTAAAGTGCGATTTGTATTATAGCACAGTAAGAGCCTTGAAATATGCATTTGCATGAGAGCATTTGCAAATATATCTTTGATCAAACACCCACGCGTATCAGTACAACAAACGTAAAAACAAATGCAGAGCCATAGGTTTTTTAGCTTTTCAGACTTCATTAATCCCCTTTCATTCTGTATAATTAAACATTAATAAAAAAGACCCCGACTGATGGCTCAAATCAATCCACAAGTGAATGTACACACACATACTCCAACTACCTATCCCAAATTCTGTCATATTTCACTTCTGGTCATAAACAAAATATTCACACATTTAATCCAGCATTTGTTAAATCCGTGTTTATGAACATACAGGGAGAGAGGAGGAAAGTTCCCATGTGATAGGAAGGCTCTGACCTGTTTTCAAAATCTGATGCTGAATTGACATTTTCACTCATGAGAAACAAAAGGGGGGTTTCTCAGATAGATGTCCGCGTGTCACTCATTCACAAACCTGATCGCATCAACCGATGAAATGATCAATTACAATAAGACATTTCCATTGTCGCACTGAGCGACCACGCTTCAGATAACTGCCGTTGATGGTGAAATAAAACGAGGAAGGGATGCGACCAGTAAATGTCAGACTGACATGACAGATGTGGAGAAAAACCCTGAGATAGATGGATGACAAAATGAAAAATGAAATTGCATTTATATTCTGACATCCTTGTCTTATATGCATATTAGATAGATTACATCAATACTTTTGACATATGCTCGCTTTGTAACAATTAAACATAGAAGTTCTTAAAGTATATTATCATGAGTTATATGTCGTCAGAAGACAACAAATTTAAATTCCATTGACAATAAATTTTTAGCTATATCGTCAGAAGGAAGACTCGGAGTATGTTTAACATGAGGCACTTCGGTTTGGACTGTTCTTGGCTCTGTGCCTCACGAGTGTAATGTGGATGAGTGCAGCTCTCTTGCCTTTGGGCTCATTAACAACAATATAAACAGTAATTACTGTGATCGCCTAATTAATTCATTTAAAAATGCTGCATGGCGCCAAAGACATGAGCAAATCTTTTCTGGTGATAACATTTTTAGTGAATCATTATTGTTGACATAATTAGCATGAATCGAAATACAAACAATAAACATTTTTTTGTCCTGTTTTATACCTTGAGACTCTTATTATTCGGGCTGCCCCCAGTTGGCCTAATTCACAGCTCTTCAGTAAACGTGCTTTTTGTGGGCTATCCCTCTGTCTGGATGGAAGCTATGCACTCCTGATAATTCTCTGTTATGGACATATTCTTTATTTTTTTTACTATTTCTATGCTCCTTTCTGATCGCTAAGCTTTCCTTATTATGACATTCTCTGGGTTTTGTTGGGGTAAAGAATGGTGGTTTAGCCCTCAATTGTTCCTTAATTCTATCGACTTTGTCGACAAGCTAATTCTGATGAAGAGCAATTAAGACTCTGAACAAAAACTCGATTTGTTATGGTTTTCGGACAATGGACATTTGGAATGATGGAATCTTTATATTTCTTCCACCACACCCAAGTCCCACACGGAAATAATCTGCCAATAAACACAGCAATTAGGCAGAGCAATAAGCAGCACAGATAAGTTCATGATAAGATAGCCTTATGTGGGAAATTAGTGCTCGCTACAAAGGGGTGTAGCACATCCAGACATTAACAAAGACTGTGGTGACCATCAGCTGGGAAAATTCACATGTAAGAAATGCACATTTTCAATATATCTTTTCAATTTCTTCAACCCGTCCACGGTGCAAACGCTCACAAATTAGATAAGAAAAACTATGTAAGTAGCATGGGATACAGTAATTTATGTTACAGCCACAGTCCTCTGACCTCTCCGAATCCCAATTAGTATCTCTGTAGAATTTATCACCATGCCCGGCATCACCCATGGTTGATTACTGCTATACACATTAAAAAGACAAGAGATTTGTAGATTGATATAACCTGGGCAGTGGGGGGAAAAAATCGGTTCATTAAAAAAATGTTGAAATTAAATTAAATCTGTTCAGTGATTTATTGCCGTGTTCGCTTTTAAGTTGTGTTAAAGAAAGGCAGTTAACGAGCTTTATTATCACAAAAATCAAAATTACATGAAAATGATTTGAATATTGGCACAGGTATAAGGTTACATGTGGCTATATGCCAGATTTGTATCAGTTTGAAATTACCAGATAAAAAAGTGTGTGAAAGGAGAATAGCTTTTTAGAAAAAGACTTAATATGAATGAATCAATAAATGAATCTTTATATGAAATGCAGGGAGATGCAGCTAAGAGGCTACTGATTGCAGCATTTGAACGCCACCTGGTGGTCCCATACAACACCAGGACTGAGTGAGTCAACTAGTAATTGCATCAATTAGTGTAAAAATACAGTTTATCAAACTGATCATTTCTTATGTGTAATTATTGACATACAAAACTCAGTAAAAATATAATAAATTTGCACTGCCGATCATTAAAACGGACTAGAAAGCATGGTAAATGTATCTGGTTGGTCATCCCCAAAAATGTTAATGTCCTATTGCTGCTACTTTGCCATTAATTCCACCTTATTTATCTAAAACATTGAGTGTCAAAACACAAACTATTGTCAAACTATTTGACTTAATAGGTGATGTCTGTTCAAAAGAACGCACTCGTGCACACATGATGAAATGCATAGCCCATATGCATTTTGAGATACCATTTCTAAGTTGTGAAAAAAATAAATGAATAGATAGATAGATAGATAGATAGATAGATAGATAGATAGATAGATAGATAGATAGATAGATAGATAGATAGATAGATAGATAGATAGATAGATAGATAGATGACCTTTTCTACTTCTGAATGAGCGCCACCCTACCATTTATGTATTAGATGTCTGTCATGTTTATTTTCACCCATAGATGGCGTCAGAGCCTGGCAGATTATAAAAAGGGATACAGCAGAACAACAACCATCAATTTGCACATTTCAGTTTCCGTCAATTAAACATGACTGCTATTTTTTATTTTAGGATATTTCGGGATATCATTTGGTGCAATTTTAGGTGTAAATAGGCTTTTGTAGTACTTTTTTGGTTGTTGTTTTTTTTTTTTTTTCTTTTGGTTTTGGTTTAAAATAAAACGTAAGTATCGCGCATGCGTGATAACAGACGCGTCTTGAAAACCGGAAGAGAACGCAGATTTGTTCGGAAGCGTCACAGTTTCGCCAATTGCCCATCTGTGATCTAACTCAGTCCACCTGCCCGGATACATGTGTCCCTGTGTTTCGGTTTTCTGTCAGCACTACTTAACGGCGGATGAGAAACCACCCTGGTGTCCTTTTCAAAACAACTCCGTAAGTTTATCTTTGGGTTCGCTTACCTGAGACTCAGGTATGACTCACAGTGGCATGTGTTCTTTTAATTTCTGGCATCTTTGGTATTGGATCCAAGCCTCTTATTCTCATAGAATTTCTTTTGTTTTCTTTTGTATTTTTATTTATTTATTTTGCCATCAACTTGCTATTTTTTCCTGACTTCCTTTACAAATAAATGTTTTGTCAAGCAGTGTTTATCTACGAAGTACATTTTTTATTTCTCAACAAAACAGTGTGAAGTGTTTTCTATCAAAGACGGATTTATAGCTTCTTCTGTACAGTGTGCATGTAAACTTAGTGTCCCTAAGTTTACATGCATACACACACACACACACACACACACACAGCTATAACAAACAGTGTCAAAGTAAGTTGGAATAAACAAGCCTACTGTTGTGGCGTTTCAATGAAGAAATAATCATGGAGTAATTTGACTCATAATTTTCGAAACACTAGCAAACAACTCAAATTTGAAAGGGGTGTAAAACCTCACTTGTATTCCTTCTTTGAAATGTTATTAAGCATATTTTTTTTTACTTTATTGGATGTAAAACACTAAAAATTTAAAATATAAGATGTCACATACTTGTTGATTGTTGAAAATGTACAATATTTATCATTAAATTTAAGTAAATCCATTCAGGTGGGTTCCCAGACCCAGATTTGGTCCAGGATTAGCATCATGATCATGCTAAGAGTCAAGGATTCAAGAGTCCAGGACTAGGATTAAACTAGTATTTGATTTTAGTCACAGTTTCTCGATACTTCGAAAGTCAAATACAAGTCAATGAACATGAAGCATACCCACAGATCTGCTTATCAACATATGCAAGCATAAATACAATACAACTGCATGTCAGAGAATGTGTAATAATTTTTTTGTGTTATCCAAACTTGACATGAAATGTCACAGAAAGCATCTTTTAACATCTTTTCTCAGCTGGCGTTATCTTCCACTGCCCGCCACTTGCGGATAAGGAAGGAAGGACACATTAAACCCACGCTGAGGAGTGAAGCCGTAGACTGGAGCCCCTGAACTAGGCTGCAGGCATCCGCACATTCCAACCTGTGAGTGATGGCTACTCGCATTTTGAGTTTGTCTATGAATATGTGCCAATGGCAGTAAAAAGACATGACCTTCATGTGGTAGAAACTGCCTTATGTTAGAAATGGTTTGAGGATTTGTTCTTGCGTAGTGAAATGCTCTTTAATCACAGCAGCAGCTATTAGTTTTTTGGCTGTTGACAAAACAGTTATATTGATCTGCCAGTACTTAGTTTCATCATGGTGCTTTCCGTCGGATGCATTTACATTGATAGCCTTTTTAGGTCCTTTCTAACATGCATCATTATACAACAGTACCTTTTAATCAATGCTTTCTCTTAACTCAGACCATAGTTGTAGTGGAGGTGTTTTACTTGTTATTAGTGGGTTTTTTTTGTTTATGCTAAACTCCAGTGGAAATTTCTCAAATTTTTTAAATTACATTTTTAATTTTAATTCATTTTTTTCATAAGCTATCGCGGCTCATTGTATCTGAATTCCCTTTTTTTTTTTTTATAACATACACTTTTTATGGACTTTTTACGCATTCCTTTTTTCCAATAGATACTGTAGAAAGATGGAAAAAATGGTAGATAAGATTTTTTAATGATAATACCAATGTTTTTCAATCACTACATTTGTATTTTGGTCTGAATGACTGTGTGTAATTAAACATCTTAAGTATACACAGTCTAACGTATGAATTACTAAATGAGGCCCATTTCTTGCCTATAGTAATGTTATCGTGAAACCTTTCTAGACACTTATGCTAAAGTTGACATCCCAAAGTCAGTCAACAATTCTTGGCCCACTGGATCAAGCATGTGGCCGTACTAAAATAGAATAGAAAAGAACAGAAGAGCCTTTTATTGTCTTTGCATTTCAAAAACACAACAGGATTGTAATACTGCTACAGCTTCAAGGTGAAATGCAACAATATGCTACACAATATAATAATAAATAATTAATAGAAAGGGTTACAATTAAATGAGATCTGCAACTGGAGCAGTCAGTAATACTCTTGTCAACAGAGGCTCTTCTAAACATGCTGAGATGAGGTATATTTCACTTGTCGACTACATACTTGACTAAGCATGTAGATTTGAATAAAAACAATAAATAATACACTGTGAGCTATTACACTTGAGTGATGTTGGAAAAAGAGTCGGGAGGTATATGCCGTGGTGGGTTATGTGGTTTGTGGTTGTTGAGTGGAGTGATGTCTTTGGGAAAGCAGCTGCCTCTGAGTCCGTTTGTGAGGCTTTTGTGTATCTTGTAGCAGTGCTCTCCTGTCAGCATACATCCAGCATACAACACAGTCACACATTATTTCCAAAATTTAATAAATCCCAAGTACACAGAAACCCCCAAACAAACTTACAACTGTTCAAACACAAAAGGACTTTATCAGTTGATATACTACACCAGTAGACGGATGCTGGGATTGGAGCTGCCAGGCAGGAGGTCTTGAGGAAGACCAAAGAGAAGATTTATGGACTAATGAGAGAGGATATGAACGTAGTTGGTGTGAGAGAGGAGGATACAGAGAATAGGGTTAGATGGAGAAGGTTGATTCGCTGTGGCGACCCCTGAAGGGAAAAGCATAAAGGAGATGGAAAAGAAGATACTACACCAGTTCCACTAATCTGCAATGGTCAAATGTTGAAGGCAAAACAAAAAAAAAAAAAAACAACATTGTGTCTTCAGGCAGCTAATGTATGTATATTTGTGTGCAGTCCATTTTGAGAGTTTAAATGTCTTGAAGGAGGCCTGCTTGTGAGGATTAAAAGGGGCTAGTTAAAGCTGTTAAGTCATTTATTTGGTACATGCCCTGGATGCCCACTGTGTCTTCTGGATGTGCTATTTCTTGGGACTTTTGGGGTTGACTGGGAACACAGGAGGAGGATTATGTAAACAGTTAAACCCTGGCATTCCCCAGAAGGAGCGGCAGGTAATAGATCAGAAGCTGTCTACCACCGCCAGTAGGACTCTTGAGAAGAGGATTTGAACAGTCAAGCCCGGCTGTGGGAAACCGTTTCTACATTTGTCCTTCACTTTTCCCAGAATGGATTGTTGGAATTTTTGGCATTCCTCACAAAAACCCAGGTCACAGCTGTACTCTTGCCACTTGAGCCCCTTTAGTGAGTCAAATTACCGATTGCGCTCAATTTTTTTTTTTTTTTTACATCGCATTTGGGATTTGTGTTGGTATGTTGGTTTTAAACATTTATATTGGAGAGATTGGGGATCACATTTATTACATACCAGATACAAATCCCAGAAGGTCTGCGTCGCATTGTATCCGACTGAGAACATTTCAACTTCAAAGCAGGCAGCATGCCCTGTGTTAGAGGACTTTGCAGAAAATGACTTTCTCATTATGTTGAAGGCATATCCATAATGTAACAATCCCGGAGCACTTTCACAGAGAAGACGTCATCGCACCAACCTGCTATGGTACGGAGTGCTGCAGTTTTTTCACTGCTGCCTGTATAACGTGAGTACAGCTCTATGTCTGAGATCAAACAACTGTCAGCCTCATGATTACCACCGACACAGTGACAGCTTGAACAAGAGAACATGACGAGCTGCCCACTGCCTCCAGGAAATGGCCTGGCATGATCCTCCCCCATACTCCATCCATTCATGTACTCCTGCTTTTGCTGTTCTATTGCTTCCTCATCAGTTCATGTCTGTCGGTCTCTAATGTTTCAAAATCAGTAATCGTCTACAGTTCAGTTCATAAACTTCAGTGGGACGCTATCAGCAGATCTCTCTGTGGAAGGTTACAATAAATAGATTTCCAGTTGTGGTTTCTCCTCAAATAACAGTTGCATATAACGCCGCAGTTGTTGTGTTGCCTTGGTGTGTCGTCGTCGTCATTTCACAAAGTTGATTTATGCCAAAGGCAGACTATGTAGCTTGACAACAAAGGAACTCCTTTTTCACATGACTAGAAAGAACAAGGAAAGTAGTAAGAAATACAGTGGGGAGTGCAAGTATTTGATACACTGGTGATTTTTCAGCTTTTCCCACTTACAAAGGATGTAGAGGTCTGTAATTTTTATCATAGGTACTCTTCAACTGTGAGTGATGGAATCTAAAACAAAAATCCAGAAAATCCCATTGTATGATTTTCAAGTCATTACTTTAAATTTTATTGGATGATCTAAGTATTTGATACATCAGAGCTTAACGATTGGTACAGGAACCTTTGTTGGCAATCACAAAGGTTAGACGTTTCTTGTAGTTCTTGACCAGGTTTGCACACACTGCAGCAGTGATTTTGGCCCACTCTTATACAGATCTTCTCCAGATCATTCAGGTTTTGGGGTAGTCGCTGAGCTATATGGACTTTCAGCTCCCTCCAAAGATGTTCTATTCAGTTCAGGTTTGGAGACTGGCTCGGCTACTCCAGGACCTTGAGATGCTTCTTGTGGAGCGACTCCTTAGATCCCCGGACTGTGTGTTTGAGGTCGTTGTCATGCTGGAAGACCCAGCCACGACCCATCTTCAAGGCTCTTGCTGAAGGAAGGAGGTTGTTGGCCAAGATCTTGCAATACATGGCCCCCATCCATCCTCCCCTCAATACGGTGCAGTTGTCCTGTTCCCTTTGCAGAAAAGCATCCCCAAAGAATGAAGTTTTCCCCTCCATGCTTTATGGTTGGGATGGTGTTCTTGGGGTTGTAGTCATCCTTCTTCTTCCTCCAAACATGTCAAATTGAGTTTCGACCAAAAAGCTCTATTTTTGTCTCATCAGACCACTTGACCTTCCATTCCTCCTCTGGATCATCCAGATGGTCTCTGGCAAACTTCAGACGGCCTGGACATGTGCTTGCTTGAGCAAGGGGACCTTGCGTGCACTCCAGGATTTTAATCCATGACGACGTAGTGTGTTACTAATGGTTTTCTTTGAGACTGTGGTCCCAGCTCTCTTCAGGTCATTGACCAGGTTCAGGTGTATTTCTGGGCTGATCCCTCACCCTCTTCATGATCATTGATGCCCCACAAGGTGAGATCTTGCATGGTGCCCCTGACCGCGGGAGATTAACCGTCATCTTGAACTTCTTCCATTTTCTAATAATTGTGCCAATAGTTGTTGCCTTCTCACCAAGTTGCTTCCTATTATCCTGTAGCCCATCCCAGCCGTTTACAATTGTGCAGGTCTACAATTTTATCCCTGTTCTTAGATAGTTCTCTGGTCTTGGCGATTGTCAAGAGGTTGGAGTTTGTTTGATTGAGTGTGTGGACTGGTTTCTTATACAGGTAACAAGGTCAAACTGGTGCAGTTAATACAGGTAATGAGTGGAGAACGTGAGGGCTTCTGAAAGAAGAGCTAATATGTCTGTCAGAGCCGCCTCTCTCACACCAACTACCTTCATATCCTCTCTCACTACATCCATGAATCTTCTCTTTGGTCTTCCTGTAGAGCCTCTGCCTGGCAGCTCCAATTCCATCATCCATTGACCAATATATCCGGCTTCTCTGACCTTCTCTCCAAAACTTCTAGCATGTGTTGTTCCTCTGAGAGACTCATTCCTGATCCTATCCATCCTGGTCACTCCCAAAGAGAACCTTAGCATCGTCAACTTCTAGCTCTGCCTCCTGTAGTTTTTTTGTCATTGTAACTGTTTCTAGGCCATACAGCATTGCTGGTCTCACCACTGCCTTGTACACCTTTCCTTTCATTCTGGCTGATAGTCTTCTATCCCATAGTACCCCTGACACTTTTCTCCACCCATTCCAACCTGTTTGAACCCGTCTCATCAACTCTTTTCCACTCTCTCTACTGCTCTGGACTGTTGACCCCAAGTACCTGAAATCCTCCAACTTCTTGATCTCCACTCCCTGTAGCCTCACTGTTCCACTCAGGTTCCTCTTGTTCACACACATATACTCTATCTTGGTGTGACTAACCTTCATTTCTCTCCTTTCCAGCGCATACCTCCACCTCTCTAGATTCTCCTCAACCTGTTCTCTGCTCTCACTACAGATCATAATGTCATCTGCAAACATCATGGTCCATGGAGACCCCCGTCCAGCCTCGTCTGTCAGCCTGTCCATCACCACTGTAAACAGAGTTTATCCCTGGTGGAATCCCATCCCAAACCCCTCTGCTACCCCCACAGCATACCGCACCACCATCCCACAGCTAGCACACATGTCCTGCACCAGTCCAACATACCTCTCTGTCACTCCAGATTTCTTTATACCATACCAGAGTTTCTCTCATGGCACCCTGTCATATGCGTTTTCTTGGTCTAGAAAAACAAAATGTGTCTCCCTCTGGCCTTCTCTATACTTCAATATTAGCATTCTCAAAGCAAATACTGCATCTGTAGTACTCTTTCTAAGCGTGAAGCCATACTGCTGTTCACAAATGCTGACTTCTGCTCTCGGTCTAGTTTCCACTACCCTTTCCCATAACTTCATTGTATGGATCATCAACTTTATCTGTCTATTGTTGCCGCAATTTTGAACATCCCCCTTATTCTTAAGAATGGGCAGCATCACACTTTGTCTTCATTCTTCCGGCATCTTCTCACTCTCTAAGGTCCTGTTGAATAATCTAGTAAGAAACTCTACCGCTGCCTCTCCTAGACACTTCCACACCAACTGCCTTTCAACTCTTCAGCCTCTTCAATGCTTTCCTTTCTTCACTTTTACTCATTTCTGCTAATTTCTGGTTTACAATAGTCACCTCTTCTACCCTTGCCCAGAAAAATCAGCAGTGTATCATATACTTGTCCTCTCCACTGTATGTGATACAGGGTGCTGTGGCTCAAGTAATAAGGGTGGTCGTCTTGGAACCAAAAGTTCCTGGTTTTAATTCTCAAGCTCCTCTTAGCCTGTCCAAATGTCATTGAGCAAGACAATGATACCCTAACTGTTCCGTGAGTGCTGCTCAATGGCTGCCCACTGCTCATGGTTCATCCACGATTGGGCCTAATACAGAGAATTAACAATTTCCTCAAACTGATTGATGAAGTATTCAAAATTTCAGATTATATTATATATGCGTATGATTGATG
Organism: Fistularia commersonii; assembly: GCF_037954325.1. Lineage (NCBI taxonomy): Eukaryota > Metazoa > Chordata > Actinopteri > Syngnathiformes > Fistulariidae > Fistularia > Fistularia commersonii. The sequence continues at coordinate 7,943,135 of NC_141294.1, read as the reverse complement.
TACGAGTAAAGACATCAAGAAGGTTCTCATTTTGAGCTGCTGCACACCTCGTTGGTACTCACTGACAGAGATTAGAAAGAAATTGCAGATGTGGATTATACCACAGAAACCTTGCCCAATCATAATCTTGGATCCACATGGACTCGTTTTGTAGATCCTTTATTTCGCTGTCACCAAGGTATTAAATTTGATCATATTAAGGTTGAGGTTCTGCCAAATATTGTTGCAGTCGTCCATACAAATGTCAGCTGCCCACGCCAACTGACTGTTACAGCTCAACTCTGGAGTGCGAGCGTGCGTGCGTGTCTATATATCCATCTATGTGTCCATCTGTTGGTCTGGCATGACTTCACTCGATTAAGGTCAGAGAGAAAAACAGGGCCCAACTGCCAATGTCTAACAATCTGGTGATGGGCTCCAGGGTCTGATACTAAATGGAGCCACATTTCTGATCCCTCGTGTACAATCAGAAAATGGTTTCAACGGAGCACCATGCAGTCATATGGCTATTTAAAGCCTTAAAGCTTGGTTTTTACTTGCTAAATTGTGAGCGAAAATACATTCTCAATTTGACTGGCTTTCTGGAGCCATTGGAAGACACTTCTGTCAACAGCATCCAGGTGCTCAAAGACAGCATGGAACATTTGGGTATTGGCCTGGTGGAAAACATACTCTCGTACATCCGTTTATGAACTTGCATAAAAGGAAGCAGCTGTGACATTTCAGTGTGACCTCACTTTATCTGTATGTCCTTTTTCCAGATCTGTATGTGACGTCAGCTTAATATCCAGTACTTTAAAAGAACTGACTGAAATTTCCTTTTTTCTCAATTTTCCCGTGGTTTTTGTCTGAACTAAGGATATAAAATAATGAGACCTGCTTTTACTCACTGTCCAAAAAGTTATGTCTCTCCGTCTCCACCTAGAAGACACAAAACATTCTGCCTAAATCGAATTCACTTTGATACTTAATGGTCAGTATCAAATTAATTAAGGTGAATTTGTGTCAATGTTATTCTGCTAAATCAGTGAACAAAAAAATAATAGAAATAGAACATACACAATATACATGAAACCATACAGATACGCACTGCTGTGTTATCACAGACAGAATATATATGGTCTAATTTAGTTACATACAAGAATTTATTTTAAATCTGACTAGCCACACACTCCATTATCTTAGAAGTGATGCACTAATAGGCCATTGCCTGACACTGTCACAGCTCGTAATATCACTGGCAGTTTGTTCTGTCTGAATTGCCAAAAGGAGTTGCAATGGTCCTCTGACAGGCGTTGGCTTCACACCCTCACTGTGCATATCCTGAATTAGCATAGGGGTGTCCCAGTGTGCAAGAGTTCCATGAGACAGGAAAAAATGTCGGCAATGCTTAAAGACTCCAGTGTATGACTGACTCGCTGACTGACTACTTTTTTTAACCGTTGCAAGACACACTAACTTGTAAGAAAAATATTGTTGGTGCGACATTATTCACAAATAAAACGTAAAATGACAAGCAAAGCGAACAAAAATGTACACGTGTGAATGTATTATGTATTTCATATCTTTTTTTGAAAACGTTTAATTTTGGATAACTACATTTTAAGATTTTTTTCATATTAATATGATGAAATACTCTTCTCAGTAACAGTAAATTAAATTTGAATAGGTTCTTTTCATTCGAAAATGAACGAGAACGCCTGCTTTGTCACGTGTGTTCATGTAACACTGTACAGTGATAATTGTTGATAATTGTATAATCATCTGCTAAGGTGATTTCTTTTTTTTTCCTACTACATCTGTTTGTTTTTTTTGCTAGTCTGACTGTTAGTTAAAGGCTGACTGATCAGTTTTTATTACATTTGGTCCAGTGCATAGTGTGCTGAAAAACAACCAATTACATTTTGGTTAGATCTGAATACTTCATTCCATTTTAGGAAGTATTATACTAACCGCAGTGAAGGATAGTGCACAGCACAATGCCATTTGAACTTGACAGAGTAGTTCTTGTCACAAATATTAAGATTCTAGGCTTTTCAACTATCATCTTTACGCTGTCTTTTATATTTGAACTTCAGGGGATTTGTTGAGTCTGAGCCAGTTCTTGTAAGTTATTCAGAGAATTTTTGTAGATGACGTTTTCAACTATTTACTTCTGCTAAAAGGTTGGTTATTTTAACATGGGGATCTATGGAGATTGAATTAATTTTCGAACCAATTTCAAGTGGCCTCTCAAAGACTTGCACTTTCTGGCACATGTGTCATGCTCCCACTTTTAAGGAATATGCCATTTGGTCAGTGTCATCTAAGAATAATGATTTTGAACTTTCATTGTAAACAGAGAGAAATGATTTGCGAAGGGATCTATATTTGCTGTGTAGCTAATGCGTTTGTTATATTCCGCACCATGGAGCCTCATTGTTCAAACAGAAGCAACATCAGTAGGCTGAGGTGGACAAGTAATTTGGGGCATTGCGAAGGATAGGATGCAACTTCACACAAAACCATAGCCTTTTTTTAATACAGGTGAATATTGGAGTAGGAAGACAATGAACCCACATGTTGCACCCACAATCTCTTTATGTAATATTTCAGTGTGCTACCCAGTAGGTTTTAAAGGTAGGATGAACCTTCTTCAAGTTATATGAGATATGCGCACATAAGCAGCAATAAGTGGGCTGGAAGCCGTGACAGCTGGTATCCTGCAAGTGGGAGAGGGAGATGGAAAAGGAGAGGAAGAGAGAGAGCGAGGATGGAGTTCTATGTGGGAGTCTACCACTGCGAATATGGTAGGAAGACAACGCATTGTGGTCGCAGCCCTGTTTTACTGAGCAGATGAGCCAACGCATAAGAAAGCATGTCTCGTCCAGACACCCACACAGCCTGGGCTGGTGTCCTAGGAGATTAGCAAAACAGAGTTACGTCTTTCTTTGATTTACTCCGTGTGCATAATGTTGTTTTGAATACCTTATCGCAGTTCTGCACAAATACATCACTGCAATTTTTCAGTGCCCTGGGTAGATACTCTCACTGCTCTTCATCACTTTTATTAAATGAGTATTTCCACTTATGACTGTTTGAGCCAAATTGCCAGTTGAAGAGTATCGGTAACTCATAGGCCAGAGATTGTGAATATTTCAAAAGATGCTAGTCAAAAAAAAGGAATCTCTGCTGTTGTCAGCAAAGCTGCTCAAACCCACTACAATTACAGAGCCTTTAGGAATATGACGGAATTCCTTGTCCAGACCCTCTTGCACAATGGTGTGAAATATTGGCCTAAAAAATGACCTGTATGTTACCAAATTCTCTAGTCTAATATTGCAGTTTCTACACCTGATCCTCGATGATTTAGATCGTGTTGCCATGGTATCAGTGAAAGGGCAGAGGTGTCTCCCTTGTTACATTTAGCTCAAAGATAACCAAGCTTTAGAAATAAAAAAGTGGTTGGAAACTGTCAGCAAAAAGAGGAAACACCTCAACCGTTTATTGGCCTTTACACACCATATGAAAAAGTCTGACGTGTTAGAATGAGAATATACGTTTCTATATGTGAGTGAGTAAAGGAAAGTGACCGACTGGTCAGTGGTGGTTATGCTCTCTATTCCAGGACCTTCAGTGAATAACCTCTAAATATTTTGCGAAACATTTAGAGGACCTTTGAAAGTGAAGTTTCAAATTTGACATCTGTACAAGAACTACATTCTCAGATTGTATGTGTGAAACCATCATCTAATGATTGTTATAAATGAAAATAGATTGAATTCTGATACAATGATGTGAAATTAATTTCATATTGTTATATTCTAGGCTTGGCAATGTAGACCAAAAATAGAATTAGATGAGGATGTAGTTTTACTGCCTTCATATCTAATATCAATATAAAATATACAATTGCACAGGGGCGTCGACTATTTCAGTTGGGATTTAACCAAATAAAGCTCAAATCAATACTGAATATTTTCTATTTGTCTTTAAAATTATGTTGGGAATGGAAAGTCAGTGAATCTGATCGATAAGAGAAGTCACAATCTGGGCTAAGTCATGGCTTTTTTGACAAGAGCTATTTTAAATCTGGTTTCTCTCCTCAGTATCTGAAGTGAAACATCAAAGTCAAGTAATTTTGTTATTGAGCCAGAAGTTTCATTCACAAATGGCGTGTGAAATTGCTGGTGATCAGAGCAATCGTGTGTGTGTGTGTGTGTGTGTGTGTGTGTGTGTGTGTGTGTGTGTGTGTGTGTGTGTGTGTGTGTGTGTGTGTGTGTGTGTGTGTGTGTGTGTGTGTGTGTGTATATACATATCTCGCTAAAATGGCAATATAATAGCATCTGTGCCGTTTTGGCTGGCAGAATCTCGTTTTCTCAGTCACTTTAACAAATATGGCCATTTCATTAAGCATATGATATTCCAATATACCAGACTTTTGTCATTTATTTTTTAATTTTGAATTTTTAAAATATGAAAAAACCTGTTACAATGCAATAACAACTTGATAAATATGATACAGGACGGCACGGTGGTGTTGTAGCTAGCACTTCTGCCTCACAGCAAGGGGGTCTCGCCCAATGACAGCTGGGACAGGCTCCAGCAACCCCGTAACTCTGAGTACTGGAGTGGTATAGATAAAAAAAAAAAAAAAATGTATAAAAGTGACATAAATCTCAATGTGATAATTAAAATGCACAAATATTAACAACCCCTCACTGTTTTGCCTGTACATAATATAGTTCTGAAGCAGAGCAGTTTGCAACAAAAATCATGTGCTTTGTTTCACAGTAGTATGGAGGGTTTTGCTAGAAAAATGCATTTTAGTAGATTGACCATATTCAGTCGTATTAATCCTGGCGTTTTCACATGGACTTTTAATATTGCTCTTCTCTTCTGTCTTTTCTCTACCATCATGCAAGAGGTTTGGTGCAACGTTCACAGATTTAAGAGGGGATAACCCATCTCTTGGTTTTGTTGTTCAAAATTGCATACAACTTGAGCATGTTGCATTAAGAGGAAAGAAATATTCACTCCGATATCAGCAACTTATTTTCTAAGACATTCCCAAACAGAATTCAACTAACTTGAAAAATTGCTGTAACACGATTAAATGTGTTAACATCTAGTTGTGAAGGCTTCCTGCTGAAAACAATTCTTGCAGAGTTGCAGTAATGATAATAAATTATCCTTTATTAATTTGTTCGCTCTAATCAACCCATCATAGACGAACTATGAGCAGTAGGCTGCCGTCCACAAGCTCCAGGGTTTCACTGCCTTGCTCAACAACACTTCAACAAATTAGGAGGAGCCGAGAATCGAACCACAAATGTTCGGTTCCGAAGACGATTGCTCTCCCTCCTGCCCCACGCCATGATTTTCCTTTCCCCGCACATGCCAGAGGTTTCTCTTTACAAACGCACACAGACTATTGCAGTGATAATGTACTAAAGTCCTCTCTCTGAGGGGGGTATATTGTTACTTTTACAACCACATTATGTTTGACAAAAAATTAGGAAATATAATAATATCCCTATCTGCCAGGTTTTTGCATGTGTTTATGTACAGCTGCTCAGGCTTAAGCAAAAATTTAGCTTTCCACGGAACTCATCCTTTTTTGTGACTAGATCATAGCACTTAAACTGTATTAGGTTGAATTGCCTCAGCTAAGAAAAACCAAGCCATACTTTCATTAGCCTTTTTCTTTGTAGTCAATCCAAAACAAGTTAAAATAATCCCCCATTATATATCCACACTGACTGTTCTCATGTGTGCTATTATTTCATTTGTTAAGTTACTGACTTGTTAAGTTAATAACTTGTAAAGCACAAAGTTTTCACAAATGTATTTCCCTCCATTTAGGACAGGGGTCTCAGACTCACGGCCCGCGGGCCAATTGCAGCATTTTTAATATCAATATATTTAATATTAATATTAATTTAATAAAATTCGTCATGTAGTTTTTAGAGGAACAGTTCATTACATATAAAGATTTTTATAATTCACTTGTTTACCCCTTTACACTGAAACAAACGAAAAATTTGGATTTAGTGTTACTTCTAGGTAATGATTTTACTGGTCCGGCCCCCTTGACATCAAATTAGGCTGTATGTGGCCCCCGGACCAAAATTAGTTTGACACCCCTGATCTAGAACCTTTATCTAGACTGACTCCTCTATATTCTGTCTCCCAATACTGGCCACACAGTATTGGGAAGTATCTATTTTAGCAAATATCCTCATTTATGCTACGTAACCAAACGTGAATATGGTGTTGAGCAGTGTTGGGCCCAGCACACATTTTAGATTTGAGTGTATTACTGTTCATTTCTAAGTAAATGATTACACACTTGAGCAATACTTCTGTCACTACTCATTATAATTACCTCAAATTTCTCATTTCTGAGGAAGATAAAGATGCCCAGAGTAAAGTATTCAGTGTAGTCTGGCTTAAGTATTGTTCCCATGACTCTTAAGATGAGCCAAGGGAAGCCCAATGTGATTTCCACACAGTTCCCAGGCCCCCAGATCCCTTCAAGCATTGGACACACACACACACACACACACACACACACACACACACACACACACACACACACACACACACACACACACACACACACACACAGTTTCAGATTAGGAACTTTGTGTGTTTTTTTTGTGTGTTTTTGTGACTAATACATGAAACAGTACATGGCCTAAATACCCTTTGCCCTCTCATACACATACTCTGTTACACACTTACACGAAGACAAGGCTTTGGGGGTCCATGGTCAGAGACCGCTGCAGCAAAGTTAAGAGGCTTGTTGCATAAAAAAGGCCAACTGCAACAGTGATCGCTATTCAGTTTTTTAATGGTTATAAATTATTAGCATTGATAAAGATTGTGTTAATTAGATATTTTAAACCAAAATTACAGGTACATCTAATTCAGCTTTGAAAAATAATTTCGATTTTTGAAAACGGCATTAAAGAAAAAAAAAAAAAGAAAGCAGCAATTGCTGGTGAAGACCTGCACTTTACAGAGCCGTGCAGAGACAGGGTTGAGTATTAACCCTCAATCTTGAACTGCACAAAGTAGTGCTCCATAAACTAGAGTGTTTTTTGTTTTTTCTTTTTAAATGCAGAGGTTTTGATAATGTTAAGCTGTTAACCTCAGGTGTTCTATGTGGGTGATGGGTTTCATGAAAGCTACAAACAGCAGTTTATGTTTGCAGCAGGTGTCTCTTGGCGCCATTTAAATATATTAGTAATACTGAATTTTAAGTTACTGGATGGGGGGTTTGCAAACTCAGCTTTAATTAGCAACTTTACTTTAAGGCAAAGGAAAATGTCATGTCAAAGTGTGACCACATAAAGCTTCACAGGCAACTTCTACAGTGTTGACTAACAACTCAGTGCCCAAGTTGTGTCTCACAAATGGTACCATAACAAAGGTAATATAAAATGACTATTCACTTCATATATGCTTTCCTGAGAATGTGAGGCTTCATTAAACTAAAGCCTACATTCAAGTCTTTGGTTTAATGAAATTTGTCATCTTGGGTGGCTGCTCTCTGCTGCTCCATGAATATCTGATAAAAACATCATGTGTGTCCATCCAGTCCTTTCTGTTTACAGATTATTAAATAGACTAAAGCGACTATTTCTGTCTTGTTCTATCGATGATCTGTGTGACCATTACTTTTAGTGTCTTTATGTGTCAGCAATGATAATGGTGAGCCAGAGGGTCACATTCTTGCCCTCACACCAAACCTGCTGCTTTTGTGATCAGAGAAGAGACAGCAGGCGATGGCTTATCCTCTCACTGCATCGAGTCCGCAGTCTGCCACCAAGAACAATAGATTGTTTAAATCGGTCATCAGTCTTCTTCTGGCCTTTTGTTTATGGATCCTGAATCACCAAAGATGGAGTGGGCTGTAATACTGTTGAGTAACTCTTGAGACAATTTAAAGATTGTGTAACAAACTTTTTTTTTTTCCCCCTCACTACCCACATCCCCATCCATAAATTGGATTCAATAAATACATTTTGTAAATAACAGCATTGTGTAGAAATAGAGACACATTAAGTGATGAGTCACACACACTAAAATAATTATTAAATATGGGGAGCTGGAGGACTTTTAATGCAGCATTTATTTGCTTTTATACCAATCTGTCTGCACTCCAGCAGTCAGTATCAGATTAAACCACAAACACAGCACATGCTTTATGTAACAATAATTTCACTGGCCTTTACAAACATGCCCAATGGCTTAATTATTTAGTGTCTGACTGACAGCTGCAGTTTTTAAATGAAGTGGAACAATATGTTCCAAGCAACTACAATCGAACGGAAATCGCGTCAACGCATCAAATAACCTTTTGCTTTGAGAAGCCTTGCAGTTTTCAGGTCTTGCTAAGTCACCTTCACTGTACTTGTAACCTTAAGGCTAAGGATGATAAAATAGAACTCAGAAGATACACCGTAAATATAGAAGGATGCAGACATATTGGTGGCGCAGCGGTGAGGCGAGTCTAAGTACATCATCATTGATGTGCAGCTTCTGAAAAGCAATACATTGAGCCTCAAGCTAAGGTCAAACGAAGGATCAATGATACTGAAAGAAATGAGTCAGAAGCTTTTAGAGACTTGATAGCCCGAACTAAAAATACATTTTTTAAATGTCTTCATCAACGGCATGAAGAATGCAGACATGAATGTAAATTACCATATATCTTAACATGCTTCCAGCACACCCCCAAGCATGAGTCTGCTGTGTCAAGGATCTGCATAAGTTACAGTTCCATAATAATAAAGTTCATCCCATTATGTAGAACTAGAAGTTGCACACTCACAGCATTACATCAACCTTACCTTAGAGTTGGCATTTACATGATAGCACGAGTCCAGCTGACAGCCGTGGCGAGACGCAAACTGCCACTTCTGTCCATTTTATGTTTTTGGAACTATCTCAGGCAAGAGTGCATGTTCTGGCAGGATTTAAGGTGGTTGCCGAGCAACGCTGCTCTGATCATAATTTACCTTTTGCCCAGTGTGTTGTTTTTTTTTTGTTTCTTTTTTAGTGCTCTGTGTCTTAACAATAATTCAGCTTGCTGAAATCTCAAGTTGTGTGGGAGCATATATTTATCTTATTCTGGAAATATAGTGCTAGGGCGTGTTTGGGTTTTTCTGAACAACATAGACGTCTAATCTCTCATTAATTCATCATCTGAATCACAACATCTTTTTTTTTTCTCTAGCAGCTTCTTATTTCTTCCAGAGTTCTGACATAATGGCAATTTTTTATGTCCGGGTTAAGGTGTCATTTAAAATGGAAAAGTAATTTCCTCTCTCTGTTTCTCAACAATTTACATGAAATCAATCAAAATGCCTTAAAATATAAATGTAAATGTGTAAATTTGACAAATGAAGAAAACCTGTTCAATGGAACAAATGTTTAGTGTAAACTGAGTTCAGAAGCCTGTTTATCGTTCCCCATCAAAGTTGTAGCCATCCCTGCTCTAACAAATACATTTCATATTAACTTAGATTTGATTTTAAAATATCGCACATTTTTTCGACTTTGTGAAAACCTGACGCCCACATTACTCATAATGCGACTCAACTGTCAACTTCATAGGCTAGAGATTTGGGTTTGTTATGCAACCTGCAGCCTGTTCTAAACAGAAAACAATTACTGGACCAAAAATTGTAATACTAACTCTATCAGCAGTTCTTTTTTTCCTTTTAAATCTCAACATGTAAATTGATTACTTGAGACGATTTATAGTTTATCATGCAGCAAATACTGTACCTTTCAAAAACTGTCAGCATGAGAGGATTCTATCACCTGCAGAAACATTTGGAAGCGTGAAACCTTTTTAGTTTCCCTATAAAGTATTCCATTAAGAACAACTCAGTGTGGCTGATTTTTCATGCTATTATGATTTTCTGGTTGTAGACTGGCTTTCTTTTAATTTCTGATTATGTATTAATTTACATTATTATAATCTGTTCTTACATGCCAATGTCACGGTTTTCTCGTGAGCATTATGACATACTGGATTAACCTTTTTCAGTGTGATGCACCTGCTCTCCAACACTGTATTGCAGTTACGCAACATGACGGGATGAGCTTCATTTTAAAACATTCCAGCGGACTCTTTTCAGTCAACCTACTGTGCTGATTAAAAAAAGCTTAGAGGACAGCAGTACGTAACCTCTCCTTCAAAAGAAACCCCAGCTACAGCTGTGGCTGGTAATTCCTGTGTCGCGAACGACAACTTGTTTAGAAGAGAGGTTTTCCCCAGTATGTGGTTTGTGCAGATGCACATTAATATTTATGGTGTACAAAAGTCCTCTCTCTGAGAGGGGTACGTTGTTACTTTTACAACCACATTATGTTTGGGAAATCAATCCGGAAATATAATAATATCCCTATCTGCCAGGTTTCTGCATGTGTTTAAATGGTAGTTATATAATAAGGTGAAAGTTGTGCAACACACTGTTCTCAATATAACTACTGAATGGGTGTTCAGCTTACAGGAAAATGTCGGAAACTTATGATTCACAAGCATGGATTTGTCTTGATGATCTTATAATCTTATAACTGACCAGCATGTACATCTAAGAGCAAAACTGTTGATCGACCTCTCTTTTTCAAGCATTTCTAAAAAAAAAAAAAAAAAAAAACAGAGGTAGCCTTTTTATGACCACCCATCTGTCTACGATCTAGCCTCAAATGTACAACGCAAAAATTATTTTTGAGCAGCTAACAAAGACAGAATTAGAATAAACGTATATTTGATTTAATACATCAAATAGAAGAAGAGTAGTTTGATGACTGAAACCTTTCCAGTAAATACATTTGGGTAATGTATTTACTGTAAAGGTATGTATTTCAGTTTTGTGTCAAGCATGCAGAACAGGCCTCCACACCTTTTATCTGATTCATCAGTTTCATCAGAAACCGCTGTTTAAAAGTTGCACAATGAATGGATGAAAAATAAACAACTTGATAGACTATCACATAAAAGTCAACACGCCGTTACATCAGGCATCATCATTGCAAAAACATGTAGTTTTCATATTTGTTCGTCATCAGATTCTGTATACTGCACACAAGCTTATCCATGTGTTATGGTTGCATCATTTCTTGTATTAGATCACTGCAACATACTGTAGAAAATAGTTACTGTCACGTAAAATAGCTTATTCCCTGATATCATAACCATGATCTAACTTCAGAAGGGTTGTTTCGGAATGATGATTTAAAAAAAAAAAACGTTTGGGCGTGTATGTAGTTTCACGACAATATAGTAAGTACACTTACATAAAAACGAATGCAATATAATCCGAGAGTGCCACAAAATAAATCCTCTTTTCACGAAGCATTGATATGATGAGGTATTTAGTGTTTGAAAAAGGAATTGTGGACAGAAAATTCTAAACGGGCCCGGAGCATGCATCAATACATCTGTTACATCTGCTGAGTAATTGTAATTGATCAGAATTGTAATTGCCAGTTATTTCACCCATATGAGGCATGTCCGATTACAATCTCAAAATATGACCACATTATAGTATTACAACAGTAAGAAAGCAAGAAACTGTTTATCTGCCCTCCCTTTTGGGCTAGAAAGAGCATCCATAATCTAAGATTATCTTCCACTGTTGCTCTGTGCAGTCCATTGTACGTCATATCGGGCTTTGACGCATTGCTATTATGACTGGGTACACTATGTATAGTGAATAACAAATTCCCAAATTAATTGGAGCCCAGCTCTGGCTGGTTCCATGTGGTGGAGAAGCAAGCGTAGACAGACAACCATTCACGCTTACTTCACACCTACCGGCAATTTGGACTCAATTGATCTAAGATCCTTCTTTTGTCCGTGGGAGTAAGCTGGAGCAGCACCCACATCAAATGCAGAGAGAGTATGCAAATTCTAAGTGTAAACTAAGGGATCATGATATACTCGCTGTTTTTTAAGAACGTCTTCAGAAACCAGCATTATTTATGTGTCCTCATGCAATATTTCATTACATTGCATCATTTGGCAGATGGTTTTGTCAGAAGGGAATAACTGAAGTACACTTGATCGCCTGTATTGAATCATCTGCAAATAACTGTCTCATCTGCTGAAGCCTATGCAGTGATCAACAGAGTTAATTCATTCTTGTTTGTATTTCTTCACTCTCAATCTTCAGCTCTTCCTTGGTCTATGTGCAACCTCTTTGGCACATTGGTGTTTCGATGGTGGGTGAAGAACCCATGAGATCTCTCCCAATGTTGGATGAATGAGCTGATGAATGACCTGTATCAGCTGCTTCATCCTACTTACGTAAATCATTATGTAAATATAACACTCTAGATCACTTTGGATTAACAACCAAGTAAATGCAATTAAAAGGTGTCAGTTTATTCCTACATGACATAGTTTGGCTGCCGCAGCCGAGTTGGGTAGTGGGAATTCATCGGATGCCGTTATCCACTCTCCAACCTGTCAACGAAGCTTTCCAGACACTCGCAAAGATGCCACACTGCCCAGCTCCGGCTTCAGTCACGATAAGCTGAAGGATATAGGATTTTTCTTTTTTTACTTTTCATCCGCATGTGGGTCTCACCTAATATCCGCTATTTAAATGAGATCCCTATCATTGATCCAATTATTGACTATAACCAGCAAACAATTTAAGACACTATTGGGTTGAAGTGCGGTCCTGTGAATACAGTTTTAGGGTGCTCAAGCATGGATTTTGGTCGAGTTCCCTTTCATTTTGTTATTTGACTTAGATAAATGGCTTCCTGTTTTGTCTATAATTCACAAAGTGAATTATGATCCATGTTTGATCGGCCAGTCAGTCTACTGTAATAATCATTCATTCATTCATTGGATCACAAGGAGGCTAGTGCCTACCTCAGCTATCATTAGTTGAAAGCCAGAGTTTACCTTGGACCCGTCACCAGTCAATAAAACAGTCACATACAGAGACTCTCTCATCTGTACTTAAGAACAATTTACCTAACTTTCTACATCCTTTATGATTATGGAAGAAAACCACTAGAACCCATGCAGGCCCGGGGAGAATATCCAAAACCCCCGCACAGAAAGGCTCTGGTTGGCTATTGGAATCGAACCAAGAGCTTCCTTGCTAGGATATAAACAATGACAAGTATCTGATGATTAAGTGGGGATAATAATAGTAGTTATCTGATGAATGTGAAAAGTGAGTCATTAAATCAAGTGGCTAAGTTCAAAGGGATATGCTTCAAATCAAGTCAGTGTCACAGAAATGAAGTTCTCAGTAAAGTTTTATAATTGCAAGAAGTGCGCCAGTGAAGAGTCAGCCTAAGGTGAATTAAAGTAACATATTTGGCTTGCCACGTCAAAGCCAATAATATATTTCTCATTCCCAACCTAACACTGCACCAAACATGTGCTGTGACTGGAATCGCAAAGAGGATTTGTCCATGCCTTCTGCACCATGTGCTCAAAAATTAAACCTGCACTTGTACAAAGATTAAGGAAAGTAGGGCTTAACGTTTGAACCATCCATTTTTGAATGACATTGAAAGAGCTTCACTGAAAACTCATGCTGTATTTTTTTCTTTCTCAGGAAAGCAGTAGTCAAAATACTTGTGTGCCACTTCCTCACTTATGAAGTCCTTGATGGTGTTGGTTTCTGTCTTATTCTGCATTTCACAACCTTTTCGATTGTGGAACAAGTGAACCCTTTTTGAGGACTTGCTACCTGTGACTCCATTTTTAAAACACTAAAGTGAGACAGGCAACCATAAAACCGCAAAAAGGCAAAGCACATTGTGCCTGTTTATCACAGTGCCTTTAAAAGATGTATGTTACAAAATTTGAGAAAGTAAAACCAGCTAAGACATGTAGTATTGCAATTTTGGTTTGTTTGAATACAGCCAGTGTCTGTATATGCAGTATTCTTGTCAGTATTCAGTATTGCACGTTTTATTTCCTTCTCCACTTTGTTGCTTTCAACAGTTTCGTACCGTTTTCTTGACTTTGTGTACAGTCAGCTGATTGCAGTGGTGTGCCATGGACAATAATGCAGTTATTTAGAGGTGGTTTCGAACGTTGACTCAGTGTTTCCTCTTCCAAAGGGTTTGCCATGGAGAGTGAAGTTGTTTTCTCTTCTGCCTATGTTGTTGCTTCCTGAAACTTCTGCAGGGAGGAATTCTCTCTTGTGCCTGTAACCCGCCCTACATCCTAACACACATGTACTCACACACATATGTGTATACACACACACACACACACACACACACAAATACAGTCTTTTTCTCTCTCTCTCTTGCACACACACATATACACAAACTGAAGCTGGGCATGCACTTCTACAAAAGCAAAGACCAGTGAAGTCTGAAAGTCTGACTGTCCTGTTTTGGCCTTGCACTCTGGTTTGTCCATATATCAGATATGCAGTATATTAACTCAGCGTTGCCTTAAAATGGATAGCATTTCTCTTCCCTGCAGCCTCTTAAAAATAATGACTACTGTCTCACCCAAGAACGTGTAGTCACCTTCAGGCGTCATCACTCCGCCTGCTTATCCCAAAACCCTGGCTGCAGTTTAAATAATTTATTCCTCTTCCAATTTACTTGTTTTACAATTGCTCTCACCCCGGTTTCTTACATCATCAGAGTTTTATGTGCTTAGCTTGTTCCCTGTCTTGCTGAATTTAAATCTATTCCGCTCCACTCCTATGCAGGATATTTGCCGTTGTATTTATCCTCACCACAGGTTTTGTTCAAGTTCTTTTCACTCTATTGATTTTCTCTGCTCCATGCGGCGTCTCATGTCATGCCTCTTCCCCTGTGCCTCTTACACATCCATAGATATGTACCCTTATTCAAACCAGTTCAGTGGGGAGGGGAAGGGAGTATAGCGTTGACTTGACTGACCTCACCCCACCCTCCATACTACCCCTGCTTGGCCGGGGCCCCACTTCACTCCATTCAACTGGATAGCAGATGCTGTTCAGATGAATGCAATCAAACAAGAGTTGTAATTCTCCCAGCATGAGTGGGTGGAGGATGGGTTTGGTCCTGAAATGCTCATCAAGAATTTGAGAACTAATACTCACTTCTTCCACCAAATAATTTATTTTCCATTCGCAGCTTATTTATTTCCTCATCGCACATTTTTTGAGTGCTTTTTCCTTCAATATTTTATGTTTAATCATTGGGCATGGAGAGAAGATCTAAAGGGGTTCTTGCACACGGAGAGGAGGTCAATGACTGGAAAATAACGTCATAGTATAATAAAAACGTTATAATTATCAGCCCTTGGGGAACTAATTGAGTTGCAAGTAAGATAAGTTGTTGGGTTTTTTTTTTTTTTTGCAATAATAAAATGTAACAGGCGTGTAAAAAATTTAAACCTCTTTTTATGTGTTAGAAAAATGAAATTGCTCTTTCAAATTCATAAAATAAGAGTAAATTAAGAAAAAGGAGAAAACGATGCTAACTTTTGTTAACAATCTTAATTTCCAATGCAAAAGCATATTTTGGGGGATGCATATTCCTGTTCCTATTCCATTTGTTCTCAGGCATTAGGAAAAAAGAAAAAAGACAGGCAACCATCTCGTTTTTCTCTCAATTTTGGGTCGGTGCCCCATTCTTTTCCGCCTTCGGCTCCTTCTCTATCAAGGTTTTATAAATTGGTCTAAGTGCACCGAGCTTGTCTCTCCACAACCTGTGTAAGGAATTGTGCATTTGTGAACTCATCAGCTGACCTATTGAAATCAGTGCAGTGCAGTGGGCCTGTTACCACGGCAACGCAGGCTTCTCCGTCTCGCTTTTCTTTCTGTCTCCCCTCCCTTTTCATTTCCCCTTCACTCCACTGCAGGGTCATGTGACGGTGCTGACGTCAAGCTGGGGAGGCAGGCAGAGGATAGAGTTAGCTCGTGGGCTTTTTAACAAACCCTCCTGCTCAGACTCGGAGCCCCTGGAAGTCTGTCAGTTACTCACTTAACATTGCCTCAGTCACGCACTCACTCTATTCTTCCCCCTCTCTTACTCTGATCTCTTGTTTCCTCCTCGTGCTCTTCATTATTAGAGCCTGTTGCTTCCTCTTCTGCTGCTCCTGCCAGTGCTGCCCCCAAACTTAGCTCTAAAGAGAAAGTGCTGGGTGATGGACTGCTGAGCGGCTCGTACATTGCTACAAAGTGAGGTAAGCTTTGTGTGTTTTCTCTTTGTGTGCGTTATTGTGCTTCGGCATCTGATGGTTGCTCCCAGAAGGTGGGACGGCAAGATCCGTCTTTTTGCTCCGTTTGCATCGTTGAAAGATTCATATACTTCCTCCGAACGGATGATAAGTTCCTCGACCAAGCCTCCCTATTTTTAAGGGATTTACTCGCCACCCGTTACTACTTTGGCCATGAAAGAAAGAGAGACGAAGCACAATGTTTTAGGGTCCCCGATGATGCTGCGATCTTGAAGACAAGCTGCTTTCTTTCTCAGCAAGCAGTCAGATCTGTCTTCACCCCCCCTGCAGGAAGTGAGTGCACGATAGGAGCTGAGTGTGTTATCCGTTGTGTGGCCTGGAGCGATGGGCATGTCTTCATGGTTTTTCCTCCCCAAACAATGCGAATGTTAGAGGCACTAGTGTGCTGGAATTGTGTCTGTCTGCCAGAGAGCTAAACAGGGAGGGGGTAGAGCAGCTGCCACCTGCCCATCTCGGGGGAATGGGAAAGCTTGTG
Source organism: Fistularia commersonii (assembly GCF_037954325.1). Taxonomy (NCBI): domain Eukaryota; kingdom Metazoa; phylum Chordata; class Actinopteri; order Syngnathiformes; family Fistulariidae; genus Fistularia; species Fistularia commersonii. The sequence continues at coordinate 7,926,438 of NC_141294.1, read as the reverse complement.
TGGTATGCGCTACAAAAATGTAACTTTCTGTCTTAAGGTCGGTTTGTATTTACTCCCCTTTGTTTTTTGTTCCGGAGGAGGGATAACAATAAGTGTGTAATGCAAGGTTGTCTCATACCACCTTTTTTACTTTTTTTTTTTTTTTTTTTCTCTTTACCATTCGTGTGTCCAGCCCCCCTCTTCGAAAACCCTCAAATACAAACCAACCCCACCTCCCTGCATGCCTCAGACAAAAAGGGTGCCAGCCCACATTTAGCCCAAACGGACAGGAAAGAAAGGGGAATTATTGGTAGCAAGTGGTTGGGATCTCCCAACCAAACTGCAAACTGTCATTTCCTCCTCCTCCCTTCCTCCTTCTTTCTTTACTTTCACAGGGCTCATCTGCTATGAGACTTTATCTGTTCCTGTCATTCCCTCACAGCCTCCTTCCTCCGACTTGCTGAAGTGGATGAGTTAGGTCCGTGTAACAGGTCCACAGCCATTCCAGTTGGTTTTAGGTGAAGGTTCCTGCATGATAACTTGCATTGTTTGGTCAAATGGTGGGTTTGCTTTTCCAATTAGAGTAAATTATTTATAAATTGCGATGTGTTCACAAACCATAGATGTTAGATAGTGTTGATGTAGCACATGCTACAGTTCCATTATGATATTATTCTTCCTCCTCTGTGTGTGCCATGATATACACATATATATATATATATATATGTAACCTGTCAAACAGTTTTTACACTAAGTGCAAAACCCAGCATTAAGGGTCAAATGAAAGGACAATTTACTTGAGGGCCTGATGATTTTTATAAGTAATAATATTGAAACAGTCTCTTTTTGAATTAATGCTAAAATCTTAACCTGTATTATCTCTCACACATGGTATATAGTTGGTAACATTGTTTTGTTCATTTTGTTCGGTGGAATTTGTTCATACATAATGACAGTACAGATCAGATGAGGACTTCTATCTGCTTTTCTCTCAGTCTCAGGGTGAAATGCTCCGTCCAATGACTGTAATGGCATTCATTTGTATATTAACTGTCACTTTGTACTCGGGAACGCGGTTGTACAGCTGTTAGTATCGATTCTCACTTACCAAAACTGAGTTCACTGAGTTGTAACATAACCATGAATAGATACTCTTCCTCATAAGTCAACCTAAAGATTTTTTTGCTACTTTAAAATCCTACATAATATTCATTATATAATTTAGCTGCACTAATTTTAGTTCAAGTTAGATTTTATTTAAAAAATAAAAAAATAAATTACAACTTGCTACTCAGCTGAATGCGGCACATTGAACCCCACTGATACAAGTCAGATGCACCAGCCTGAGGCTTTTTCGAGTGTTTTTTTTGTAAGAAATGTGAAGCCTTTGCATTGGATGAACAAACATTTGGGGAAGATGGGGGGGGTGTCATGAAGGAGGTGTGACAGAAGAATGTTTACCTTCTGCTGCCTTGCCAAGTCTGTTTGCACGATCTTCTCCAGTTTACACATACCTAACTCTGAGAGTTTTGTTCCAATTTAAATAGTGCTGGACAAACTTCAGTTTTATCATTTACCTCACATAGAAAACCTGTAAAACTTGAGGTCAACATTCCTCTGCTCATTTTTCAAGAAAGTCAGAATTATATAAATTGTGATATGCCAAAGAATTTTTTTTTATAACTGTATGGAAACCAACATCTCAATAGCATTAACATTAAATATACTTAATATTAAAGAATTAAAAACTTTTTAATTCCTCTTCCCTCAGCCGCAGGGAATCTTCAAACCTTTGTACCTAAGACCTTAAAACACTGATAGCCTTAACCTTGACAATTTATATTTTATTGTATTTCTTACTCTCCCTCCTTCCTACTATTATCTATTATTGTTATGTTTTTGCTTGAAACTCTGGCACAACAATTTCCTTCAGGATAAATAAAGTTGTTCTCATCTCTCATCTCATCTCAAAAAAATATTAATCTAGAAGGAATTAGGTGACTAGTTCTACAACTAGTTCTTGAACTGGCCTGACAGAAGCATCAGTTTCACATCAACTGTGGGTATGTAAATGTTAACATGCACGGTTGTTGTGGCAGGATGACAGTTATGTGCACGCTGTTGTGTGCATGTTTTCTGCAGCTGTCCTATGTGTGAGTGTTAACATATCAACTGCATCTGCATGGGTATCTAACAATTTTGGATCCAACACTGTTTTTGTCAGTTGGCTATATCCAGAAAAAAAAAAATATGACTTGCCTTCCTTGAAGCATTTTTCTGCGGCCGTGCCCACACATACACAGAGGCACTGGAATGGTGGTTTTGATGCCCTCATCCATTTCAAGACAAAAACCTGAAGATAAATTCATTCTATTATGTTCAAGTATATCTGAACTTCATGAACTATTCTATAACATCCTGTTTTGTAGTTAAGGCTGGCTCATGTAACACCGGTGGAACTAACTTGAAGGCAAGTTTATAGAAGTGTTGATTTATGACCAGAGTTGAGGAGGGAGACAGAAACAGAGAGAAATAAAAAAGAAAGTGTTTGATACTTAACAGATATGGGAAGAAACAGGAGGTAGTTAAGACATTTTTCTAGTTTGATTCTCAGGTGTTGTATAATAAGTGATATTAGCAGTGAAGCATTTTCATTGGTGGGAGACTACAAGCAAGAAGTATGGGAGACCGAGTATTTACCTGTCACTGAGTGCAAGAAACAAAGACCATAACTGTTTAAGATGACTAGCTTGTATATTTTTCAGCATATATTTTTATTTTCAGGGCGACAGCCTCGAAACTAGTAAATCTCCATCAAAGATTTCAAGTGCCTGGAGGTCATAGGAAACATTTATTGCATTGGCAGTTTGCTTTGATTATAAAGCTTACTCTTAGGAAAACCACCACCTTTATATTATACGATATTATTATATATATATTTATAAAAAATACTAAAGCATTCATTTTGCACTTAGTATGGATTCATATCACATGATAGCTATCAGTCTTATGTGTCCATCCTTTTGTTTAAAACAGAAAAATTTAAAAGTGGGATACCATTCACAGAGATGGTTTAGCCTTTAAGGAACTTATGAATAAGTTTCCTGTAAACAGCAGTTTTATCCCACCGCCAAAGTGTATTTCTTTATTGTCTGCACCTTGACTCAAAGATGCCGTACTCTGTGACATTTATTATATTATACAATTCTTCTTCTAGTCAGTTCAGCTGTCATTATTACTTTAAGGTGCCTTAATGTTTTGTATCCATTTATTCAACATAAAATACATCATTATCAACCTTAGCGGTAGGGGGAAAAAACATTACCTGGCCTTTTATTAGTCATGAGACTGAATACAAGCACTTAGAGCTGACCTATCAAGTTGTCCTGCTCTTCCTCACGTAGTAAAGTCAACTCTTTTGAGAAGGTGCATGTCAGCCGGCGAGAGACACTCAGATCCGCACTGGCCGCACATGTTGTATACAGAACGGAAATTCATCCGTAACCTCACAGTTCCTTAAATGAAAGTGTGCGTTTGCAGTCATGCCAGTGGACATAAAACAATGGTTGTGAAAAAAATCAGTATTTTTCAATGCAGTGTTGTGATATTCATAAATCCGGGGAACTCAATCTCAAAAAGAAGTCCATAGCCCGCAGGATGTCTCAGATTGCAGCTGTAGTCTGCGATCCATTAGTAAGCATAAGCGGGTAAAAACGGTTGGAAAGTTGATATTAGGCGTATTCGCGGAAACAATAACAAGTTCACTGATTTGAAAAAATCCATCGGACAGCTTGGCCTGAAGACAGACGTGGTTTAGTGGACACAAGGGGCAGCTGGCCTGGCGAGCCCTTTGTCATTCTCTAATAGCGTTCATTGTAAATGGGTTCATAGGTCATTTAACTGAAATCCGGCTCCAAAGAGGTGCAGAATGATCCAAGGGACTGCCTGCAGCTGAAGGATCCCACATACTCTGACACGGACCTTCTTTAAAAAAAATAAACAAAATAAAGAAAATAACCTTAGCCTAAAGGGTCCCATGAATTGGTTTTGAGGGACACTATGGGAAACAGATGTTCTATTTTTATCCACTGTGTGGAATTCACACACTGATGCATCATACTCCGCACTCACAAAAGAAAAAAGGAAAAGGGGCCTAACTGCTAACTTTCCTTAGTAGCTTGTGCTTTATAGAGTATTACGACGTATAAATGTGTTTGGGTGAAGATCTAGATCAGGGGTCAGGAACCTTTTTAACTGGGAGACCCATAAAAGCCAAATATTTCTAAATATATTTAATTGAGATCCATAGAGTATTTTTAACATATAATAAATTAAGCTCTGGTGCTGCACGGATTTGTTCGAAGTGCCGCGTTATATTTAACCTTTTCATTGATGCGATTTTATCATTGCATATTAAACATACGGCAGACCCTGCGCTCTCCACAAATGCAAATTCCTCTGTCTACGCAGCCTTTTCTTTTTGCCAACTTTTCTGTTACTTTTCCATAGAGTTGAAGCAGATAAACTAGTTGGCTATCTGATAAAATTAATTTCTTCACCTTAACAATGACCCAGACATGTTAGGAAGCCAAAGGTTCCCGACCCGACCAACGGGTGACTCTTGAAATTTGTCTTCAAAACTAATTTCTCTTGACTTTAAAATGACACAGTATTATGAAGAAATATCACAAGTATTTTAAAATCAGTTCCAAACAATTTTTTTTTTTTTAAAGTAAAGTTCATCACAGCAGGTGATATACTGCAGAAAAGGAAGATTGTTTTGATATCTTTTGGTACGTGATGGGGTTTTTGCCTGACTGTTGCATAATGTGTTTCACAATTTTGAGAATTTCAAAAAAATATTGCAAGCTTCAATAATGATTGAATTATTTACTATAAACAAAATAAGAATTTTATTCATCCTACGCGAATCGAACTTTCAATGACAGTCAAACACACCTCCACCATCTGAAAACTGCAACCCTCAATTTGTCTTATTGTCATGCATTTTTTTAACCCTTCTAAGCCACCCTGCCAAAGGTACTGTTAGAGTTAAGGTTCAATTTATTGCTCTATTGTCCGAGTAAAGGAGCTATTTCCACATTCGTATTTTTGATCCCAGGTTTATACTCAAACCATTTTAAGGTTCTCCATTCCATTTTATGACTTAACGCTTGTTGTCATAGACGTGATGTCTTAATGATTTGTGGTGAACCATGTTACACAATTTGTGTGTTCTCATTACTAACATTTCTCACCCAGTGAAACACAGCATTTGCAGTGTCACTTGTGAACAGTAATCATTTGAAAACATCATTCATTGAAGAGCTTATGACCATTTGGTCCCTTGCATTTAAGGTGCCTCTAATTAATTTTGAGCGCTTGTTTTGTTTTTTTCTGTTTTTTTTTTTTATTATTACTATTCAGACCATGGAGAAAGGAAGGATGACAACACTTCCACCGGAGACTTCAGTGGCTCTGCGGCAGTAGTTAAGTGTTTTGGGAACTGGAGAACAATAGCACTATTCTCTTATAGAGATCAGGAAAACATGCATGGATGTACTCCATGTTCTGACTTCAGTCACTGCCATAACAATACGTGTGCTGCAGTGCAACAAAGAAAATTTGTTTTGTAAAAACATTAATTAATGAAAAGAATGAACAGCATATGAAGAATTCCTCAGAGCATCCTGACATCTCCAGCATCCAGAATCAGTGCTTACCTGACACATGTGAGGCGAATGGATAAAGTACTGTTGCTGATGTCCGTCTTAAAGGTCAATCAAGTGCAATATTTAGCAGGAATTTCTACCTCCAGGTTCATCCATCGCAAGCTTCTAAAAAGATGATCTTTTATTGAAGAATACTGATCTTCTGAGTGGATTTGTTTTGTTTGTGTGAGCTTGAGGCCCACACAGAGTGGTGCCTGCATATCAGAGATGAATATTTATTACATTTGTAGTTTTGAGCCTTTGGTGATATCAGTGCTATCTAGAGTCACTCTTGGGTCTTTTTGGCATAGAGTATTAATCCAGACTTTTATTGCAGAGCGACCTGACTGGTAAAGTATCAAACATTTTCACAGCACTTTCAGTTCTTACGACACCGGACAAAGTATGGATGTGTTTCTGTAGCTTAATAAAAGCAGAAATGCAGGGTAATTAGCCTTCAGGAATATCATTAATTTTCTGAAAAAAAAAAAAATCTGTTTTCATACAGAACAGACAATAGTAATACTTCATTTCAAAGCACCAGGTAATTAGCACCCCCGCATGTTTTTCTCATTTCTCGTCTTACAGTGCCATTTAGCCTGTTTTTGTATCGCACATCTCTTTGCATTTTTATATTCTTGAATGTCTTTCCCTTGACCTCCCTGTCATTTCACTCTCCGTGTTCATTAGCCTTTTGTGATCCTATTATATATCAAAAGTCCTATTTCTATGTGAGTTTTTGTTATACTTGGCTAAATTACAGAATTGGCTAAATTATGAGAGCAGCAAAACAAATTCAGCAAGTCAGTGAACATTAACTACTCAGTCCGTAATCTCACTGATCCTGAATGTCCAGAACCTTCTCACTACTCCAGTTCCTCGGGTTTATCTTGACCTCTGACCTCGACTGTGATGTAACTTCTGCTCCGTTTGTTAGTTTTCCGTGATGCTATATCCTGTTTCTATATTTTTATTTGACCACAGGAAATGGAGTAAGCTTTGTTGCATCCCCAGGGGCATTCCTCGAGGCTCAGGCTCTGCCTGAGTTACATTTTCTCCCTACATTTTTCTCGTGAAACCCCAACCTCACTCCCCCCGGTGACTATACTCTGACTCTCATAATGCATACATCGTTACATTTGCGAGACGGTGGTCTGAACATACATTCTACAGCTGTTCTCAATCCTGCTCCACAAACATCTTTTGTCAGCTCGGATCTTTACTTTTGGAACATTGAACTGCCATAGCACTTCACAACGCTAATGGAAATGCATGCTCAGCAGGTGTTGAGTGGGAGGCTGTTCTTTTCTTACTTACTGTCAGCTGTCACTTTTTATGGAATTCTCTATTTGAGGGGATAGCAATGCAGATAGTGATTGGTTTTAAAGTGATTGGATGTGACTGGAAAAAGTTACGTTATCAATCCAGGCCGCAATGCATTCATAATTAGTACAATCTGTCTCAAAATGTATCCATAAAGTTAAAGAAAATAATGTCGGCGCTGTCATTGAGGGGGTTTCGGCAGCGGTAAGAGGAGCTGGTGCTAACAATCACAAATAAAAGACTACCCAGAGATCAAACCATCACCCAGTCAAATCAAACTGGCCTTGCGATCCACAGTGTTGTGGTTGCATCACTAATGTTTTGGCTGTCAGTGTGTGGTGGGAGCATTATGTCTGCCTGGCACCGGTTAATGGTTAAATTATTGGGTGTCCGCTCATGTGTGATTATTCTATTTTTTAAATTTATTTTGCACATGATAGAATCTATGTTTCATTCAATATACATTTGTAGTTTTGTGAGCACATTGCTCTCAGCACTAGTCACTGTGGAATTACACAATCCTTTGACTGATTATGAAATTTACTTGGGAAGTGTGTCAGCTTGTGCTTCTGCATGGTTCCCTATTTTTCTCCAAAAATCAATAAACTACAACTTCTGTTTTCCTTCCACATGTTTCTGGAAGGTTTGTTACCATGGCAACCAAGTGAGAAAGCAAATGTGGGGATTAAGAAGTCTGGAAAAAAAAAAAAATCGAAGAATAACCTAATATCTAACCAGTTATCAATCACAACCCATTTGGCAATTCCTCCAGAGGTTTCCTCCTGCTGTTGCAGGTTTGGTTCAAACAAAACAAAGAGAGGAACTATGAATTCAGATCCTAGAAAAACTGGCTTCAGTCCAAATGTTACAAAGGTATTTGTCTCTGTGCTGTGGCATCCACTGTCCAGTTAACAACTTGCAGTGACCATTACCCAACTATGTGCAGTACACTTAGCATCCTGGAGCCAGAGCATTGCCAAAAACATTTGAGAGATTTTGGTGCCGAGTATCACTGTTCAAACTTTTAAAATGGAAAACGTCACTTCTTTGTGATTACAAGTCTATAGGCTGACTCAGTCTTCATCTATCCATCAGTATGTCTATCTTATTTTAATTGTGTGAGTGAGCGTGTCTGTGTGTGTGTACCTCTCTCCATCTCACCCCCCACTCCCACATCTGTTGTTCCTGTGTCCATTGTTTTTGAGACTCAAGCTGCTGCCATTCACAAGGAGCTAAGAATACAGATTACCAAATAACCCTCACTTCTACTGTTTCCCGGGGAAAGTTTCTTTCACTATTGCCGCCCATTGGTTCTCTGTTCACTTAGTAGGAATAAACTATCCGTTAGAATTTGCACGGGCCCTTGGTAAATGGGTTGTGTAGGTATTACAGGATTTAATCCCAAACAATTTTCGTTTTCCATCACAAATTCTGGTATGTGTTTTGTTTTTGCGTTAGGAAAATGCATGCAAGTATTGTAGTGAAAACATAAGCGATGTAATTACCGCCCATTGTGTTCATATCTAGCTAAGTAGTGTGTCAAGCAATGACACACTGCAGTGTGCAGTCAGATATAATAGACACACACACATTTATAGTATACGAGATTTTTGTGACAGGTAGAAGGCATAAAATGTATATAGAATAAAGCCAAATTCAGCATCCGATGTTGGCAATATTAAATATACCAGGCATACATACATTTATAGTATATGAGAGTTTTTGTGACAGGTAGGAGGTATGAAATCTATAAAAATCAAAGTAAAATTCAACACCCAGTGTTTACAATACTGCCTCACAATGTTCCTTTACAACATACGTGTGAAAAGACTTGTCTTGCAACACCTCGGTGCTAATGGGACCCGTTCACAGTTGATGGTGCACAGTCTTATTTCTGTTTTTATAGCTGGGAGCTCAGTTCACATATCTGTCACAGTTTGAACAAACCAGACCACTGGTGGGCAGCTCAATGATTTGCCTCTTACTCTCTGAGCTCAGTTGAGACAGACCGATTTTTTGACAGGGACAATCCTGTCTAGACACCATTCAGTGCTTTTACTGCCTTCTTCTACCCGCTATCTCATTAAACATGACTCCTGATATATTGGGTGTAAACCGTCAAACTTCAAATTTAATCTGGCTGAATGGGGGACATTCACTTAGCGGTACTGAAGAAAAATATCTTCCTTTTCTATATTTTCTCAGTCTATTAGATTGCTTATTTTTCAACACACCTCAACATCTCAAAGTGTGATTTACCGCTCCATCTGTGACTCCTGTACAGTATAAATGTGTTGTTATGCGTATTGGTATTTTTGTTCATTATCTTGAATTTTAAATAAGGGTTAAGTTGTGTTTTGTTTTCAGCTGCAGTTAAATATAATAATTTCCAAAAAACGAAACACATGGACACCGTAGCCAGCACCATAAATAATTAGATAAGCTATCATTTATTAATTCCTCATGGGGAAATTCGTTCTCTGCCATCATGGATGAACCATGAGCTGTAGGCTGCCGTCCACCAGCGCCAGGGGAGCAGTTAGGGGTTCAGCGTCTTGCTCAACGACATTTCAACACACTGGCAGGAGCCGGGAATCGAACCAAAGACAATCGCTCTACCTCCTGCGCCACACCGCCCACATAAGCGGCAATCTAAAAATGTTGCTTGCTGAGTCATTCAGTGATCATCTTTGACCCTTGTTGGAGAGTTAGCCGTGGCCGCTGGTCTTTCATCGTGAATCAGTATTCAGTGCTCACTATGCAGATGTATGCATGATGATGGATTACAGTGCAGAGTCTAATCCTCTCCTAGGCATTATGATATATGAAAATAATCCGTTGAAATTCTACATATTTAGGCTACGTTGAAATGTAGCATGTCAATGTAGTTGGAAAGGCATCTTTGGTGCAGGGGGGTCTTCTGTTTCACCAGAACATTAGATTTAACTTTTTGGTTTTAGGTTCACAAGTGCTAAATACAGATATTTGCTGTCTCACTTTCCTGCACCCACACAGCCGCCTCTACACCTACATATTGACACAGACACCATGTCACTGACCCTGTACATTTCACTGTGGGTATGTATTCATCCATATGGAGAAGTTCATGTTTGTGCATTCAGCCAGAAAGCTCATCAATGACTGAGATCTTGCCTGTATGTTGCTATGGTAACTACAGTAAAATTGTTTCATAAGTGCTGGAATAGGTCATATGTAGGATGTAATAGGATGAGCATGACAATTGAGAACACTGAAGGTGGAGGAAAATGAAGAATTTATGAATGAGAAGATAAAAAGAATATCATCACATTGATGTGTTTGTGGAATGGTGGTTATATTTTTAACCTGTAACAGAGTTATGGAGCCACCTCTCTCATATTAGAATTTGAACTACTTTCCACTTGTGTCTACGTGTTTGATTTGAATCATAATCCTTTTGGATGAAGTGAGTTTGATTTGAAGCAGCTTCCAAATGGTCCAGCAGCTGCAGTAGTAACCTCACATTTCGTTTTTAACCATTTGTCAAACAAATTAAAGTATTCTTCTCCATCATGTCTTCTACTGTAACATGTAATCTGGTCTCCCAAACAAAAACATTACCATGTTTGGCCGCATCAGCATTCACTGCTGCAAACAGTATGTGTTGTTTTTTTTTTTTTTTTTTTTTTTTTGTTTTGTTTTTTTACTGGCAGGTGGCTTCAGGAGAATGAACAGATGTGTTTAGTAAACATATAGCTATTGCAAGTAGCGTTTGCAATTGTTGCTGCTACATTCCCGAATTCCAGTATAAGCATGACATAGCTGCTAATGTAACTATTTGTAATCACATTGTAATGACAGTTTATGTTTTTCTCCCTTAAACATAAAATGTCCCACAGCAACATGAGATTGCTACTGGGAGGGCTGCTGGAAGTTTCACCCCAGAATAGCCTTGTGAACCCCTTGTGTTTGAGCACATTAATTGACTGTTTATGCAAATGATATCTTTCTTTTGGATCCATCTAGCTGTCTATGATATTGAATAATTTTTAAGGCACAAATTTGATATGTAAATTCAAGAAAAGAATTCCTTATAATTATTTCTGAAATCTTTGCTTTATCTTTTAGGTCACATTCATTCCATTAGGTATTAGCAAGAGGCCTATCCTGAGACCTAAGTTTAGGAAATGAGATGGTTATTCAGTCTGTGCAACAAACCGTTTAATTTCCTGATAAACTTAAACATGGCTCTGGATACATAAACTCTGTTAAGTTTAATTTTCCATCCTATGTTATGCAGGGTCTTAATACATGCTTGTGTTTAATGAAAGTCAGGATAGAAGCCCTCAGGTTACTTTGGGACTCTGATTTTGTTATCAGAAAGACATAATCATTGTTACATCTGGAAGGGTATTTTCATATTTTAAGTCAGGCAGTCCCAGAGCAATTCAAGTTAATCATTACATTCTTCATTATGACCAAGCTAGTACCCTTCATTGTTAGACGCTGGGCTCCATTATTTCAATAGCAGTAGGTATATTGTATCTTCAAATATCAGGCTACTATCACACTAAATGTATAAAAATAAATTAATAATGCTAATTATAGTAATGCTATTATTATTATCATTATTATTATTATCATTCCAGAATGTGAAATGCATGTCAAACACATTAGAAAGACATTACTTGTTTAAACATTCCCCATGAATTATTTTCTTTGTTATTGCTAATAGTACGAGTGGCCTAAAGTGATTTATTTCTGATTGTGAGGGATACTTTTATCTACTTGCTTTTTACTTTTGATTTGCACTGACCTGGATTGTAAATCCTGTGTGCTTGAGTAACAGCTAAGTGTAGTTTTTTTTTTTTGTTTTTGCTGTGCTTTTAGCCGTAAGTGTTGGCTCAATAAGTGTTCTGTTTGCATTTATTGTGTGTTTGTGCTTTAATTCCTGCTGAAGGACAGGTGATAGGTTGATAGGTTATTGTGCTGCTGCAAATCAATGCTCTTATCCTGCAGTGTATTTCTCTCTCTCATTTGTGTTTCAGATTTGCACAGTGGCTGTTATATGCAGGGTGCATGTTAATTATGTCTGTGTTCAGCCTTTGTGTATTAGTAATCTCCTCTAAAGCTACCAACCTTTGTTGCTGATAACAGCATGTGGTTTGTTTTGTTTTTTTTATGAAGGCTTGAAGGAAACAATGTTTCCTTCAACGTCTGTTCCCATCTCCTCTTGATTTTTCTCCAACTTTTCCTGTCTCAATATTTTTATTTACCCCCCCTTACTGCATTTTCAATGAGCCACCATTTAAATGTTCCATATTTCCTTTGTCCAAACCATTGTATGCTGTGATCGTAAACAAAGCAGAAGGCCCAAAATAATAACCCTTTGATTGATTATAATTTTGTCCCATTCAGAAATCTAAGCTGTTCTCTGCATCATTATCAAATGCTATGTAGTTAGTCATTGAAATGGTTTCATTTCTCTGACAATAATATGACAGAGCCTGTGACGGAAGTGGATTTGGACAAAGTAACAACACCCGTCTATTAAGGGGACACTGCTGTGAAGCCATAAGTTTTGCCATCAGGTCTTTGGCTATATGTAGAAGTGACTACAATTGGATGAGGTTTAAGTTTATTCTACCTATGACCACAATTAATATAATAAACATCCGGCTGCACTTAACTTGAAAAGTTGCTAATGCAAAGTCATCACTGAAGTGGTCATGCAATAACATTTACCGTTACCAAACCTTAGAGATTGTTGGTTGAACTCAGGGAATACTACCCTCTCTTTTTAGACTTGGGAGCCTTGTCCTTTCATTTCTACATTTTTCAGAAGGTAGATACTTAAACTCTCTGATAAGTTATCATTTCTCAAATATCTTTCCTTCCATTGTTGCATTCATACTCAGTGCTAGCCTTGGTTGAACCTGGGAGTGTAGGAGGTGCTTTTCTTAGTCTGCCACGGTTTGAGCAGGAATGCTATTGGAAATAAATCCTTTCACCAACTCCTTTTTTTTTTCCATTCGTCTCAGTGTGAGATTGTAAAGTGGCCGGTGTGGACGAACTGATCATAAGGATGTGAGAGACGCCCTGTGCATTCGCCATCATATCTAATGATTTCCTTCAGTACAGCAGAATAAATGTACGTGTGACTTTTTCCAAGGAATTTCCTAACAAAAGCCTTAACCTATACAGTCATAGATCAAGTTGGTTGTGAAACTGTTAAAATCATTGAACTTTCTACGATTCTTATTAACTGGTGCAGTTTCCGGGTTGCTTGGCTAATAAGGAATAATTCTACATTTCAGTTGCACAAGTACCTTTAAGAACAGAAAATAATTCTTATATGCTTAATAATAATCTGAAACTGACACTGAAATGATACAGAAAGTGTCACCAATAAAATCATTTTGAAATTTAAATCAGAAATGCTGAAAGAAACAATTAGTGCAATAACAATGGATTTTTGGGTTAATGTCAAGAGTTAACTAAACACTTTCATTCTAGGATTTAACATTATCAACTGAGTATACTGAGGCAATTTTTTTCATTCTTGCAGTCATTTCAAGATGGGAAAAGCAGCAATTTCTGTTCATACATTTATACAAATATGAGCTGTGTTTTTTTTTTTTTAATCAGTCACCCTAGTGGACATCAGTTTTTACTTCCCTTAATATTATCAGCACACTTCATTTCATTGCAACTCAACATAAAATTGCTTCTGAGCTGAGCTGCTACAGGTGAGCAAAGAACCGGTTCTACAATAACTGACTGAAGTCTTATGTTCAAAGTTATTTAACAGGATGTATGGTGTAATGTCAGAACCAATTTATTAATAGCTTTAACTGCTTTGTTATATAATCCATGTTCTGACACCTTTAAAATCTACAAGGTCCTAAGCACAGGACTTTGAAATTGTACATTTAAACTAACAATTCGTGAAAGTGTAGTGACTGGACGAATGGCTTATTTACTTTGCAAGTTTAGCATAATGTTAAGGCCGCATTAAAATGTTCAAATTCAGTTACTAACTGAGTTTCTTTCATGAGCACCTCTGTCATGAGAGAGTAAACAATGCTTTTTTTTAATCTTCAATCTTTTATCTGCAGATGAAAACTCACAGCTCCCACTTTAAGTAAATGAATGATATTGACCGACCACATTTAAACCGCTGAAAACTATGTGTTTTATGTGCGTGTACGTGTTTACATTTTTCCTACTCAAGCCCAAAACCTCATTCCGATCCTGAGCTGAGTGTGTCTCTTGAGATTATATAGACTTGTTAATCCATTTCATATTGGACATCTGGTCCTGCGTATCCTCAGCACGTTGTGCTGTTATCGATGGAATGTTCCATTAGTTTGTGAGAAAGGGGAGATTTTAGTCAACTAACTTACAACTAACAACTTATCCATTCTAGACATTTCGAAAGCTATGTGCCTCACACAAGTTTGCAAATGTACAGGTATATACAGTGAAATCGAACTGAATAGATAATACAGCATTATTGGAAAGGAGGGAAAAAACTTCCAGTGCTAATGCAAAATGAAAAGAAAGTTTAAGTAAATATAAAAGTAGGTTATCTTGAACAAGTGGCTTTTACAATGAAACTTAAAATAATGCTGTCTCAGGCAGAATATTCCAGAGCGTCTGTGCCCATGACTGCAAAGACTCCCCTCTGGTGTTTGAGAGATAAGACTTCTGCTGGGGGTGCATAATAATCCATAATCTCAACCCTCTGAACAATATCCAACTCATGTCTGCAGTGGATCAGTAGAGATTTTTGTTCACCCAGAGGACACTGTTTGATTTTGAGCGAAAGCCTTGATTATGCTTTTTCTTATTGAGTTGTTAAGCGTGACGAGTCCGGATGGCAAGTCAGTTCAGTTGTAATCAAACAATGATAGGAGGAAGTCTGTGTATAACAGTGTATAAAAAAGTTGAAAAGAAAAGTGTGAACTGAAGACACACTTGCAGTACACAAAAAATGAAATGCAGTGAAATTGCAGGTTTGGAAAGATGGGTTTAAAGGCGAGTTTTGAAAATGGTCATTCCCGGACTTGCGCAGACGGAGGTTTCCGGAGTCTGGGTTCGGTGCATCTGCTGAAAAGCTTTGGGATTTGTGTAAGGGATTTGTGATAAAGATGGTAAGTGAGGGTGGGCAGGTGGAGTTAGCTTGGCCAGAGCAGGAGTCCATCCATTTAGAAAGTTGGCGGTTCTATTCTTGGCTCCTCCTATCCGCATGTCAAAGTGTACTTGGGCAAGACACCGAATCCCCCAGTTGCTCTCAATATTTTGGTTAGTACCTTGCACGGCAGCTCTGCAACCTGTGTGGCTTTGCGTGTATGTGAATGGGTGAATGTAATCTAGTGCAAACCCAGGGTAACCCCCAGGGTAATGAAACCGCTATGCAAGTGAAGACATAATCTTTGAAAAACAAGATTTCGTCACGATTTTACCCTTTTAGGTTACACCCTAACAGAAAACTCTGTTCTCTGTCTCCCAGCAGTGAGCCGAGTGACAGGACAAATAGTCATGGGGAAGCAGAACAGCAAACTCCGTCCTGAGGTGATGCAGGACCTGCTGGAGAGCACAGACTTCACTGAGCATGAGATCCAAGAGTGGTACAAAGGCTTCTTACGGGACTGCCCCAGTGGGAACCTCTCCATGGAAGAGTTCAAAAAGATCTATGGGAATTTCTTCCCCTACGGAGATGCATCAAAGTTTGCGGAGCACGTCTTCCGCACATTCGATGCCAACGGAGACGGGACAATAGACTTCCGGGAGTTTATCATCGCATTAAGCGTGACGTCGCGTGGCAAGCTGGAGCAGAAATTGAAATGGGCCTTCAGTATGTACGACCTGGATGGAAATGGGTACATTAGTAAAGCTGAGATGCTCGAGATTGTACAGGTGAGTGCGTTTACTCCCTTTATTTTCTTTTACGCTATAAAGTAGAGTTCAGGAGTTTAACTTCACTGTTCCGATCTTGCGAAAAAAATACACTTTCACATCTCTTCTTCAACTATTGGCTTAGTCACACTGGAAACATTAACCACAGCAATGATTGTCTTGCATTGCTGTATTCACAGTGGCACCATCACAAGCTCCCTATCATACCTGGAGAAACATTAACGTTCTAATGTGCCTTGATTTAATAGATATCTAACCGAACTTGAAAAGTATGAATAAAATTGTCTTTTAGAATATACAGTATTGCAGTGTTTTTGCCGGACTAATTCCTATAACAGTGCTCCTCAGTATGTGATAAAGCCATCTGGTTACTTTCATCGCTGCAACAAATGTGCCAGTCAACACATCTGCATTAAATTCCTGACTGTGTTACGAATACATAATTTTCACCTGCCATAATTTATCAAGTTGCTAAAGGTAGGTTCCCCGAGGGTTATGCAGCTACCAAGGTTTCTTCACAAAATATTAACAACTCATTTGGAGCAAAGATCCTTTTTATATCAAATGTAGGTTGTCACCGAATTCTCCGCACCTTTGAAAAATACAATTTTTTTTCATCACCAGAAATCGCAGAACAGTCGTTGTTTTTTTTTGTTTTTTTTCCATAGCGTTTGAAATGTGACATCTGTTTTTGTGACTGCGCCTCAGAGCACATCTCACCTTTTTAAACAAGAAAACATCAAGGGGAAAGAAAGAGCCTGGATGGCATTTCCTGCTTTATGTAAATGCATTACCACTTAGACGACTCCTCCCATCATGCATCGGCGAAAAAGCAGCTTTGTGTGTCCCACTTCGGCCTCACCCGACGTCAGCCCTAAATGAGCAAACTCATAATGTCTTTGTAGCGGAAATGATTTACATTTTAGGATGTCTCTGATTTGTCTGGGGAAAGTAGAAAACTGCGCCTAGTGATGGAAAAGCATGTCAGAGGAGTGGAACAGAATAGTACAGAGGAAAATGTAATATAATAGGCAGCACTTTTCTGAGTACAGACAGAAGGTTTGACATTTTTTACTGTACGCCTGTAACTGCATGCACTTTTTGCACTGGGCATTTTTCCCTGTCATTTCTAGAAATTCCTTAAGAACTATATCTACTTCTTTGAACATCTATAATTGTTAAATGAGTAAATATTTCTTGTCTTTATCGGTATCAACCCATTAAAAAATCCAGTCTACTGCAGTTTCAGTTAATGCAGACAGTGTGACCATCAGAGTTTGTGCTGTCCCAGTGCAGTGACACAAATGAGGTGATGGTCTTACTTGTGCATTCAGTTATTGTTGTGCACATTAGTGATACTTCTCCAGGGATGTTGATGGGGAGCAACATTAAAATTCTTTTGAGGTTGCATCTGCGTAGCTCTGATGTGGTTTTGCACTAGCTCATGAGAAAAATATGCTGCTTTTAAAGAGCTGAATGCACTAATAAATTGTGACTAAACGGTATACCACCATGTAGTCTCAAATGTTTTCACAAAAGTTGTTTACATCGTTCATATCTGATCTTTGTTAGGAAAAATTGAGTCGATGCGTAGCAAACATGGAAAAAGTAAAATTAGTCGGTAGTTAGAATGTAGTAAAAGCAAATCATTGAAAAAAAGGCTTTTTAAATGTGCTGGAGGTTAGAGGGAAATTGCAGAGCTGAATGGCAATTCTCAATCAGTTGTGAAAGCATTGATTAATTATGCATAGTATTGTCGGTCACCATCTTAAAAGGAAGGTGTCTCATTCTCCCGGTTGACATCAATGTTGTGTTTCCTATAGTAGGAACACAGAGCTTTGGTGTTTATTCTAATGAGGACGTAATCTGGAGCACCAACAGCAGACATACACTGAATTTAAAGCCCATCAAAAAAACCCTCTGATTCATTTTTCAACGCAGACACTGCCAATCCTTGGAAATATGAATCCATCGCACTTCACACATCCGCATGTCATTGCTGCGAGGCTGAATCTGCCACAAGACCACAGCGATTCCTACATAAGCCTATCTTTTCTCTCTTCATCCTGGCGCCAAACTCCCTTCCCACTTGCCATTGAGAGCAGTGCTGTTTCCGAGGACAAAGCAATAAAAATGTGACTCATGTTCGTCGCTGTTTCCCCTGCAGCACTCTTTCAGCGAAGTTTGTAAAGTGTCATCAGTGGTGAAAAAGCTCAAGTTCTTCCTTTTAATTATGAAGACTGTGTGCACTCATCCAGCAATTTTGCCGGGGTTAATAAGATGCTAAGGGAGGACTCAGAAATTATATTCCTTTCGTCTAAATTATGATTGCAGTATGAAAAAAAGAGATTATAAGCCAGATGCTCTTCAATGTGGGCCCACCTTGTGATTGACAGGCTGCCAACATTGCATGTTCTGTGTGTGCGTGCGTGTGTGCGTGTGTGCGTGTGTGCATGAGTGCGTGTGTGTGTGTGTGTGGGCGTGTGTGTTTTATCATTTCAGTATGACATCCTGTGATTCAGCATTGCAATGTTGTCTGTTTGCTGTGTACACATACTAACTTTGGTTCCCACATCTTACTTTGTGTGTGTGTGTGTGTGTGTGTGTGTGTGTGTGTGTGTGTGTGTGTGTGTGTGTGTGTGTGTGGGTGTGTGGGTGTGTGGGTGTGTGGGTGTGTGTGTGGGTGTGTGTGGGTGTGTGGGTGTGTGTGTGGGTGTGTGTGTGGGTGTGTGGGTGTGCAACCTATGGTTTTATACCTCCCAGATGTGATATTCAAAAGTATGAGAATTGAAAAGAGATTCTTCATATCAGTATGTAGCCCAAAGTGCTTCCCAAGCTACATTTTAAAGGTTGTAAAAACATTTCTACATTTAGGCCTTTGGAAATTTTGACATTTATTTAGATGTTATTCAGTCTTTATTGTCCCATTTTCATAATTTCATCTGTATTTTCTTTATTATTTGGAAATTGAAATTCATTACATCAATTACCTAAAAGGTGTTGCACAACCATCATACAATAGCTGAAAATAATGAAATTCCTTACCTTGGTTTTTCCTCTAGAAGCTTATCAATATTGCAGTTTTTAATAATAAACCCTCAGGGGGCATTCAATACAAAGTTTGGTTTCGCAATAGCCGCTCCATTTTGATTACAATTTTGAGATGCAGAAGCAGGAACTCTGTGTTTCACTCATTAATAATATAGGTGCTGTTACTTGTTCCTGCAGGGAGCAGTGTGTTTGCAGCAAAAGCCCATTACAGTATTTCTTTCTGAAACCAGACGCTCTTGCCATGCCACTGTCTGTCTGCCTCCTCTTTCCATTTGGCCGTCCGACTCCCGGTTCAAAGCCAACCGCCTCTGCAGAGATAAAGCCGGCTTAAACGGATAGTTTTTAAGGTGGCCTTGGCACTGAGGTCTGAGAGCAACTGGCGAAGTTCAAAATAATTCATGAGCTCAAATGTTTTGAGAAAAGTCCAAGTTTCAGTTTGAAAACGGGATCTGAGTGTCCGGCTGCAAATAGGCAGGTGGGTTTTATGAAGCTATCAGTTTTGTTACAGCTTTTGCAAATGTGGGGGAAGGGGCGCGAAAGGAAACCTCTTATTCCTCATCCTCTCATGCGCACCTCTGTTTAAAGTAAGCTTTGTTTTTTCATGTTTTGCATTTTATTTTGTCAAATCACCTTTTATTTTATATTTGGCTCTGCTCTTCAAGGGCTGTCACTGTTGGGCTCATTCTCCCCTCCCACACCTCTTTCATTATGACTTCCACATAACCCACCTCCACACACATGCGCGCAAACTCTACGTGTATAAAAACAGCATTGTGCTTCAGTGTCAATTGTCAATGCGTGAAGATGTGAAAAGACTAAGATGTCCACTTCCCACTTCTCGTATGAAAGGCAACGCTGGTGAAGAGGTACAAGGGAAGGTGGTGACTCAGGCTCATTTCTGCTTGTCTGCAGCTCCCATTCACTGACGCAAATAAAAGGACAGGGTTGCAAAAAGGCTGATAGCTCTGGCTTAACAGGATGTACATGTTAATTAACGTGGGCCACACTGAGCAGCGACTTCTTCAGCCTAACATTTTCATCACAATGTTGTCACCTCGTAAGCAATGACGTCTGTGTGGAGTATCCTAATGACTTCGCAATGTGTGCAACTCGCTCGAGGCCCTCAAATTTGAAAGAAAATGCTGTCAGCCACCATTTATGTGGTTGTCATGTTCTTCATGTGCAAACCTGAACAGAGGTCTGTGTGTAAGGCCAGAGCAAAGCTCATAGCTGAGGATGCTCACAAAGAGTGAGCAATTGGTGGATAAGCTTAAAGGGTACATCTATGCACACCTGAATCAAGCCATGATATTTGACCATATAAATAAACATAGTGTTATTAAGAAAATGTGTCTGACTGAGAAATTGAATAATATTCCAAGAACATATTAAAAATTTACATTTTGTGAAAATACTTACATGTGGAAATATCATTGGATGATTTGAATGGGAAAATGATGACTACTTAAATAGCATTATTTTAAAGTAGAAAGGAATGTATTTGAGATTCAAAGAGTGGTAGCTAACATTACTATATGTGTGTGTGTGTGTGTGTGTGTGTGTGTGTGTGTGTGTGTGTGTGTGTGTGTGTGTGTGTGTGTGTGTGTGTATACATATATATATATACATATATATATATATATATATATATATATATATATATATAATTACAAGAATAACATGCATACAAAAAAGAAATGATAATGAAAAATAAAAAAAATTAAAAAAAATTACATATACATATATATTTTTTAATTTTTTTATCATTATAATGCGAGTAGAAAAAAAATTACAAGAATAACATGCATACAATAAAATAAATAAATAACAATAATAAAAAATATATATATAATTTTTTTGTATGCATTTAATTTTTATTTTATTTTATTTTATTATTATTATTTATTTATTTTATTGTATGCATGTTATTCTTGTAATTTTTTTTTCTACTCACATTATTTACCTCTGAAGTCATACTGTGGCAAAACTTGCCAAAATTTCACTTAAGGCACCATGTTCTGTCAGTTTCCACTCCCATTTGCCTCAATTTTCATGAATTTCCAGTTCGACCCATCTCGCTAATGTTATCTGCAGCAAAAAGGTTAGTAAATGCTTGTGATGCTCATAATTAGCATTGCTGTGGAAGAAATTAAATTAGATGGATTGAAGCCAGCCCGGCTCGTTTTGTTCGGATAATGACGAACTCTGAATGCGGCGGAGGCGCAGGCAATCATCTCACGCGTTCATCAATAGCTGATATACAACTTTTGTCTACCTTCCACCTTTCATCATGGGAGCAGATGAGTGCAGAGGGGAGGTTCTCCGTTTCAAATAGCAACAAAAAAAAAAAAATAGGAGGCCATTTATCCTGGTGATTTTCAGAGAACCAAAACAATAGCAGAATAACTGAATTACTGCTCATGCAGACAGAGTTGCCATGGGAAATGTAGAAAATCTGGATATGTATTACAACATAATTACTCAAAGGGTGTTCAGCTGGCTGTGTCAATGCATAATAAAAGTAGACCGCATCCCTCAGTCTCACATCCTCTCTCTCTTTGTCGCAAACTGCCGCTCTACTGTCTCTGTATTCTCTGAACTACTTTTGGGGTAGAAATACAGTGACAACTAGGGCATTTATTAGATTATGGTTTTTTTTTCTGACTCATTCAGAGGTGGCCAGGTAATAGAACTGTAGTTCACTGGCTGTGTGTGGGCTTTTTTTTTCCGCCACTCTCCCCATCTGCTCTCACTTAACTGCAGCACTGTATGTTTGTGGCTCCACGAGAGCTAGTAGCTCACCTCTTACAGGGTACAAAAGATTTTTTTTTTCCTTTCCTTTTCAGGCTTTCAGGTTGTAGCAAGAAAATTGCTCCAAAAAAAAAAAACGAAATCTGGGCAAAGTCTGCCTTTGGGCCTTTTCAAGGGGCAGCCAGCCACAGCGGACAGGTGTAAATGGATCGGAGTCATTGAGGACACACAGGAATCCAATTCTTTAGACCTAAATTGCTGGTATTCTGACACACTTACGGCCACATTTTTCAAGCGGCGTACATACAAATGTGTCTCATTCCCAGCAATGGGATGGGAGTCAGTTTCACTATTTATTGGAGGAATGAGAGGCTGCAGGAGGAGGAATGTGATTCATTACAGTGATAGGTCACATTTTTGTATATAAAGATGAAGCTTATGGTAACAACTGCTTCGGCAAATCACAGAAAGAGAAGGGAGTCATTCCAGACAGGATATTTTTACTTACTAATGGGACTGAGAGGAAATGAGCTCTTTTTTTTTTCTGTGGGAGCTGGATGAGTCAGAATTGAAAAGTGTGCCTCAATCATTAGGACACACTCTCAACACCATGCATAAACAGCTGACCTCATGTGAAGGGATCACAGCATGTAAAAACATGCTGGCTACAGACATATCGCAAATGCAGCTGTTCGAAATATCCGACAGCTGAATTATTAAAAGAAATGAGGAACCACCACTGTTGATGTTTGGATGGAGACGGACAGGCGGACAAGGGGGTCACCCCGGCAGACGGGTTGTCATTTGTGTGAGAAAAACATAATGAGGCTGCTACTGAATTGCCGATGTGAGTCTCGGTAGCAAAAGTAGTCACACTGCAGGCGAAAGTACTCCGTGTCAAGGAGCATTTCACTCATGAATAAATCACAAATATAATAATTGCTTTCTTTCACATTTTTATCATTTCAGTATTACCGTCTTCTTTTTGTTATCGGTTTGTTTAGAGTTTTGTCATCCTTTATTTCAGCATTGCAATGTTGTCTGTTTGCTGTGTACACACACTAACTTTTGGTTCCTGAATCTTACTTTTCGTGTGTGTGTGTGTGTGTGTGTGTGTGTGTGTGTACCATTCGAGTGATGAATTACTTTGAGTCAATGACTACTTCGATCTAGACCAGAAGAATAGAGAATAGACTGAGTCATTATTTCATGTATTAAACAGTTATTAGAAGTTATTTGTTGAAGTTGCTTCAGGTGAAATCTATCCTTTGGTTTTTCACCATTTTCACAGCGCCATTTCTGGTTAGAGGGTTATAAGTTTCACATTGTTTCACTTCTTATTGGTTGCTTGTAATTTTGGGATTTAGGAATTTAATCTTCTTTCCCCGCAGTGCTCTGGATTAGACTAAGAGCTAAATCCTCAACGTGTATTATTGGCTAAATATACTTAGCGCTTTGAAGAATTCTGATTATAACAGACTCTAGAGTGAAATGAAGGCTGATATTAACCGCGGCGCCTCGGCTGCACTGTGACCCTGGAGACGAACCTCCCTGCCTCTGTGTAATAGGAAGTCTAACCAGCACCTATTTAAAGCCTCCTCTCCGCGGTAATCTCAATCAGCCCTCTGCTGTTCACATGCCGACTCCCCTTCCCCTCAAATCCACCTCATTACAGACTGGGAAAGAAGTGATTTCCCCGCTTACCGACAGTCTGGCTATGCTTGTGCGCGTATGTGTGTGTGTGCGATTCCTTACTCTCTAACTGAAACTTACCATGCACCAGTAACTGGATGGTTGTTAAGGGAAATGTAGTTGACGTATCGGACTGAATTCTTCTCTGCTCTGGGAATTCAATTACCGGTACTGCAAACATGCAGACACGTGACAAATGACAAGGAAAAGAAAAGAGTGTTTTTTTCTAACATGCCGAGCCAGTGTGTTGGAACTGTAGTCGGGGTTGAAAATCCCTCTGCCAAAATATTTACCCTCATTTCTTGGTTTGATGATGGAGAGCACTGTCTAACACGTTCCATTTGATAACTCCATTCTGTTTTTCTTTACTTTTATTGAGCTTTGCCTCAGTGTTTGGTCGTCTTTATTTTCTCACTGCAACTCAGAGGTGGTGGGTTGTTTTTTCCCCGTGAAGGAAGTTTGCTGAATTCTGTAGAATTTACAATGATTGTCTCATGTTTTAATGATAATGAGGGAAAACAAGAAACTTTATTTTAAAAAAAAAACTGGTACATGTGTACTTGCCAAACAAGGAAGACTACAGTAGGCTTAAAATGGAATGTGACATTACATCAGTGCACCTGCACTATGTAAAACAGTCCTATAAAACAGCCCTGCCTTGGATTTACTTGCGTGACTAGGTTGTTGTATTGTATCCCATTATTTTGACTAGCAACGTTTTATTTTAGAAAATATAATATTATAAACAGTATATTAAAAACCAACAATGATCTTCTGTCGGAGCTGAATTTATGACCGAGTTGATCCCGAGTTGCACAAATATGCCTAATCAATAGGCAAGCAAGGGTATGTTTTGTTTTCTATATTTCTTGTAAGATGGATTGTCAACTCCTACATTTGAATCCTCTGATAAACGCAAAAATGCACCGATAGTAACAGATTGTGTCGCAGTCGGTACAATGGGAGTTTGGCTGTGGGCAGATCAGTCATGGACTGCATGGCTTCATTTGTGTCTCTCGAATAGGCGATCTATAAGATGGTGTCATCTGTGATGAAAATGCCCGAGGATGAGTCAACACCTGAGAAGAGGACGGAGAAGATCTTCAGGCAGATGGACACCAACCGAGACGGTGAGCTCAATTCCTGCCATGTTGTTTAGAATAATAATAATAATAATAATAATACATAGGTTTTCTATAGCGCTTTTCATGATACTCAAAGACGCTTTACAAGTGAGAGACAGATGAAACAGTACAAACACACAGTTGTTGGGAAAGGCTGAGTGAGGGTAAGGGAAGACTACAATACACGTAAATATAAAGGGGGAAAACATAAGATTAGGAGGGAGAAAAATGTAGAGATAAGGATTTCACATGCCCTCAACTTGTAGACTTATTTGATACAATTAAAATGTAATTGTTGGTCAAACATATTTTTTCTAAAGGTTCTTGAACAAGAGCAATTGCAATGTTGTTTTAGAAATACCAGTATTAATTTATCGTAATATCTAATTTTGTGTGTGAGTGTGCTTGTTGGACAGGAGCCTTTATGAAATAGCCCAATTATCATCAAGCACTTCCAAGAGTCAAATTATTGCAGGGCATGTAAACATAGCAAAGCATGGCGTCCAAAACCCATATTTCAATATGTTTGTAAGTGATAGTCTGATCCTTCCAATGCAATCAAGCCCTTTTGATTATTAATCACAAAATGTAGAAATATGAATATATGTGAACCAAGGTTCATAAGCTGCCGCTTGCATCCTCCGTGATGGGTGCAACCTGGACGCTGTCCCCATCACACTCGTGTCTGCTGAATATTAAACCACGATCTGCCTCTGAATATCTCTGACCAAGCAAGTGACGTTCCTTGTATGCCCTGTTCTTAGTAAGTTCATAAAATACCCGATAGCTGGCTGATTCATGGTGATTTCCAATGAATTCTAGTCGATGAGGAAAACTCTTTGCCGGAGGGCAGAACAGGTCTGCCATTGGTCGAATCCACTGTGAAGAGACTGCAGAATTCCTACTTGCATATGTATGGAGCGGTTTGTCACTGCCACCTGGTTTGTTGGGTGTCAGCTGGGTTCTTTATGCAAACCAGGCCGGCTATCCAGCACAGACACACTCCAGACTCAAGCGGCAACCCCTTGATGACCAAATTCACGCTCAGACCTCATTATTTAACCATGAATACATCCACACACACACACACACCTTAATGACCCACACTGCAGATATGCATATTGGGTACAAAGGGATGAGGCGCGCAATTAAAAATTAGCTGCTGCATCGGCAGAATAAGCGAAAATAAGAGAGCCCTGACTTGGAGATTGACGTGTTGTCTTGTTTTGCCTCTTCTGATGAGGAGAGGCAACTTGATGGGGGTTCTTATTTTTCCATTATCAGGTGGAAGAAGAGCTGTCGCAACACTGCCACCCCATGGTCAGAGGTTGACTATAAGCTTATTAAAGAAGACCGTTTGCGTCACGGAATCTGGAAAGGACCATTTTAGATTCTCCCTTTAATTATCCCTTCAAAAAATTAGCTCAACCAGATAATCATAAATGCTGATAATGATCACTCGGTCAACAGGACCTCTTTATTTCTAGTGACATAGTTACGTTTAAGATACGATAAGATAGAATTAGAAATAGAAAGGATAGATAGAAATAGAAATAGAGAGGCAGAAAAGAAGGGATAGCGAGACAAAAAATAAATAAATAGCAGATATATAGATAACAGACAACAACATCAGGGTTGAGAATGGGCAACATCAAGGAACAGTGGGGGTGAAAAATACACAAGTAGAACTAAACAACAATATAAATAGAGTGACAAAAATAAGTAGCAATGAATAAAATAAATAAACTAAAATAGGCAGGATGTGTGCGAGCCGGGACAAACGAGGATAAGAGAGACAGCAGAGTTCGGACATGATGTGAACGGGTGAGGTAGTGGATGGGGAAGGGGAGTGAGATCGCGGAATTGTGGAAGCGGCACAGATGCACCTCAGGCCGGTCGGAGTTGTGTGCCGTCCAGACTTCTATTGTACTGTCTGATGGGCGTGGGCACAGAGGAGCGTCTGAAGCGTTCGGTTTTAACACAATGCCCTGTGTGAACTAGTCAAAACTCCTTTTCTGTTGTCCTCTGCGTTTAGGCAAGCTGTCCCTTGAGGAGTTCATCAAAGGAGCCAAGAGCGACCCCTCGATCGTTCGCCTATTGCAGTGCGACCCGAGCAGCGCCGGACAGTTCTAAACATCAGGCAGCAGCGCCACTTGTAAGGATCACCGTCGCGTTTCTCCAACTCCCATGCAACATGTCACGTGTGTTTAAAGTCAGATATAAGAAAGTGTCAACAAGCAGGGGATTTAAAGTCCACGGGATGGTGAAAACTCATCTCCAAGTCTCATGCGGCCTCAGAGGCGAAGCTTTTTTTCCCGGTCTTGGCTGGAAAGCAGGATGAGCGCTGTGCAGGATGTAGGATGTATGCTGGCACTGGATCTGTGACTATTTGTGTGTCCTGGACTGATATGAGAGACTTTGTAGGCGTTATGGGTAGTTATTCTGGAGCAGCTCCTGAAGGTTTGGAGCATCTCAAGTGTTTTTTTTTGGAGCTGGATTTCACTTGAAAACCAGTAACATAGTTTATAAGTAATTGTATCTTTATGGGTGAAAGTCTTTGCTTTGAAAAGCCGCCAGTCAGAAAGGGAGCCTACAGATGTCCTGGTGCTTTGTATTGTATAGTTTCAGACAAAGATTCCATTGACATACTAGAATAGGATTTGCAGTATTTACTACCTTCTGTGTGCATGAAAATAAGAATCACATAGTGATTTAGTAATTTAATCATTGAATTTTTGAATGTATTCATATGAGTTATCGTGATAGTGTTGGTGACTCCTGATATTTACAAGTTTTAAAGCAATCTATATTTGGACAGTATTATTTTTACGTTGAGTCCTAGAATACAATAAAGACTGCAGCCCGCTTTGGTCTTTCAAAGGCCATATAAACTCCCCTTTCCTGTAAAACTTCTTTTATTTTTTCCACTTGGTTCAGTTTATCTGTGTCATCTGATGGTTGGGATGTGAGTCTTGCACCTCCAGCTTCCGCAGTGCAAAGCACCAGGAGGGAATTGAGGTTAGAAGTTCATAGCAAGAGTGTTTCATTGTGCGGGTACAGATTGTGTTTACACCTTGCCTGAGAACTGAACACAAGGCCAGCCAGATGTGGGTCAGGCAGCACCGAGCATTTTCCACTGCCACTGACATCCAGATCACACGGATTACATTTTAATGCCAGAGGTAAATGGGGTAGTATTAGAAAGAACCTTTCCCATTTACACTGGCCTTTGGTCCCATTTGTCAGGAGCCTTTTTAAGTTAAAGTAAGCTCATAAGTTCAATGTCACCCTTGCCCTTGCAGCGCGATACAATTATTTGTTCTATCAATGTTGATCAAGTCTCTTCCCCCCATTTCAGTGCTTCTTAGGGTGACACTAAATGCCCTGAGCTGTTCTCTATTGGAACAGACCGATGATGAAGACTGACAAGGTGATGACGGTGAAGAAGAAAGGCCTTCCGTATGCACTGAGGACTTCAAAGATGTGCACAACCCCCGGCCACTCCCCCCCCCGAGCAGTTTATCAAACCCCTGTCGAAACTTAAACCTCGGACATTTTCCAAGTGTTAATCAAGTTATTTATCCCAAATGATTGTGTAATTGACGGGCACATTGAGAGGGTCTGCGGTAGGTTGTATATATTAACTGGTGTCTCTGTATCAGTGTGTATGCTTGGCTCTTTGTGTCCAGTCCGGGCAGCACGGAGCCTACCTTTCACTCCAGTGTATCGTAGACAGAGTGCGTGCATGAGAAGAACAGGAGAGACTGTGAAATGTGACGTATTTAGTAAAAGGGCATACTGTAGGTATGAATATATCCTCTGCGGAGCGGACTTCACTCTGAAAAGGACCGCTTTTTTCCCTCTCTTTTTTTTTTTTTTTTTACTTACTGTGAGAATGTGTACATGTGCATTTTGAAATGCGATTTTGACTTTGTTCCACTTTTTTGTTTTTTGCTGGGGCGACAAGGAATTGTAATATTATGCTACTATGCATATGCATCCTAAAGCATCGCCGAGAGTCTGTGAAGTCTCACTAAAGTAATGAAGGTTGAAATATCCCATTATTTGACATCTATTCTACTGGTTCCTTATATCAATAAGCATGTGATGGCTTATTACTGGGCTCCACTTTGAGGAAAAATATCTGAGTGTTGCGTAAATGTACTAGAGTGCACCTCAGTTTGGAATGCAATTTCCAGAATACCATTTTCGAGCCCTGGAACAAATGTTGTGAAATAATAATATTGTTTGTTTATTTAAACTGTGGCAGGATATCAAGCATGCAAATCAAGTTTCTTTACTATGAGGAAGACTCAAGAAATATGTCTTCACATTCAAATGTAGATGTTTTTTTTTTAGTACCGCATGTCAAAAAACAGGAGGATGTAGACTAAATAACACAAATGCATGTGCCTGACGTGCATGTGTGTGTTTACCTCTATTGCCTGTATGTTAGGTTTGTCAAGGTTGGTAATTCTGGTCTTGTTGATGGCATATCAACTGCCAGAGCTGACAGGGCTAATGACTAAAAGCAATGTAGGGAAAGCAACCTGGAGCTTTTGGAAGAAAAATTGAGCTATTTGTTGGAAAAGTTATTACGCACGGGATGAATTTGACCCCCCCCTTCCCCAAATGCAATCGAGACCCCCTCATCCTCCACGCCCAGGTCAGAGGAAGCTGTTCCGTTT
Organism: Fistularia commersonii; assembly: GCF_037954325.1. Lineage (NCBI taxonomy): Eukaryota > Metazoa > Chordata > Actinopteri > Syngnathiformes > Fistulariidae > Fistularia > Fistularia commersonii. The sequence continues at coordinate 7,897,218 of NC_141294.1, read as the reverse complement.
TTTTTTTGTTTTTTTTTATTGCTTTCCAGTAAGAGAAGCTTTGAATGTTTTGTTGAATAACTGCTGTTTTGTTGTTTTTTGTTTTTTTTTTTGTAGGAAGAGAAATGTATTTGCAACAAAAAAACATGCAGACAAACAAAAATCACAACTACTGCAAATGATACTGTCACAATGTGTTGCTTTTATTGTATTTTTATGAGGTTTTTGTTTTCTTGGTTTTTTTTTAAGCCGCATCAAATGTAACATTTCTTCATGCAAAATAGCATAATGTGGTCAGGTGCCAAATTAAAACAAAAACAGTATTGTATACATTTATACTGTACATTTGCCATGTTGAAGGAATGTTCATTAATTGTTGCATTTTGTAGGTTTTGTATGGGATCCTGTGTTTAGTGACTGCAGTTTTAGAAAACACAGGATTCCTTTTTTTGGCCAACTTCCAAAAGCAAGTATTAAATTTACAAGTTCTTGTGTGCAAACATTGAAGTAATGCCACGTTTTCTATTGTGGTTGTTAGTGGTGGTTTGTACGTACATTAGATATATATAGATATTAAAACCAAAACAATACATCAGCTTTTCAAATGTATTAGTATCAATGTGGGTGTTGCAGATATTAGGCATCCAAACATCTTGAACCAACCTCTTACAATTAAGTTAGCTAATGCCGGCTGTAAATATATCACCCAAATGTATTAATACTCACACAAAGTAATCCTCTGAGGAAATGTAATGGTAGATTTTAATTTCTGATTATTGGGTGATTGAAATGTTAGAGCCAGAATCAAAACCCAAGGAGAAAAAGGAGCAAGCTGCCAGAAATGGGAATAAAAATGTATCCAGAAAACTGCCTATTGAACTGGAAATTACTAACAGAGGAGCATGTGAAGTGATAGGACAAACAGCTAATGGCACAGCAATAGACAGGTGGATATGTTAGGCCAAAGGATGCTTTTACACAGGAGGAAAAACAAAACGGCAGGCAGGAAGTAAAGTAAAACAGGCCAAAAAAGAAACAAATCAATGTAAAACAGGAACTCACTGAGGCACAGATTTATTCTGTAAAATAGGAGGTAACGGGAACACACATTCAAAAAGATACTGATGCAAAATTGTCAACTTCTATTTATCACCACAAGCACTTTGATTTTCAGTACAAGAATTGCTTTTTTCCGCAAATCGTTTTTCTACCTGAAATGGAATCGAAGTGTTGAGTAGAAAAAAACAAACAAAAACATTTGTTTAAAACCCTTTTCAAGCTACTTTAATCAATATTCAAATACCCCCCACCCAACTACCCACCCACCCCCAAGCGCCTTTTCATACTTTAAAACCTCTACCATTTAATATTGATTTATGACCTTTATAAACAAATCATAAATCAAAAAATATGAAACTTTCACAAACTGAAGTGACCGCGTTCGCAAGTGACATGAGACATAAACAGACAAGTACAAGTGTAAAAAAACTATATCTTTTAACAAAAAGTACATAGCGGACATTGTGGAGTGTGTTATACTTTGCCTTAGCTGGAAGAAGCATTTAGACAATTAAGATGATGGTTTTCAGCAGTTACAGCGCATGATCGTATAAATGGAACAAAGGCCTAATGTCATTAATATGAATGATGACAGTCTCTACAGTGAGATGAAACACAATAAACACAGTCAGAGGAAGTAAACAGTTTAACAGCATCCTGGAGACCTGCAGTCTTCCAATAACAGCACCTCCAGAGACACCAGCATGTACTCACAACCTGGGAGAGCTCATTTCCCTGGTAGCAACTGGAACCATTCAGTGGCCAGTGTCAAAAAAAAAATAGAAATATCCTTAAAAAAAATTATGCAAAAAAATGAAGTTCCTTTGGGACAAACATTCATAACACAAGAACCATCTGATACATTTAAAAATATATGTATGCTACAAAAAAAACCGAGCCATTTGCAAAGACTTACAAAGCACCTAACTGAGTCCATTAAAATCTTTCATATCGAGAGGAGGGAGCACAAAGGATGGCAGATGGCCCTTTTAAAGCAAACACTTGTCTCTGTTTTGAATCCGATGGAGACTTTCTTTTGGGTGGATTTGGCGGCTTCTTTGGTGCACTTAGTATCAAAGTCCTATCAGTGACTCTGTATAGAAAGTCAGCTGGGAAGTCTCAGGCACTTTTACTCAACTCAGCGCTGATCCAGCTCCTTAAGAGTTCTGAAACTGAAGCTGGTGATTCTGAGAATACCACCTCCTCCCGTGGCCTGACTAGTATCAGGTGCTGAGCTGGAGCAAGTTTGTCTAGGTGGAAAATCCCTAAAGATACATTCAGTTTCTACACAGAACATCACCAAAGTGCCTCCTTCGCCCCCCCCCCGGCACACTGCAGCTTTTGCTACGCGCTGATTTCTGACAGAGTGACACGCAAGGAGTCTGCCGAGCTCTCGATAGCCAAGATGAAGGTGTCCTCATTGGAGAAATGCTGAATAATGTTATCGTCGATGTTCACTAGAACCCTGAAGAACATGACAAATAGGCAGGTAAAACAACTGCGAAGTGAAATTCTTTTAACTCTCAATCGCATCTTTGGATACTTTGCTCACCCTTTTTTGCTTTTTTGGTAAACTTTAGCCATCTTGTGGACAGGCACGGCGTATTTTTCTGAGATCTGGATAATATGATGAAAACCATATGGTGCATTAGTGTTTGAGAGAGACTGTCTGTTAGGCTACAGTCCAGGCTGCAAACCTGGGTCACTAGTTTAAAAGTGATAAATCCAACTTCTAAAACGGTATGTTTGGGGAAAATGCAGACGCATTCAGCAAAGTGAGAGAATAAAATGCTCAAAAAGGGGTTTGAAACAGCCGCTGCAAAGTTGGCGATAGCACATTTTACGATACGTAATCAAAATTTTTGAAAAGGTTACTTCTCTTAAAAGTGATTCATTAAGCTGCTTGGAACATTTTGGAGACGAAAATTTCAACATCTGTAAATCGTGATATTTTTATATATTAACATCCACATAAGTACTGTCAACTACAAGGACAAACAGTGTTAATGTTAAGTAGCACTACTTCAAGGTAGTATAATAATAGTGTAGTTGAGCAATTAGCTGCTGTTTACGTTCATTTCACATATGAAACATGTAACTCTCCACATCTGACTTGAAACTGACTAAATATATAAACACATTAAAATTGCTTTACAGACTGTTTTTACAAAGATGTTGAATCACAGTGCATGAATAATACCATATCACCATCAGCTGACTTATTTTTGACAATTATGAATTTGGCCAATCTATTCCTTTTAGAGAAACCTAAACTCCAGCGATACTCACAGCCTCTATCAGGGCCTTGAGGGTTGGGGAGCGCAGCATCAAGGCATCAAACACTTCATCACACTCCTTCCTCACATACAGCAGAACTAATGATCCACAGATTAAATCAGATTTACAACATTTACGATGCGCGTTCCGAAAAATGCCGAGCGCGAGACGGATCAGGTGTCGCGAACCTTTCCTTTCATCGTCCAGTTTGACCTTCTTGGGCTGAGATGGGGCGACCGCTTCATCAGCGTATGACCTTTCCTTCATCCGATCACTGAGAAAGACACCGGATCTTTCCAATATGTCTTCGCCACAAATATTCTGAATCAATGAACTTTACTACTTTTAATGACAGTTGGATGTTTAACCAGGGAGAAACGCACCTGTTCCTGTTGACCTCTTCAGTGTTAAAAGCAAAGACCTGAGAATGATGCATGAAAATTGGATCGCTGTCTTTGACTCAGGAAGCGTGTGTGTGTGTGTGTGTGTGTGTGTGTGTGTGTGTGTGTGTTTTAACCTGTCCTGATCTCTGCAGGTTGTCAAAGTAAACGTCAGGGATGAAGAGGACCGGCTGGGACTTCAGGTCCGTCTTGGTCTTGAACAGGCTGCTCTCAGCACAGCTCATGGGAGATGAGCCATTTTTCCCTGAAGAAGACAAAGTGTAAACTCAGGATCTGTTGCCAGGCAACTGATCTCAACACGTAGCCTCGCTCTCGACGATTTTTGATCGTGTCTAAACATTTTCACCCTTTTCCTGTTTCCTGTGAAGCCGATTTTTAAAAATTGCGCTTGCTAATCTTGTCCATGAACCCACGATGTAGAATAACTGTCCTTCACCTTTCCTCTTCTTCACCTGTCTCCGCTCCTCATCACGAAGCTTCCTCTCAGCTCCCTGCGAAATACGCAGTCATTGAAATTTATGCTAAAATGTCAAGTTACCGAAGTGGCCGACCCTTTCTCACCTTGTCGCAGAAGACCTTAATCTGAGCGATGGCCCTGTGGATGAGACGGCTGCTCCAGCTGCTGTAGGTGTCAATCTGGATTATCAGAGGCATTCCCTTAACCCCCTTCTGACAAGAGAAGTCTGTGCTCAGACAGTTCACAGAAATTTGGATCTAGAAAACAGAAATACAGCAGAAAGCTGGGTCACGCTTGTGTTTGTCGTGACATTGAATTGGTGATGAGTTTTTCCATTAGATTACCTTTTATGTGTGTTTCACATACAATGATTTATGGAAAAACACACAGTCACAAACATGGCAGGGGGGTCTCATTCAGAGAATTGATTATTAAAAACCAACAGTCAGGCTGATCCTGGGTTTTGAGAGTGTACAGATCAGAGAAGGAGAGCAATTCCATCAGTTAGGTACAATAAAATCATACGCACATTCATCCCAGGTTTTATAGCAGATACAACACACTTCCTTTAATTTTTTTTTTTTTTTTTTGAAAGGCAGTAATAAGGTATTGCATTTATTTATTTATTTATTTATTTATTTAGGATTAAAATTGTTTCTGAGTTTTCCTTTTCTAAACATTAATGCAGCTCATCGAGTTCAATAAATATATCCAGTAAAAATAAACCATTTTACTGCACAGAGAGAGAATGTAAGTGTTCGAGGGCTCCGGGACCACAAACACTAATAGACCATTTGCGGTTAGACACAACTCTCGTGAAAATTGAGAAATTTCACTTGATTATTTTTTTGATAAGGGTAATATGGAAATAATCATTATTTACAGCAAAAACAATGTCTGCCTAATTGATTTTATGATCGTGAAAATGTATGATATTAACATTTCTTCTTTGGGTTTCATGAATAGTCTGAGCTAAAATAACAAATGAAATATTCCGGTTAAACTGGAATGACAGGCTGAGAAACTCGTCAGCAGGGCTGGATAACGGCAATGATTCCTAAAGCGTTTTTTCCCACTACACAGCATCGCCAGCATCGTGTCTGAACCTGCAGAAGTGAGGGCTCGCCTCTGAAAAGGCCTGGAGTGGGAAAAAAAAAAAAAAAAAAAAAGTCTCCTACACAGCAGTACAAATTCACACCTCATCAAAAGCAGTGTATTTTCATTTTAAGAGCAAGCCATGTATCTGCCTACATGCATGTGCGCGCGCTTTAATGGAGGTGATGTTTTGCATATGTGTGTGTCTGGTTGGTATTTAGAATACCTTCCTGAAAAGCAAAAATACTTTCACCGACTGTTCCTGTTCTCCATTCAACCAGGTACAGACAAATAGAAAGTAGGATGAGACCTTTAACTAAACATATCATTCCCCCTGACAGTGCGAATGGTTGTTGCCTGGCAACAACACAGGCAAAGAAACAAAAAAAAGCTCTAAAAGGTTCATATGACAGCATTATTAAGCATCCATTAAGTCTGGAAAAAATTTTTGTGACACGATAGCTCTTGTCAAAAGCAAAGCTTTGTTTGTCAACCCCACCCAAGGTGCTGGTGCAGTACTGTGTGTATGTGTGTGTGTGTGTGTGTGTGTATGTGTGTGTGAGAGAGAGAGCTCATTCACACAAAGCAAAAAAATAACAAGCTGCTACGACTATTAGATTCACGACTCCTGTCTCTGAGGCAGGGATTCTAAAAGTAAGGTTGTAAAAATCTAAGGATATTTAATTTTTTAAATACCTATTCAAATCCTTTCTATTTCTAATATTCTTATTGTTCTGGTCAACTTCTTGCAAATGGTTTGCAAAATTTCTAATCATTCCTTTAAAACACACTTCTTGGTCTCTTACTCAATTTGAACATTTCCTTTGCAAATTATAGCATCTCACTGATTTTAATTCCAGGTCAATTCTTCTCTTTCATGATTTTAAATTCTTTGATTATTTTTTGAATTTTCCCAGAAGTGCATCTACATCTCTAAGAAATTATTCCTTGCAGTTTATCAACTGTTTTTTCAGAGTTTTCATGTCATTTTGCTTGGAAAGGTATGGGGGAAAAATTACTAAAATAGCAGGAGAAACAAAAATATCAAGATAGTCTATGGTCAAAACATGCAAAAAATAATATACAATTAGACAGTTATTTCAGAAACTTTTTTGTGTCACATCCAAAATGTTGGAATCACTTTTAACCAATTTTGATAGAGATTTGAGGATACCTACTGATAAAAATGACTTCCAATAAGGGTCCATCATTAATTACGGTACAAATCGAACAACTCTGCTATATGTTGAAGCTTCACTGAGGAATAGTTATAAGGGGGAAAGAGACATCAATGCCTTTACATTAGTATGACTGAGGAGCCTATAAATGTGGTTTATACTGGCTTATTTTCAAGAACCATTCTTTTTGGATAAAAAGCAAAGCACACTTCAAAAGCACCATGAATAAGAACCTTTAAAATGGAAGTAAAAACAAAAACAAAATCTCCATACCTCATAGTCAGATTCAATAAAATCTTAACTTAAGGCTTCCCCATCGAACCATTTATTGCATGACTGATGTGTTATACTCTGCACTGAATGCATCTGCCGTGCTCCGGCATAATGAGGAGTAGATTAATTCCACTTTTATTACATATCTTAGCCAGATCTGGCATATCTCTGATTTGCCTTTAGATATTTCTGATATGAAAGAGCAATAATATAATTGTGTATATGCAATATATACTGCTCAAAAAAATAAAGGGAACACTTGAACAACACAATGTAACTCCAAGTCAGTCACACTTCTGTGAAATCATAGTGTCCACTCAGGAAGCAACACAGATTCATTTTGACTCGTTTTAAGGACATTACATCAAAGTTGGATCAGCCTGGAGTTTGTTTTTACACTTTAATTTTGAGTGTGATTCCTAATCCAGACCTCCATGGGTTGATACAATTGATTTCCATTGATCATTTTTGTGTGATTTTGTTGTCAGCACATTCAACTGTGTAAAGAGCAAAGTATTTCATAAGAATATTTCATTCATTTAGATCTAGGATGTGTTTTTTAAGTGTTCCCTTTATTTTTTTGAGCAGTGTATATATATATATATATGTGTGTGTGTGTGGCCCAACCCTTGTGTTTACAGTTAAGTGTTAAAATGCTCTCTGCCAGTTGTGTGAGTCAACTGGCCACCGAAACAAAGCATGGAATACCCCTGAGCTATGATCTGGTGGGCCGAGGAATGAGCAGAAATGCCTGGCATATACAGTATTCCTTCAGCTGTTGTGAATCACGAGTCTGTGGCTGAAGATCAACAGACAGACTCTTGAAGCACAGGCTTGCCTTTTTAAGACAAAAGAAATGTGAGAAAGCCAACCCCTCGAATACCATAATGAACTCAGACGTGCTCTAAATCAACGTTATTCTCTTGTCATCTAAAAAAAAATAGTCTTAATGTATAGAAATGTTTTTACCTTAGCATTCTCACTGACATCCCATGTGAAAGCAACTGCATTGTAGGCGATTTCTTCCACATTTCCAATTGAGCTGAGACTCTCCTCGTAGTCAGCTTAAAAAGCAGAATAATTAAGAGAAGCCATTCAGTGGATGTTTGCAGTGGAAATTTGGAAGGATGGCTTTACAATATGATACCTTCAAGCAACTTGTTGCAGGATCCATATTGGGTCAAACAACTCCACAGAGTTAACGTTTGAAAACAACGGAGTCTCATGCAACATAAAGAGTAAAATTGTTTTGTGATTATTAGTTTGAAATGTGGTTTTAAATGTGGTCATTGTTTTTCCCAACTGATACGTCAGTCAACTAACAGTATCTTCTGAATTCACAGATATAATCGGTATTGGGGAACATTAAAATGTCGATGTATATAGTGCTTTATAAATCTACACTGGATTACATTCGTGCACTCAAACACACGAATGGTGGCAGAGCTGCCATGCGAGATCCTAGCCAGATCATCGGACGCAATCGGGGGTTCAGTGTCTTGCCCAATGACGCTTTGGCGTGCAGACGGGAAGAATCGTGCTCACACCGCCAACAGGCACTTTACATACATCCTACTGTTAATATCTATTTAACTTTTACTCTCACTTCAGTCTCAAAGAAACAATCTAGTATTTTGGTAATGACAAAACTGCTCGGTTTCATACAGGGCCCTTTATACTGACTGAAACACTCAAATGATTAGTTATTTCCTACAAATTCAGCTCTATACTACACAGAATTAGTAGGAATTTCCCAGACAATACCGCCACACTGTCATCTCTGGCTCATTCCATTGCTTTTTAATCCGCAGGTCGAGACCTGTTCCCTGCTGACTTTACGGGATCTGGCCTCAGTCCAGGCCTCCACCTTTTTCTCTTGTTAACATCTATGCAAATGTAAACTCACTGGCTGCCTTCTCTCGGAGCTCCTGTGGGAATCGAGGATTGACACGTACTCAAAGCGCGTCATGCTCCACCACAGGATATGAGGCTGGAGTGTCCAGAGGGCTTCTAGTTTTCCAGTTACTCTGTCCTCACAACCATGGTTTGGGTTGTATTAAGCAGGCTAACATTTCTCCATGTAAGTGTAGTATTCCGCACTCAAGCGTGGAGACAATTTTGGGCACAGGTCTATTTCCCATCTGTTATACTTAAAGCTGCTCTCAGGCATTGAATGGATGAGGTTGGCTTACCACTCTTACCAATGTCCAGGACTCTCTGCTTAGCGGTGTGCTGGCGGGAGTGCCAGTATTTCCAGTTTTTCAGCTGCTCGTCTCTGTTCTTATCTTCACCAAAGACAACCATGACAACACTCTGCAGAGGTCAAATAAGAAATTTAAAAACTCTCAGAGTGGAAAAAATTTTGAGTTTCCCACTGCTTCCCCACCTGTACGATAGTATCTGGCTGCAGCTTGGAGCTTTCCGTGGTGTCTTGCTTAATGCAGGGAATCCCCACTTTGCCTCTAGACTGGCGCATGCAAGATCCAAGGCCAGACTTTGACAGTGTCAGCGAATAGTACTGGCCACGGTTCAGGTACGCAATTGGTCCTTCTGCATGCTGAGGTTGGAATGAGACGCTGGCATCAAGACAGTACTCGAAATTTTTACTGGAAGAGAGCAAGTAGCAACTTCAAAATTAGCAAGTAGTGCTGACCACGTTCATGAACATGTGTTCTGATGTGCTGGGCAGACGAGTGTTTGTAAATTGACAAGTGGACAGGAAATGATATTCTCCAGAATAACCCTTATCTGGAATTAGACATCAAATCCACAATACTGTATCAAAGTAACAATTTTCAATATAAGCCTCATCCCAGTTCAAAGCTATTACACACTCAACTCGGTTTGAAGTCACATTTGAAAAAATGGATATGCGGACAATTTTGAAAAAAACTTTCTGTGGAACAAATAACAAATACACTCAAGTCCTACAGGGGAGCAGCAGGTCAGCATAAATGTCATCTCAACATCGGGGTGAGGGGGGGGTTAGAAGTCTTCCACTCACAGCTAATTAGCCTGACGTGGCACTTAGTATGTCAGGCTCTTGACAAGAATGCCATGGGGAAGTGGGGAGAGCGATGGTGAAGGGATGTAGGCGGTTTACAAATGGACAGTTTATGAATTTAAAGCTTCCCGACCCATTCCGCGTATCCTGTGAAACATTTACTAAGGCAGCTTCAAAGTCTTTTCTATGGCAATAACGTTTTGAAAAATAATCATTTTTGACCTATTTGAAATTTTTGCATCCAAAGAACAAATGACCCGGGAGTTAAGAGTGTTAGAAAATGATCTAAAAACAGAACTGCACACATTCAAGACCAAACTTAAAACCTATCTTTTCATACATGCATTTAACCTCATTCTCCCTTATTATTCCCAGAACCGTTACCTCTCTGTTTCATTATTATTGCCATTACTCTTATTGTATTATCAATATTTAGAGATCGACATTTATTTTGTCACTGACCCTCCTCCATCTGGTCTTGTCTTTCTTCTAACATCGGAATAACTTCCCCTGCTTTGTGCTAAAAATGTGACGGACAAAAGAATTGCCCTGCCCACTAAATAATTGTTACAAGTAAATGTGTGGGTGGTACAGAGTCAGTTTGACAAATGTATTTGCATCTTAATGTTTTTTTTCTTGAGACGTTTCAACTCACAGTGGTAGGCTTTGGTGGATATCAACTTTTAGGGAAGGATGTTGGTGGTTCATCTGTAAAAGAGCGTTATGTGAGTTTTTTCAGGGAAAACAGAAAACAAATACCAATGTGAATTCAATAAAGCAGGTCATACATGATGCTCCAACTGTCTGTCCACAGCATCTACACAAATGCTGTCTAGAGTATTTCTCTGTTCTTCTTTCATACACCCTGCAAGGGCCAATTCACTGTAGCTTGGCTGGCAAAGTATTCCTCCAGCACAGGAACCAAATGTAGACATCTGATCATCTATTTTGAATAGAGCAGAAGCAGCCATATCTCCACCTTTAACCTCCGCCGCTCTGATCTCTCCCGTTAGACATGGAGGTTTGTAAATGGCTTCCCGATGTGATGCTGCAGCAGCGTTGTTGATGCAGAGGTTGACAGGCATTGAACCGGGAGCCTGAGGATGCTGCGACAGCTTCCCTAAGTTTCTGCATTGGCCTGCTCTGAGAGCAGAGGAATCTGTAGGTTTCACAATGCTAGAAGCACATCTCCTCTCTCTGGGAACCTGTGAGAGAACACGAAATAATAAATCATGGTACTCATCATATTGCTGTCACATTTTTTTCCTGAGGTGTCACACCTTATAGTAGTCATATAGGAGCCCCAGGGCTGCAGCGCTGTTTTCATCTTCATTGACACTCAACATGGCCTTGGTGGCTGCAGAGAGCGGATTCTCCTGGTAGGTCCGCCAAACGTCTTCTTCACCACTGCTTGCTTGGCCAGGAGGCACAAATGTCGCTTTTGGTACCACTGCCACAAGTTGCTTACTGAGGAGATGGCAGGATAAAGGGCCTTCGAATTGTTACTAGAGTCACATTAGTATTAACAGAGGTGAAAACTGCCAAGCCACCAAATATGCCCCAGGGTAGTTCTCACCATACTTAACAGCAAGCTACACATCATTTATTTGTCTTATTTCCCCTGAAGGTAGCTACTGTTCCTCAAATTAAAGAATAAAACTGAAAAGTAAACTGAATCAGAAACTGTAATTGTCCCACAAGTAATGCAACATGCTCAAATGTCTACCTTTGGAGGATCACTCAGGAATGAGACCTAAAATATGTCAATTACCGATTGTGATAGTTTTTATTGTATCTGATCCAATATTTTGCTATGAGCATGTGAAAAGGTGAAAAGCACATTTCATAAAATGGATAGTAATAAAATTGTTCAAAAATAAAGTTAATGAATTAACTGCAATCAGGACAATACAGGTCATGTCAGCATTTCTGCTTTGTCTGCAATGCATTTCACAACCTAAGGCCTAAATGTTACATGAGAAACAGTAAATAAGGTCAGGACAGTAATGATACCAATGATGGAAATTAACTTTTTATCGTGTTAAATGTCAATCAAGTTTATGTCGCTCTGGTGAAAAGAAGAAAATTAAACCCCTGCATAAAAAGTAAACAAAAACTTTGTATCATTACTGCAGCAACTATTAAAAGTTATCAAATGAATCCTCTTACCTGTCCAGATCCATTTTGCCTCCAGGATTTCAATGTTTTGACTGAGCTGTTTGAGAAACTGGACTTTCAAGTTAGTGCAGGTAGTTGGGAGACCAGGCCCGCTATTGAAGTTCTCTGCCAATTAGATCATCTTTAAGACACGACACTGAAGTTTATCAAACTGACACTAATGGAAATTCACCGCAAAAACTGCAGAAATCACGTACAGACGCTACATTTGTTGTTCAAGGCAGGTGTATGTCCTTCTTGAAGACATGGGTCCATTTAGAAGCAGGCAGCGCACCGCCGTAGGTGGCGGCGTAAACAAGGAAATGAAAGCCGGGCTGCTGATTGGTTCGATTTATCCACGCAGGTGAGCGGCATGATCCTATTGGTTAATGAAGTGAGAGCGCGTGGGGCCGCTAGGAATAACGACTTTCTCGCCTCCTCCACCCATAAATCAGACCTCCGTAACGACGGCGTAAATCCTTATCGTGATATTAGTTGTTTCACAAAAGGTCGGACTTGCCTTTGTCAAAATTTGCTCACAACGGTGGTGTAAAAACTATTATGTCTACACTCGGCCCTATCGGTGTTAGTACTGTGACATCTTGTGGCTGGCGTTCCATCCCGCACCCGGACTGTGCAAAATGACGTTACCGTCAGAACTGATACGGACAATCAGATATGTGAACTGTGAGTTTATTATTTAACGGTTTCGTTTTCGTTGTATTTCTTTTGTTTTTAGTTTCAAGCGATCCATATGTCCGTCATGAACTGATGCTTCATTTACTTGTTCTCCGAGACGCTCAAACACCCTTATTCCACGGCGGGGACATGCGCAATAACGTCACGTTGGAACGTCCGAGGATCCAGAGGCGTTACGTTGTAGCCGTTGAACATTTGGCGCAACTAAAGTAAAATATACGTTTTACCTGGTTATATCTTCAGTGGTAATTTTCCAGTATTCGAATTGTGTGCAAGATATACCTAATGCTGTTTGTAGCTATTCCGAGCGAACTTTATTGCAATATTAGCCAGCTAGCAGATGGCACGTCTCTTCGGGATTTTGAAATTTTGAGTGTTATTCTTTGCATCGATCAAAATCAATATGTTCTGTTGTCATCGGGATGACCACTTTATTAGACAATAAGTTACTTCACCTAAGCTATTAAACTTTGTAAGCATTAAAGCTAATGAACGTTAGCAAAGAATGTAACGTTTTGTGACATTGTCCGCGACCTTAAATACACCCCACCCCGTTCCTCTCCAACAGACTCGTTTTTTAAACAATCTAGGACTTCTAATTTACATGATCGGAGTTTTATTGACAGAAAAAAGACTCCCCACCCATCAGTCTTTTATATTTTAGAACCCCGAACTGACCTTAATCAATAATACGATCTATTGTTTTAATTTCCAAGTTATTGGCGTGTCTTATTATCAGAACTGTGACAGGGATCCTTATTTAATTTCACACCTTTGATTTTGCAAATACAACATTGCCTTCTTTATACTAAATCCATTTAATCTAACAAGACCGTTTTTATGTAGCCATATGTTTATGGTCTTTTTAGAGATCATTTGCAAGCAGATAACAGATGAAGTCTCTTTTTGCTTATGACTCATCCCCTTCTCATCACTGTTATATTGATCAAACTCCCCAACAAGTTCTTCAGGTGTAGCATCAGATATGGTCCACGGGCACCAGAAGTCCCAGTCCCAGCAAAAGAAGGGAAAAAAAAACAGGTAGAGATCAAGAAATCAAAGCTCATGGCCAGTAGGATGCAGCTAAGGCTGCTCTATTACACACATGCACTATGTGCTGGGTATTCTTTCAGGCAAAGAAATAAACAATTAGCACAGTTACTGCAATTACATTGTATAAAACTGCAAAAACATGCATAAGAAAGGTCAGAGCTGCCTGTTTTCTCTCCGGAGGTCTTTCAGCGTCTGCAGAACCATGCTGCTGATGTTCTGACACAAGGTGGTGCCCAGTGTCATCTTCTCACTGCAGCATGGTGGGGCAGTAGGCTGAAGGCAACTGACGCTAACAGACTTTAATAAACTTATCAGAAACATTGGTTCCATCCTGGGATCAGAACTGGAGTTATTAGTGGAGGTGTCTGAGAGGTGGATGCTGAGGAAGCTGCTCAGTGTCAAGGTCAACACATCTCACCGTTTGCGCGCTATACTGGAGTCCTACGACAGCGCTTTGAGTCGTAGACTGAGAACACCATGAAGCAGCACAGAACGCCACAAGAGGTCTTTCTTACTTGTGCCCATCAAATGATATAACTCCTCCCCTTTCTGCAGGAGAGAAACCTGATTCAACAATATTATGAATATAATGTTCCGTAGTGAATGTAATGACATGGAGCGTTCTGGGAAAAGAATTGATAAGGTTCCACACTTTACTTTGAAGAAATCGCCCACTTTCCAGTAGTGAATGTACTACATTATAGTAAACAATTTAGAAAGGGATATTTCAAACAAAGAATGAGTGATAGAACACTATCCAAGGAAGATTCAAAGTAGGAGATTGAGCATGTGGCAAAGAATGCTCAAATTATATCCTCAATTTATTGCATGTAATATTTCAGGTAACAAGTGTGGCCTGCCAATGGTGTCTGCCACTATGACATAATCTTAGGTCTCTACAGGCTCTAATTTCAGAGGAATTTATGAAGCAACACTGGCTAGACAGATCAATGTGACAATTCTTTTCAGGTGATGTATTTTATGTTCGTTCTAAACAAGTGTGCAGTGAGAGGAGGGACATTCAAAATAACAGTTATTAAGAACTACCGAGATGAGAAATCCAAATGACCTCTCCACTGTTTTTGTTTAAAAGGTTCCTACCCCGGATCATTTCGAAGTTTATGTGTCCACCATTCGTTGAATCTGACAATACGCATTAATAGTGTGCATGGTTTGTTTTTTATCTTCAGATGTATGAGTATGATTGGTCTGTTATGTATATTAGGGTTGAGATAAGTGTTCATACGAAGTGTTTCAAAAAGTAACACAGGTGAGCTTTTCCTCGAGTTTGTGAGTGGGATAATGGTGGAAGTCATCACTATTGTGCTTCCATATGTATTACCCTCGAAAACTATTATCTAAGTAGAAAATATGGAAAATCTTCCAGTCAAAATTTCACTTACTTGAGTTATTTCATCATGTAGACACAAAGCGTTCACAGTTTGTAAACCTGTATTAAACATTTTCCCATATTTTTATTTTCTCCTTTGCACTGAATAATTCAATTGCCAAATTTAACTATAATGCCCCTGCATCTCTGGAATGCAGCTCTAAATCTTCTAATACTGTAACTGTTTCATTTAGTTCTAGATTCAATGATTTTCATGTCATTTCAGCCTTTCCATGTGCTTCCTTCATGTAATAATGTATAAATTGCACTGGATGTATCATCTGCAATCTACCATACCCTGACAAGACATTGAAGTAATTTCTTTGAAACTTCTAATGTGATCAAAACACAAATGTTCTTCTTTTTAAAAAACTGAAGTTCTTTTTGTATTCCAAGAAATATCAAATCAAGGTTCTCACAAGTGAAATCCCTCCCCTCATTTTGTCCTCATGCAGGGTATGTGCCAAATTTTCATTCAATTCCAGATACATCTTTTGAAAAGAGGAGGTTTTGGGGAAAAAAAAGACCACCCACAATTAACTGGGGGTATTCGCATGAAGCTACTGGAGTTGTATCCTACTCCATTTTTTGAATCCAACCAAGATCTTGCCAAATTCTATAGTAAGGGAAAAACATTCAGTAAGCATTATTGAAGACCTAACATGATGCCGTTAAACAATTAAGCACAAACACAAATATCTAACTGAAGGAAAGAGAACATTTCCATTTTAATAGCTTGTCAACTAAGTCTGGAAGGGAACACCTTTCCTGACAGCTGCTCATCCACTTTGTAGGAAATTTAATAGTATGGGCAACATATAGTATCTTGTAACATGGTATATTAAAAAAACTTTATGATGGGCAAATTTGATTTATTAATGACCTTGATCTATAAAATCCTGAATGCTTTCTGGTGAATCAGTTCTTTTCTTGTTTACTAGTGTTTTCAAACCTTAAACAACCGGTTGAAGAGCAGTTATTAGCAGTTTGATTTATTGACACAAGTATTACCTTTGTTATATTGTATGCATTTCCTTCAACGTTCAAGAAGTAAAAGCAATTATAATTTGAATTTGGATCCAACTTTTTTTAATCCATATAAATTTAACTTGAAAAACATGTGTTTGATCTGTATATAGCACTGACATGAATAATCACACAAAATTGCTTGTTTGAGAGTCTGCTTCTCTGTGTGTCTGTATACCTACAAACACTCCTGACTAATGAAGATGCCTTGAGCTCATCTTGTGACTGTGGTATTGTAAACAGTGGGGTCAGCCTGTTTTATCCAAGCACTACTGGCAAAACAGGTTTTATGAAGTCGCTGGTACAATAGTTCCTTTCACACTGCGGATGAATACAGCTTGATCACACACAGTCTTACAATATTGCACCAGAAAAATTGTTTATTGACTCTTATGTAGATTTTATTTTAGAGTTTGTCCTTGAATCTCGTATAAAGCACTAATAATGCATTTACTGAATGTCGAACTCTTTCTGAAGTTGTAATTTTGGCTTCCCCATGTAACTAGTTTACGTTTACATTTTCATTTGCCACAGCAGCACTGGTTCAAATCCCCACTCCTAATGTCTTTCCCACCACTATTAATGTCAAATTAAAATGAAAAGCCCTCTGAAAATATACAAAGAATTCTTCAGTTATTTGTTAATTTTCTGGTTTGTACTTTTGTAAGTTTAAAATTGAGATTTTAGCTTGATTTGTCAGTATGTGAATATATATGTGCGTGTGTGTATGTGGTACACAATTACTCACTTTTCCTATTTGCCCCTACTTAAACTTTGTCTGATTTTATTCTTCAGACTCTCCTGCAAGTCCGTAACAGAGAAGCCCTTTTCAAGTCTGTCTTAGTTGCCTGTATAGTTTCACAGCCTCTCTCATCTTGTGTGCTCTTAAAGAGGTTACAAGCTGAAATTTTTAGCCTGGGGGGGAAACATGTGACAGTGGAAAAATAGCTTCACTGCCTCCCATTGGAAACCAACCATAATGCAAAAATAGCAGTTTCTATTAGGCAAGATATCTTCTAGCTCTGTGTCCTGTGATCTAGTTTGTGATGCCCTCAACATCTCTGTCAAATGCAGCCAGATTAGCTCTTTTTATTCAAACCATCAACACTGAAAGGTAAAGCACAAAAAAAGCAGTGATTTCTCTGAGTTCTTTGCACACCGATGTGTGTAAGGAACTTGTCCAAACAATAATCATCTGAGAAGATTAAGTCTGCAAATGTACAAAGATAGACAGTTTAGATAATATAAGTGTATACATATACGTATGGACAAAATATCTATTGAAAAATATACACATTTCAAGAAAATCGTACATAAAATGTCAACTAGGGCTTTCTATTTTTTTTTTTTTTTGAGACACTATGTAGGAAGTCAACCATAAGTCCGTCAATCTTCCCCGCTCTGTTGCCATGGTGATTCATGACGTCATCTCCCCGCTGCACAGGCCGTGCCTTGGAGTGGTGTGATTGGAGGGAAACCCCGTGGACAACATTCAGACCGACAAGCAGAGAGAATCAGCTGTAGCTTGGACCCACAGCATCTCCGCTATCTGTCGTTACCCAGGTAGGAAAGGACTGTTAGCTTTTTTTGTAACTGGACGCCTGTCTTTTTTACGGTTATTATGGTACGTTTTCGACCGCGTGGATAAAAAAAAAAACAAGTGCGAAAGCGACTGCTTGAAACGGCGACAGTCATCAGACGACAGAACAATAGCTAGCTTAATTGGGGCTGTGTCTAATAGCTGGATTCAAAATTGGATTTGCGATTAGTAGACGGACGAAGGCGTGTCGGGTGGAAGGTTTACGTGCTTGACATATTCCGTGGCGAAAACAACGAAACTGTCATCTTGCAGTTGTTTCGATCACCGTGCCTCTGCGGGGAAAGCACCGATTTAGAGGCTTTCTCAAGTTAAAGTTATGATGTTGGACTCCGAGCTTTCATTCAAATCAATACTGGTCTACTGAGGCTACCGTCGCCCCCTAGTCAGATACTGGTGTCTGACAAACTACAGATCTTACAACAACGGCCATAAGTTGAATAGTGCCCGTCGCACCTTGTATAATTCTTTTAATTTGCGAGGTGTCAATTGACGGTAGCTTGTTAGCAGCATCGACAAGACACGGTAGGCCTAGTACAAGTCTTTTCACGTTTGCGAGGAGACGCTCGGTAAAAAATGCACACCTATTGGGTGTGACTAGTATTGTTTAATCTGTTGGATTATATCCAAGACTTTAACGCTGAATGTATTTGGCATTTTTACGAATGCATTGAATTTTTACTAATCCATTTTTGAAAGGTGTCTGGATACTTCCAGAAAATAGTCGGCACCACATTTGAGACGGATCACGAGGGCTCAACGTTAACCGGTTTCTATTTTGTCGGTGTATGTCAGCGCTCTGCGTTTTCGAGATGAAGAGAGACGCGACACTAAACTGAAATGAGATTATTCAAAACAAATTGAATGGAAATGCGCCGAATTTTGTCCTTTGGTTGCCGCTACTGCGGCGAGCCACAGGTACGGGAATGGGCGCGACTCCGGGAGAATACATGGGCATGGCTGCGTTTGCCCCAGGGACATGTCAGTCAGACTACATGCTATTATGAGCTGCATTTATCCATGTACGTTTTTCTTATTTTTTTTTTTTACATTTCACTCTCCGCTTGGTTTACAACGTTACTTTCCCAACTCTTCATTTGCTAATTCATTTTTGTGAAGGCGGTGTGACGTTTTTTCTACTGTCTCAAGGTACTCATGACTCGTTACGGTCTTAGAGTAGAATAGAATATTCCCTTTATGGTCCAACAGTTGAGAAATGTCAATAATTGCTTCATGTCCTCAAATTTAGAGAATTTTTGAAAACTATAAACACCCCGATAAGAATCCTAGTTGCTAAGACAGGAAAATTAAGTATCTTTTTTGATTTATCCACATTTATATCACGGGAGCAATTTTGACAGCACAGAACTCGGAAATGGAAAAAAGTGATTGATTATCTAGCAGGCTGCAGGCTATTCTGGATAGGTCAAAGAGATGTAGGTTAGTGATCTAGTAATGTAATGAGAAGTCTACACATGAGCTGTCTTTACACTGAACTGCTACTGTTTAATTTACTGCTGTTTTAACAATTGAAATGTCACAATGCTTTGGCCAGATATTGAACAACCCTTAAACTTAAATATTTATGGAAAGAGGCCGCATGGTTAAAGCAAAATAAATTCTAAGGCATGTCTCACAATTTATTTTGCAAGTGTTTCATTTGAGATATTAAAAGTAATTATTGCCATTGAAAAAGAGATGATATATTTCATAAAGATCGGTGCCGTTGCTTATAGTATATGAAGCCTAAGCAAGAAATGTCTGCAGCACAATATTTCAGTTAAAATGGTTTTTTGACATACATGTCACCTTAATCAGACTCCATCTTTGACTTAGGACCAGTGAGCCATAAAGAAATTAATTTTCAGCTGGTTTTCTAATGTAACCAATAAATCTTAATTTTGAGATCCAATTTGGTTAAAAATTGATGACCTTTATAACAAGCAGATATTACAAATTTGCTGTCTGTCATTTGGACTGTACAAGTTAGAGGAAAAACATATAAACAGGCAATTGTAACTGGGTGGTCAGATGTCTAAAAATAGGTTCCTGGATTTGGCCAAGAAAATGTTGGTTTATTGATTTATTTCAACTTAAATTCATGTATTGTATTTTAGTTAGCCATGTATAACAAGCTACAAGCTGCCATTGCTAATGGTAAGGATAGTATGGTCAGGATTTAACCTTTTACTGTTTGAGCACTTAAAACAACTCTACTCCTTGGCAATTTTTATTTATACAGCAAAAACTTCCATCAATACTCCAAATATAGAGCGGGTTTGGTCAGTAGGAGTGAAGACAGACATTTATCTTAAAGTTCATTAGTAGTAGCAGTCTGACACTGTTTTGTTTAATAGTGTTTTTTAACAGCTATTTTCTGTATGAAGTAGTAAATTGCCACCAAGTGTCAGTTAAAATATGGGTGAACTTTATTATCAAAATAGATAACCTAACTATCACATCATGTTTTGGTTATTTGTCTAGATATAATGAAAAAAAATCTGTCCACTGTCCATGTGACCTTGTTTTTTTAGTTTGTTTTTTAACCTGGTTGCTTTCCTTCATCCAGCAAGCAGTCATGAGTGACGAAGCCCAAAAGGAGCTGGTTCAAAAGGCCAAGCTGGCTGAGCAGGCTGAACGTTATGATGATATGGCTGCTGCGATGAAGGCTGTAACAGAAGATGCTGATCAGTTGACCAACGAGGAGCGTAACCTGCTGTCTGTGGCTTACAAGAATGTGGTTGGTGCCCGCCGCTCCTCATGGCGTGTGGTGTCCAGCATTGAACAAAAGGCTGATGCCAGTGACGGGAAGCAGGCTTTGGCCAAAGAGTACCGGGAAAAGATTGAGAAGGAGCTAAAAGACATCTGCGAGGATGTGCTGGTAAGAGTGATACCTTTAATAGCATAGCTGCCATGTCCGTGTCATTTCTGTAACTAGGTTTCTCAAGGTGGTTGATGGCAATTGTAGGTACTCTTGTTTTATCCAGGCTGTTTTAAATACATACAATATATAATAATAATAATAATAGTTCTGTCTGTGTAATGCCTTTACAGCATTTTTGCACTACACTTGAAGAACATAAATAAAATTTTAAAAATAATGGTAAAATAAAAAAGATAGTTTGAAGTTATGCAAATTATTTAAGCACTGAAATGTTTGTATGTAACCATATTGGCGACAATTTGTTTTTCATTTAAAAACACATTGTGCCTTGTAATTGCTCATCCTCAGCACCCCTGCTACTAAAAAAAAAAAATACTGAAGTTTATTCTGTTATTTTTTTTTCCCTTTTTGTTACATCTCCTAAATCAACTTAAAGTTGACAAATCACCATTTGTTTTGAGAGTATTTATCATTTAGATATTTTTAAGGGTCATACAACAAATAGTTTTGAAATATGATTGCGTACTCAGTCAAACTCCTACCTACCTATCTGTCAATGTGAAATTATGGTGCAGCCTTCACGGAAGTGCAACACCCTAAGCCCATGGTTTCTCTTGGCCATCTGCCAACAATTCAGATGAAACTTTTACTACTAAAGAGAATGAGTCCAAATGTGCTGAATTGAAATTTAAACCTTTCAGTTTGCATAATACCATTCCAGTATATTGTTTGTTTGAACTTAGAGGTAATTATAATTTTTTAGCAGTTAGGTTGAAGAACTGTCAGTTACTCCAATGTAACTCCCGGAAGTGTGTACCAAATTTCTTTCTAAATGGCACAATATTGACTATTAGTTATTTTGCTGGAAAACCAAAGAACAGAAAATATATAAAAAATTTTGTTTATTCTTCATGTTTTTGTTTGTGTGAAGCATAATGAAGAGTAAACTGTTTTGGGGTATTTTTTTGATACCTCATGTGATATTCATAGTAGTGTTGAACAACATGACTAAGATTCAGTGATGATTATGTGATGTGTCTACACACCTTTTGTCAGGGTGAGGTCTGGATTATTGTCAAAATAAATTACACACTGTATCATTCCTATCAGTTCAAGGATACAAATCCATTCCTAAAACATAGCCCAATATTTCTGTACTGCACACACTTGTAGAGACTTTTATTTATAAAAAAAGTCACTGGATTAAATCTACAAATAGCAAATATACAGGTCAGAAACAGTATCTCATAATCTAAAAATATAGCGCAGATACTGCTTAAAAGATAAAGAAAAACATTTTCCTTGTGGGAAAAAAATCAAGGCAATATGGCAATTCGATTTTAGTTTTTGCTTTTGCTAGTTTTTGAGGCTTGTATCTGAACTTGTTTGCAAGAGCTGTACTTGTAATATTGTGAGATTTTTCTGTGCTTGAGGCTTGTCAATTGTCAATTCAACCCAAACCACAATTACAGGTTTTCCACCACAACTCCTTTCACTTAAAGACTAATGACTGGTTTTCTCTTGGTTCGATTGGCTATTTTCTTTTTTTCTTTTTTTTCTTTTTTTTTTATCTTAAGTCCCAAAGTCATCTTGAGGACCTATCACTCTTCCCTTTGCAGACCGTAAATTTCCAGCTTGCTGACTCAATAGTTCCAAATCTTATAATAGCATAGGGTGAGTAAACAGCATTACAGCTCACTGACCTGCACTTTGGCCAAAAAGGGTAAAGGTGAAGGGGTCTATGAGTGTCTGGGGTATGCTTGGAACAAATCCACAATAAAATTTCAGGCAATAAAACAATAGTCATTGAATAAGTCAAAGCTAATGAAGTTTTAAAGTGGTGTGGACAGGTCATGCCTTTAGTCAAAGAGAGAATGCCCTTTATTGTCACATTCAGGCAGCAGGTAGGGGTTCGGTGTCTTGCGCAACAACACTTCGACAGACTAGGAGTGTGGGAATTGACCCAGAAATGTTAGGTTCCAAGGATGACCTCTCTAACCCTGAGCCATGCCACCCTGAAATGCTCCTCAGTAGGCATTACTGTCCACACAGCCAAAGTTAGTAATTATGACAGCAGCAATAAGAGCCTTTGAAAGTTAGTGTGCAAACTTTTTTTTTTTTTTTTAGTATTCTCAGGAGGTTGCACAAATGATCAAATTCAGCTGTCATATTTTGACATGGGACTTGTTCACACATGTACTTGAAGGTAGGATGTGGCTGTTGAATAACCCATTTTGATTATTCAAAACTAATGTCAGAAAGTATGTCCTCCTGTTAAGTACTACACTATTTGAAACAACTTGTATGTATTAACACCTTGGTCTGACTATGATGGATCACCATGTATGAAACTTTTGCAATCCTTTTTGCAAACGATCCAGTTTAGACATCAGCCCTTTGTCTCAATTTTAGTTCCTGCGACAAATATATCCAAAAAAATACTTATATGAAAGCTATATATTGCTGCTACTTAAGTAATGTTTTCTATTCCTGAATTTCTTATGTAATCTTAAGAAGCACTGTATATGTAGCTGTGGTGCTGAATGCAACAGTCCTGTTTTCCCTTCCTACACAGACAAGTTAATTTGAAGCACAGTTCAACAACAAATCATTTCCGATATAGGAAATAAAATTTCTGAAGATCTACTATTTGCTCATTCTGAACATGTCTGCTTTTGGATAGCATGATTTTACAGTGCATTTATCAAGGGCCCTGTTCTATATTCAACTTCCCAAAGGATCAGTCTAAAGACATCTGGTAATGCAGGTTCTTATCACAGCCTTGTTTATGCTGCTGTGTTTGAGATATACAACGTCTCATTTTAGACAAAAACATGTTAAAGAACTTTGATTGCATCAGTTTACAATAATGGTCTTGGTCCCACTAGTCTATTGCAAACCCTGTATTTTGATATGTTCTTTAAGCATTATACAAGTTCCCATAATATTCCTAAGATTTTACATTGATTGTTTCCAGTAAAATTAAGAAAGTGTAAAAGTCAAAACCCTTGTTTTTTTTCTGAGATGATAGGAGAGACGCAGTTTGCGGACAACAAGGAGCAGCAATTTTATCAGTCAAAAATTATGAACAGTCCAACAAAATTGATATCCCGAACATAAGAGTCCCAACATGTTCAAGGCATATCACAATGCTTGGAGTAGAATCTCTATGGATTGTGATTAAATTGATGCCAGTTAAGAACAATTCAATTCTAAAGTTGTTTGATTACCTGATCTTTAATAAAATTTGTTCATTCAATTTTTCTACATTTTTTTTCTATACCTTTTGCTGTTATGTACAGTCCTCCCAGACTGCTGCACGTTTTTTTTTTTCATTTGAAGGCAATCTCAGTTTTCCACTTATCGATACAGTCCAAGTTTTTAAGGGTTGGAGTATCAATTTCAAATTACTGAATTTCGGCCAAAAATTCAACACTCCCTGACACACCCAGGATTTACACCCTTCACTTACACTGATTCTTGGCTGCTAGCATTCATCTGTCATTCAGCAACTCTGAGTCACTTTTTAGTGTTGAACTTGTGCTTGTACAGGTAAGTGCCTAATTTGGTTGAGTGAGTGGCCTTCCTGGGCAAAAACTCATCAGAAGCTCAGTACTCTGTCTACCAATGCCTTGAAAACAAGGGTGGGTCAGCATATCAATGAAGTGTTGTATTGCGACATTACTCTCATCCTTAGTCATATGTAGGTTTTAACAACCTCCTCCAAAATGAGGTCTTCTGCCTTGTTCTCCCTTGCAGGGTCTCTTGGACAAGCATCTTATTGAAAATGCTGCAAATGCAGAGAGCAAAGTCTTCTACTTGAAAATGAAAGGCGATTACTTCCGCTATCTGGCTGAGGTGGCCACAGAGGAAAAAGAAGGTATGTATTTATTCCATTTCAGGCATGTATGAATTGATTATGACACATTTTATTTGAGTTGCACCAATTACCAATTTGATTTTATTTTTCCCTTGAATCAGGTCAGTCAGATTTTCTGTATTTTCAAGCAGTGTAAGTAAGACTCCCTAAACAAACCTTAGATAATTTCTTAAATGAAACAAATGTTATGATCCGCTGATTTTTATCGAAACAGAACAGATGTTGCTTGCAGCCTCTGTTCTCTCTGCAACATCACTTTTTTTCAGGGGCCCCACCGTTTACAATTTCCCCACAGCGAAGAAATTGTTTGGAAATTTCCCCCTGGTGGAGAAATCGTTTTAAAATTTAAAATGAATAAAAATTTAGAAAATTAAATATTGTTGTAGGCTTACCAGATAACACTGGAAACAAATCCTAATGGGGTACTTGATATTGTATCAGAAATAGAAAAAGGCGTAAGTGTGATATCACCTCTTCATAGTTGATGAAAATTTGTAATCAAGTTATGATTATAAATTTGTAATCTTAACATCATAATATGTAAGAATGTTTCTGTTATAAATGAAGAATACTTGGGGTTTGGTGATAGAATCTGTCTGTGTGCTGTAGGAAACAATCGGTTTTTACCCTAATTTTTGCAAATTTCATGCACATTGTTTTTGTCTCCTTAGAAAACATTAAAAAGTCAGAGAGTGCCTACCAAGATGCCCTTGAAATCAGCCAAACACAAATGCAACCCACACACCCAATCCGTCTTGGTCTTGCCCTCAATTTCTCCGTGTTCTTCTACGAGATCCTCAACGCACCCGAGCGAGCCTGCAAAATGGCCAAAACTGTAAGAACACAAGACTACACAACAGATACAGCTTTCCTTTTTTATCCCATTATTGTTAATCACTCCATTATTGATCGTTAGAACTGTAAAGTAACGCTGTTAAGCCTACAAATGATCTATTTTACTGTTGTTTTATCTGCAATTATGGTACAATATTTGTTCTTGAATCCTGCAGGCTTTTGATGACGCCATTTCAGAACTTGACTCACTGAGCGAAGATTCATACAAGGACAGTACACTTATCATGCAGCTACTAAGAGACAACTTGACAGTAAGTATTTTGGAAATAAGTACCCCGAGCATAAATGTGCAAAATAGCATCGAACCATTATTCACAAAAGCAGAAAAATAACTAAACCATCACTATTTTCTATAAATGCTTCTCGTTTACTGTATGAACAGGACAGATATCTACCCACATTGTGACACGACAAACTGCATTTGTTCAAATGTAGGATTTCTGTGTTTCATGCCACTCCATAAATAGTTGCATTAATCAACAGACTGGGAATCACATGGTCATTGACAGTTGAGCACGTTGTAATATTCTCCATCTGTTGTCAGGATGTAGCAGTAATGTGCAAAATAGAATATTAAAACATCACCAGTCAGAAACAATCCTTGAGCAAATTGACTGATTTATTGCTAGTCAAGACCATATATTTTAATGAATGATTTTCTATTTATTTATACTCCTACACTGATTTATTATCATTCGTACAGCAGTTTGATGACAAACACCTTATAGATCTGTTTTTTCTAAATGTATGTGTCACAATAGACAAGCTTAACCGCTTCACTAATAAGGCCATCATTTTTATCTGAACTTACCTTTGAATTTATTTGCAAGTCATTTTGAATAATGGTAATTATATATAAATTATACATAGTGAAAAAGCAAGTACAAATAAGTGAACATTACATTTTTAAAAGGTTTTTTGGGGATCGATGCCTCCTCCCTCTTCTTCTCTTCTGTGACTTTTCCTCTTCTTCTCTTGCTTGATGTCTTCACCTGTTTCCCCTCATCTTCTTTTTGTCCTCAGCTGTGGACCTCTGATAACCAAGGTGATGGAGAGGAGGCAGAGGACTCCAGAGATTGAGACAGACCCCTTTTGTCACTTCTATCCACCTGCCATCATTCCGGGTCAACATCATGATTTTCAACACTGAGGCCACCTCATAACCATCCTTGTTGTCTAGCTGTGACCAGAATTACTTCCCTTTTTTTCTATTTAGTTATCTAGTTATCTCACACCTGTTTGTTTCCATTTTTTGTAGTACTTTAGATAGGGTCAGAGGGTAAGCTTGAAGGCATGGAATTAAGGTTCCTCTGGAAGGTGAAATTATGTTTGGAATAGGTCGCCTGTCAGCAGACTGTTTCCATCTGTGTGACACTGGGGTATTATTCCAGTGGTGGGTTGAATGATACTCCAATTATAAAACATGCAGCTTAAGGAATTTTTAGAGTCAGAAAGCAGTTGTACTGTATCTGTATCCTGTTGATATCAATGGTCCTGTTCTTTATTAACACCCTGTTTTGATTATCCATCTGCTTTCACGCTATAATGATTGGCTCAATGCAATGCAGAAGACGGTATCTGTTAGTTCATACTCTGGAAGAGTGACAGCCGAGTATAGAGGAAGTGAAAGGAGACAATTTTACATTCCATTACTGTCATTTGCTAAACTTTTTCCTCCTTTGTATGTTACAATGAGATCTGCTTTTGTATTTTGGTGTATCAAGTACAAGGTATAGAAAACTTAACAAAAGAGCGCAAAAACTTGGATTTGATGGTCTTTTGAATGACAACGGTGCAAGTGTCCCACATTCTACATGTTACTTTTCAATTCAGTATTTTTATTTGTTTAACCTTTTTCCCCTTTTTTCAGTACTTCTCTAAACTGCATGTCAACAAGAGGCAGTTTGTGAAGATGTGAGGAAGGTAATTGTCGGCTGGTTAGCTTAGTTCATTTCTCTGGAATTTGTTCACAAAATACCCAATCATTGTTCTTTTTGGGCGGGGGGTGTTGTAATTTCATGTAAGTGGAATAAAAAAGGTAATTTAAAAGTTTCAACTTGTACATTTTATGCAATTTGCTGGCACTAACTGGATTTTGTAACCGCTTTAAGTCATTTCAACGATATATTTGGGACATTTCACGATGAAAATAGTTATCGGTCTTGAAAGCAGGGGGACATATTTACATGTGATTTTAATTCCAACAACACTGTAAAAGCTGGCAATGCAGGGGGCACAATCCAGTGTCTCTCTTTGCTGGTCTCTAGTCTGGATAAATGCAGAGTGTTGCTTCAGGAAGGGCATTCGGCATAAATCCTATGGCGAATCAAACCAATGATTTCCGTACCGCAATGGGAGAGGCCGGAGTTAACAGCGACCGCCATTGATGCCAATAACCTACTGGATGCCAGTGGAAAATGGGCTACTTTGGGTCAAAGAAGGAAAGGAGGATTGCGCGTTGAAAAACAGAAGACAAAAGGCAAGTGTCTGGGACTTTGAATAATGGGTTGATAGCAGGAAAAGCCAGAGTTGGCTGACATGATGCTGAGAAGGAAGGCGTTTGTCAGGAATGTTCTGGAGTTGAAAAGAAAACTCAGGTGTGATGCCACATTTGGTTTGTTGCTCTGCTCTAGAGGTGGAATGTGAGTTAAAGGAAAACGAAAGTATTCTTGAGTGAGTTAGATGAAGTTATGTAGAATATTTCCAAAAGTGAGAAAGGGGTAATTGGGGCAGACATAAGTAGACATGTTCATGCAGGAAATTAAGGTGATGAAGTGATGAGCAGGTTTGGCATCCAGGATAGAAGCATAGAGGGACAGATGTTGGTATACTTTGCAGTAAGGAATAAAGTTGATGCGCCATGCAATGAAGTAATGGGGTGGGGAAAGAATAGTTAAAACTAGACAGAGGAGTCAGCATTTGTGTGCAACAGTATTGTTGCATAGCTAGAAACAGTACTAAATATGCAGTATTGGCCTCAAGAATGCTGGTAGAGAAGCTCAAAGGGAGCTGCATTGTACCTTTGTAGATCTCGAAAAACCATATGAAAGGGTGCCGAGAGAGAAACTGGTTCTGTATAAGGAAGTCTGGAGGGACAGTGAAGTATGTTAGACTGGTGCAGGATATGTATATGAACTGCGAGACAATGGTGAGGTGTGCTGTAGGTGTGACAGAGAAGTTCAAGATAAGAGGTGGGACAACATCAGAGGTCAGCCCTTAGCCCCTTGTTTACAGTGGTGATGGACAGGTTAACAGATGAGGTTAGACAGGAATATCCATGGACCGTGAGGTTTGCAGATGACATTGTGATCTGTAGCGAGACCAGGGAGCAGGTGGAGGACAATCTCAAGAGATGGAGCTAGGCTCTGGGAAGGAGAGGAATGACAGTCCCAGAAAGACAGAATGTGTGTGCGTATCTGCGCGCGTGCGTGCGTGCGTGCGCAAGAGGAACGCAAGTGGAGTTGGTCTACAGGGAGTAGGGATAAAGAAGGTGGAGTATTTTAAGTACTCAGGGTCAAGAGCAATGCAGAGTGTGGAAAAGAGGTGAGGTAACGGGTTCCAGCAGGTTGGAGTGGCGAGTGAAAAGTGTCGGGGTAATGTGTGATAAACGAGTATGAGGCAGAATTAAAGGAAAGGTATACACGACAGTGATGCGACCAGTGATGCTGTATGGTTTAGAGACCGTGGCATTGCAGAAAAGACAGGATGCTTGAGGTCGCAGAGATGATGTTGAGGTTTTCTCTCTGAGAGACAGCACATGTAAGATATTTTTAAGATAAGGTTAACGAGGCCAGGCTGAAATGGTTTGGTCATATTCATTGGAGAGGTAATGAATATATTGGTAGAGGGATGCTGGGGTCGGAATTGCCAGGCAGGAGGCTTAGATGAAAACTAAAGAGATTTTTGGATGTAGTGAAAGAGGATATGAAGTTAGTTGATGTAAGAGAAGAGGATACAGAGAAAAGCATTAGATGGAGGAGGATACTTTGCTGTGGCGACCCTTGAGAAGTAAAGCCAAAGAAAAGAAGAAGAAGAATGTTTAAGCTGGCACTGCAGTGTCATTACTTAACAACTGAATCATACTGAAGTGAAGCCTGGACAAAAATCAAGAGATGCAAGCTAATTTTAATTGTTTAAAAGTAATACTTGTGCATTTTTTAAATACCTCCTCTTTTACAATGTCTTACATGATTGTGATTAGTGGGGAACCACATATTGTGCTAGCTAGAAAAATACTTCAACCCAAGATTACTGCAGGCATCTGGAGACATGCAGCAGACCAATGAAATCCACAAGACTAGAACATTCTGTTGCTTCAAAGTGAAAAAAAAACAGTCAATCCTCTATACTGGTGTAAAAAAAAAAAACCCTGAGTGTGTTGGTTTCTACTGACAGCATGATCGATTGGGAGCACTGCAACTTTACTACAGATAAATGTTGTACTGCAGTGTCACATCTAAAGCCTACTGAGATGAGACAGCAAAACTGCTCAGGTTTGGCTCTGATTTGGTCTGCACTGATGTAACCGAGGCGACCCTCTAGCTGTGTCCTCCAGTTCATGACATATATAAAAGATAATACCTTGACTACTTTCAATGGCCTTTGCTGAATCTTGCAGCAGTTTGAGATATTTATGCAACACAATTTTTTCCGTTGGGTTACTGGGATACTAGCTGTGCTATGATAATGCACGAAGGTAATGCAAACAAAGCATCATTGCCCATGTGCATAATCCTGTGAGACATGCACACGATCCAGCTAAAGACTGTACAAATGCAAACAAAGGTAAAGGATGCTCTTATTAAAGCAGAATTTTACAGCACGGTATCAATGGAGCTTGAGGATGTTGTACTTCGACTTAAATATTTCGTGTAGAATATCATGGTTAAAACAGTTGGGAAAATACTATACTGGGAGACTTTTACGCTAAGATTCTACAACATGTAAATCCAAATATTCTGTAATGGTATTACCTTTGCGGTCAACTGATCGTGCACATGTAGGGGGCCGTTAAACCCAGTAGGTGTCAGTAAGGACACACAGAGTTTCCCTTAAACTCCAACGAAGAAGAAGACAGTGCCTGCAATCGGGAAACAACCTCCACCGACCTTCCTTTCATTCCCGTAATCCGTCTGCGTAGGGTGTGCTCCGGAGCTAGTCTCGGCACACATTTTATTATTATGAAACAAACCAAAAGCTAGAGAACACACGCAGACATATTTTTATAAGAAAAATCAAAATCGGTGAAGCAGGATTTGATTTGCCAACTAAAGAAACGCGAAGAACACTCTGCCTTCGAAAAGAACGAAGAACGGAACGCATTGAAGCAAGCGAACGATTAAGCTACTAAATAAGCGTCATTGTTGAAAACGTGGATGATAACCTTAGACAGCTGTCGGTAACTACTTCTCTCCCGAGTCAGTCATTCGTCCTCGGCACAACGACAAAGGCGTAATACCGACTTTTTGTGGACTGTGAGATAATATAGTTTGAATTTGGTTAATTCTACGAGCCGCATTGGTTAGGCCGCGCGCCGACATCTTGCTAAAGCTAACTAGCCCACGTTGCTAAATCAACGTGTGGGAGGACTCGTGCTTTACGATCGTTATTGTATCATTTGAAAGGACAAAGAAGTTCAACCACGCCTCACAAAAGATTACTGTCGTTCTACAGTTGTCAAAGAAATCGATTTTTGTAGTGACAGAACACACGCCTCGGCAGTCATGAATCCTAGCGCTCCCAGTTACCCCATGGCCTCCCTGTATGTGGGAGACCTTCATCCAGATGTTACGGAGGCCATGCTTTACGAAAAGTTCAGCCCAGCGGGGCCCATCCTCTCTATCCGAGTATGCAGAGATATGATCACCCGCAGATCTCTCGGCTACGCCTATGTCAACTTCCAGCAGCCAGCCGATGGTAAGTAAGCTCACGGCGGCGTGTGTTGGGAGGGCTATGACTCCATTTTGAACATGGACTAAGGCGTCACTGCAGGCGCTGAACGTTTTGCAGTCAACGTATGTCGGGCACATATTAACGATCGTTTATTGCAACGAGTCACATTCAGTCTTCAGAGAACATCCAGGAAGTGTTATGGTCAGTGGCAACACGGTGGTTTTGGTAAATGTTGCCTGGCTTCTTTTCAGCCGAACGTGCCCTGGATACTATGAACTTCGATGTCATCAAGGGCAGACCACTGCGCATCATGTGGTCCCAGCGTGACCCCTCCCTGAGGAAGAGCGGTGTGGGCAATATTTTCATCAAGAACCTGGACAAGTCCATCGATAATAAGGCCCTGTATGACACCTTCTCTGCTTTTGGGAATATCCTTTCCTGCAAGGTATGTAGGGCAGCATTCATTTTGTGGGCTTGTGATTTTGTGTTTGAGTGTGTAACACTGAGGTTGCTATTCTGCATGACCCAGGAATATATGAGTTGTAGCTAAGTGTCAGTTGTGTGTCTGTTTGTTTGTTTGTTTGTTTTTTGAGATGCATGGTGTTTGGAGTGTTGCTGACATGCCCAAATTTCCCTTTCAAAGGTGGTTTGTGATGAAAATGGCTCAAAGGGTTATGGCTTTGTGCACTTTGAGACCCACGAGGCTGCTGAGCGGGCCATTGAGAAAATGAACGGCATGTTGCTCAATGACAGAAAAGTGTAAGTGAAATTAAACTACAGAAACATGTTTGATTATGATCACATTTTCTGAATCTTTCATCCAACCAAAGGTGTGCTTTGTGGTGTTCTAATTCAATTAATCTTTCCGGTTATGTCTTGGTTTTTATTGCAACAATGTTGAGACTAACATCAAAAGTTGCTTGAACTCCTGCACTTAAAATGGAAAGGTTTGTCTTGAATTGTAAAGGGATCGATTAAATTTTATATGAAACAGACAGTAAGTCTTTTGAAAATATTAAAGAACCCTTGGACCAACAGTACATCTGAACTTTGCATGAGTAAAGGGGAGTCTCTTTTGTAAAGTATGCATATGGTGCAAGACAGAAACACCATACGTTTATGTAAGACAGAAACTCAAAAACAAGTATGGCATTAGAATCCATGGAAATTCATCAGTTCTCATAATCATTTTGAGACGACCACAGTGGGAAGAGACAACGTTGATCTGATGTCTCTCATTTAGTTTGACTTGATACTCAGTTTTACTATTTGATTCATGGTATCAAAACCCGACAACCCACATAACTTTCAATCAATGGGAGAACTTGTAGGAAACCATGTGCCAGCTCAGCATTTCCATTTGAGCTTTCTCATTATTATGTTCCTCCCAAGGGAGTGACAGAAAAGATCAGACATGGTGTGATGATCAACTGTCAATTCAGGATGGTGTCTATGGTATCCATAGGATCCATTTACAATAGAGAATTCAGTGTATCTAATCTGTTGCGAACTTGGCATGGTTTGTTGGGCTAAGAATTCACCATGGAAACCACAGTAGGTTCATATGCATTTGGTCTGCACTGTCTCAACAATCTCAGCTTTACCTCAAATTCAATGATATGAACAAAGTATGGTTTGAAAATGGTTAGTGGAGTTTCTCACACTAACAACACTGCCCAAACAAACAATAGACTGGCCCCTTGCAACTGTCTGCTGATTGTTGCAACAATTATGTTAATAATAGGAATCAGTGAAAAGTCTTTTTTTTTGTGCCTCATCCATGACCATTGCCATGATTGGCTGAAGACTGTGGGCTTATATTAAAACATGTTTATGAACACAATGTATGAAAGGTCTCTGCATTGTGTGTATGAGTGTGAGAGAGAACTCGCCCTTTTTTGCTTTTATTTTTTGTCTATGCACTCTTTTGAAAAAAACATTTGATGTGAATCATACTCACATTTTTTTTCTGAGGCTTTGTTTTCTCCGAGGCTCTTGGTCTTCCATAGAAAGTAGTCATTAAAATGATGCATATTTTGCACTGGACAGTTTTTTGAGAAAGAGGAGATGAAGATGCCCTTTCCAACAATATCAAACTGTGCATGTCTATCCATTCCCTTGCCTCAAAACCATGATGTCAAATGACCATCATATCAAATGATGACGTCACTGTATTTCTACAGCTCTTACTCGTTTGAGATAGGTGTGTTTTATACAGTATTCGTGGTTATTGCATTGGAATTTAAAGGTATTTAGCTGGCAGATGATCACAACCGTACCTAAGCCCTTGCTGCTTCATGACTTTCCAAAGCCCACCTTTGCTTGGCAGAATTGATGTTGTTATTGGTTATGTGAAGATTAAAATCAAGCCCCTGTTAATATTTAAATGTGGATAATAATTCAAAATGATTGAGTGACAAAACAACCCGTTGAGTGCATTTAAATGTAGACTTTTTTAAACCAAAGTCAACTTTGTCAATTCTGCCATATGTTTCACACATACAGAGGATTGAAATAGTGCCATGTGTGTTTTTGTGGATGAGTCAATGAGGCTGTTGAAGTCTCATGTCTGTCTTTATGTTTATGAAGACACCCAAATGAGTTTTTATTGAACATTCTTTATCCACACTTGTAAGAAAAGAATGGCTTTCAAGTAGTAAAAGTGCTTGCACTTCACCTTCCAACACTTACCCACTTGCATGTGTACATTTTTCCCAATTTTTTACCAACAGATTTGTTGGACGCTTCAAATCAAGGAAAGAGAGGGAGGCTGAGCTTGGAGCCCGTGCCAGAGAGTTTACCAATGTTTACATCAAGAATTTTGGTGAAGACATGGATGACGAAAAGCTAAAAGAGTTGTTTGGCAAATATGGTAAATCTGCGCTGAGGTACTAACATAGAATATATAGAAATGTTGGTCCTGTACACAGTGTGAAGTTGTTATGATTCTTAGGACCTGCACTCAGTATCCGCGTAATGACCGATGAGAGTGGCAAGTCCAAGGGCTTTGGCTTTGTCAGCTTTGAGAGACATGAAGATGCACAAAAGGTTTGTCCAGTAAATTCCCACAGTGGCTGTGTGTTTCGCAGGGTTTTGCACACCTTGTTCTTTTTACTCTGGTGACTTGCTGAGTCTTTTAACATGTTCATTCAGTATGCTTAACAAATTTTTCTTTATTTCTTATTGATAGGCCGTAGATGATATGAATGGTAAAGAACTCAATGGAAGGCAAGTCTATGTGGGCCGGGCGCAGAAAAAAGGAGAGCGTCAGAATGAGCTCAAGCGCAAGTTTGAGCAGATGAAGCAGGACCGCATGACCAGATATCAGGTTTGTCAGTTCATATTTTCTGAATTTTCAGGTCCCCCTCATGTATCTTCTGTCAAGAACTGTTTTCTGCAGTCTTAATGCATTTGTAAAGGATGTGACTCAGTATTAATGAACTGGATTATGACCTCAAGTACCTTAAGTAGTGTATATTATTTATTCCAGGGCGTCAATCTATATGTAAAAAATCTAGACGATGGCTTGGATGATGAGCGCCTACGTAAAGAATTCTCACCATTCGGCACCATAACAAGTGCTAAGGTAAAGACTAGTATCGCCTGTTTTTTTCGTGGTCTATTCATGTGACCAGACAGTGTTGACTGGCTTCCTCTCCTTCAGGTGATGATGGAGGGTGGTCGCAGCAAAGGCTTTGGCTTTGTCTGCTTCTCTTCTCCAGAGGAGGCCACAAAAGCCGTGACAGAAATGAATGGACGTATTGTTGCCACAAAACCACTGTATGTGGCTCTGGCCCAGCGCAAAGAAGAACGTCAGGCCCACCTCACCAACCAATATATGCAGAGAATGGCCACTGTCCGTGCCGTGCCCAACCCTGTCCTCAACCCATACCAGCCCGCTCCACCATCTGGCTATTTCATGGCAGCAATTCCTCAGGTGCGTCCATAACCCCCCTAAATACATTGGTGTTTATTCCCATTACATCAGGCCTGGTTTATATTCAGTTTCATCACAACGAGTCTTGAATTGACTAAACTAACTGGCCACGTCTGTGGTATCCATTGGGGTCAAATTTGTTGGATAATCAAAGCTTGCAACAAAGTAATATTGTTTATACAATTTGGTGGTGAGGAAAAATCCTAATGACTCCCAATTTTGCTTTGTCCTCTTCAGGCCCAGAACCGTGCAGCATATTACTCTGCCAACCAGCTGGCCCAGCTGCGCCCAGGACCCCGTTGGACAGCTCAGGGAGTACGTCCACAGCGTAAGTATCCATGCATAATAAGTGGTTGTTCAAGTACTTGTGATATGAGAAATGGACTAAGTTCAATTGGAATGTTAATCAATTAATCTCTGGAAAATGGTGTCTTGTTGTTACCAGACTTCCAAAACATGCCAAATGCCATGCGGCCATCAGCTCCAAGGCCCCAGACATTTAACACCATCCGTCCCACAACCACCAACAACACCCAGGTGCCACGCATGATGGCCTCCCAACGCATGCGTATGTATACCACTTTAATTTAAATAATAATCGTTACTTATCACATGAAGTAGCATTAATGGTGGGATTTTTTTACTCGTCACCTCAGCAACCCAAGCCCTCAGCCAGCGCCCTGCCAGTGCTTCGGCCACTGCTGCCCCAGTACGTGCCATGACTCACTACAAATATGCTGCTGGTGTGCGCAATCCTCAGCAGCACATGGCCTCTCAGCCACAAGTCACCATGCAACAGGTAAATTTCCTATAACTTATAATTCCCATCAGAAAGCACTGATAACGTTTGCCATTTGAAATACACTCCAAAATCCGCATCATATTTGTATGTATTAAATGAAGAAAATGCTGGTTAAGGTGTCAGAAATAGATACTTATGGTTGATTGTCAAATCTTATCATGGCAACTCGGCTTTGTATTTTGTCCTTTTAATATGTTTCATATCTTCTGAAGCTACTTCAGTTCTAACCATGCAGAGTTTCTGGTAAATAACTTTGGGTTGTGAGGGTAATCAACTTGGACAACTGCTTACCACAATCCAATAAGTTAAATACTGGAAACTCCCCACAGTCCGATAAGACTGAAGAAGCCTCTCAGACAAGTGGTTGAATAACTTTCGGAGAAAATAAAATCCACTTGCCATAAGATTCGACATTAATTGACCATGATCCAGATGAGTTCAGAACCTTCACAGACCTACTAATGGTTGATCCTGTCTGAGTTTGCTTATTGTATTAAGAATCTTCTCCCTCCTTTCAGCCCGCTGTCCATGTTCAAGGACAGGAGCCCCTGACTGCCTCCATGCTGGCCTCTGCCCCTCCTCAGGAACAGAAGCAGATGCTTGGTCAGCATAATATATATATATATATCATATATCTAAAAATCCCAATAGAACACTTTATGCAGACCACATTTATACATAGACATTAAACTTTCACTGTCACTCAGTCTTGCTTTGAAATTTATGAAGTGACTTGGCCTTTTTTAGGTGAGCGTCTGTTCCCCTTGATCCAGAACATGCACCCTAGTCTGGCAGGAAAGATCACCGGTATGCTGCTGGAGATTGACAATTCAGAGCTTCTCCACATGCTTGAATCACCAGAATCCCTGCGCTCAAAGGTACATTCATTTCTTAATTTACCCATAATCAACCGCTGAGGTGTGTTTTCCTATTGGAAATATATATGTTGTCATTAAAATCTGATTAGATGAACTGTTTCTGGGCTTTCACAAAATTCCATCATTAATGAAGTGTAACGTGGTTTCAGGTGGATGAGGCTGTTGCTGTGCTGCAGGCCCACCAGGCAAAGGAAGCTGCTCAGAAGTCCAACACCCCTGCTGGTGTTCCCAGCGTCTAAGATTGAGCATTTTGAAACCTGCTTCACCGATAGGAAAAACAGAAAAAAAAAATTAAACATCGAAAAAAATTAAAACACTGAAAACATCGCAAAATGATAAATTATTTCTTAAAAAAAGAAAACATTGACTGCCAGGTCTAGGAATGGTTTGACTAGACCTTGATCATATACAAAAATTTGTTGAAAAAAAAAAAAGCAAAATAGGTAAAATTGAAATGATAAATTTGAATGCATCCTGTTTTATGTCATTTTACTGTGTCAGTGCTCAGATTGTCAGCCCTAATACGGGATGGTGGTAGCTGAGCATTTTGAATGGTGATTTGTATCGTAAACTACTGGCTAATAAATTCTCACTCAAAATTTTGCCTCTTATTTAGCTGAGTACCAATGTGAATTTACATTTGCATGTAAGGATCACACATAATCAGATTTCCAGTAAAAATTCCCAGGGTTTCTCACAAGGAGGCTCGTGAGAATACCAGAAATCAGAACTTTTAACCATGTTTGTGTTGTGGAACCATGCTTTAACATCAGTCTCTGGTAGTTATAGCAGGCATAAAATACCTTCTACTACTTGCACGTGTTTGTCCAACATGTACCAGATTTGGCGTTCCAGCATTGATTTTTTTTTTTTATTTATTAAATCATGGCACGTTGCAACAAACCAGATACATCAATTTTGAGTTTCTTTAAGGGTCTTAGTAATATCCTGAAAATAGAAAACCTTAAATATTCTATCATGCTGACAACACCACTGGCACTGTAGTGATCTCAAGAATATGCTCATCACAGTAACGTACTATTCAGAAGGATCTACATGCTTTTGAAAATTGTAATGCAGGTACATCAAGCCCTTATTCACAAAGCAACATGAGAAGAGTACCTGATCAATACTTAGAAATTACCTCTTAACTGCACAGAGGTACATGGACAATACTGAGTTGTTTTTTTTAAATGTACATAAATGAGAAGCAACGCACCCAATAAGATACACAGTACAAGCAACTAATCACAAACTGGTCCTGTTTTATTTTGAATCAAGAAGACACAAATTAATGGATACTAGTTCAGGAAAAAAATTTCCCCTCTTATTTTGCATTTTAATCACCATGAAGTTCCAATGTGCTGTACACTAGAACTCATTCACACGTTGACATACACACACTAGAAGAGGCAGAGCTGGCATGCAGGTCACTAACCAGGCTATCAGCAGTTAGAGATCTTGCCCAAGGACACAGGCAGACAAGCGAGGCCAAGAATGGAGCCGCTAACCTTCCGATAAGAAGGTCACCGCACTACCTACTGGGCAACAGCTGCTCCGCTAATGTCCACATTAAATATCCAGAAAAAAATAAATCATACAATATGGCTTGGTTGAGTGGAAAAAGACAATTGTAAATCGTTGAAATATGCCAACGCATTATATTCGTTAATACAGAGGAAGCAAATCCCATTAAAGTGGGTTTATAACACTTAAATTTTTAGTGGATGCAGTGTCATTGTAAATTGGTGCTAAAAGTACACTATAGCAACACCTTAAATAATGTTGCTCTGTCATTTGATTGTAATTTCTCTAAAAAATAGCCAGCTATGATTTCTTTCGAGCTTGAGAGTGCTTTAGCATATGAGCAGATGCTCTATTATTTGGTGAATAAGGGGAGATAACTACAGAGACTTTTTGTGAAAAGTAGATAAAAATCTAATGAAAGTATTTTAAGTCTAAGTGCATTTTCCTCCCAAGTGTCACAATTATTTTGTTTACTGGCAAGAAGGGGAAAATTGAACTTCAAAAAAAGACTGATGTCTGTTGTCACACTCTATTCAGAAGCTTGTAAATGATCTTCAAAATGATCACACTTGAGAACACTTTGCACTGCTGTTAAGAGGATTTTGTAACTCATTATTCATCATTTCAGACTTCTATTGCTTTGAGCAAACAGTGAGCATGCAGTACTATTGTCATGTCCTGAAGGGATCCCCTGGGATGTGATTGGCCAAACCAGAGTTGAAGCTGTGAGTAAAGTTGACGGCTAGTTGAATGGACTTCAGCCATTGTCCTGTTTTCGGTGAGTTCTATATAAAGGGCTGACAGAGCAGTACTCCTGACTTGTAATTTCCAAAGAGCCAAACCCAGAGCTCGCAACACTATACTCCCTAATTTAATCCAAATCCTCATTTTATACTGTTGAGATCTACCACCGTCACGCAGATTGAAAGCTTCGAGAGAGCTGTCCATGTTATTAAAGAAAGTCTTACTGTCTATTCACATAGAGTTTAGAATATCAAGTCATCCAGCAAACCTGTTATTTATTGCCCTTGAGATTTTAAAAATTAATACAAAATGCCCTGTGAAATTCTCAAAACCTTGAAAAAGATCTTTAAATAGTTTATTTTTAAATTTGATCACAGGTTTGAATTAGATACATGCAATCCAAGCTAATCCAAGGCACTCTGAAATGCTCCCTTCAGGGGTCGCAACAGCCAATCATCTGATTCCATCTACATCCTATCTTTTGCAATAAATAACTTCATGTCCTCTTTCACTAGATCCATAAATCTCCTCATGTATCTTCCTAAGGGTCTCCTGTCTCTCTTCCAACCTCAACATCCTTCCATCGATATATTCGCAATCCCTCCTCTGTATACAACCCGACCAACTCAGTCTGGCTTCTCTTGCTTATTTCCAACACATCAAACATGAGCCAACCCTCTGCTGGACTCTTCCTTATCCTATCCATCCTCCTCACTCCCTATCTAGATGTCTCGTTCTCTTTCTACATATATGTACATGGAGAAATCTTTATTTTTTTTCCCAACTGGAACTTCTTGGCGTCTGATTGTAACGTCTTTTTTTACCCATTTCTTTATTTGATTTTCCAATTTCCAATGGACACGTTACCATGAGTCACACCAGAACCAAAAGAAAGACAGAACTGATGAGTATACAGGACAGTCTCAGAAAATTAGAAAATTGTGACAATGTTCTTTATCTTCTGTAATGCAATTAAAAAAACAAAAATTACTTTTTCATGATATTCTAATATTTTGAGACAGGATTTTTGAGTTTTCTTAAGTTTAAAGCCATAATCAGCAATGTTAAAATAATAAAAGGCTTGCAATATTTAAGTTGATTTGTAATGAATCTAGAATGTATGACATTTTGGTTTTTGTAATTGCATTACAGAAGATAAAGAACTTTATCACAATACTCTAATTTTCTGAGACAGTCCTGTACACTCATTATATTTTCCTCTTTTTAACTTAAAATTGAAAACGGATTTCAGGAATTAGGCAAATAAAAACCATTGGTTATCCTTTGGTTTTCAGCTGTTGATCGGAGCTGACAGAAAACACGACTGCAGAGGAGCCCTTCGTCCTCATGGTAGTGCTGCTGAGTGCTCTATCTAATCACAGTCCCTGAATTTAATGAATTATTCTAGGCCATTTCACAGATGTAAGGCATCTTTCATAATGACCAAATTTTTAACATCAAATATAGCATGATGGGACATTGTGGGACAAAAAAGAAGGATTGACTCCTGATTGTATATTTTGTTTTCTGACACAGCATAAGAGGGATTATGGTCCATCAGCATACCCGTCAGTTTCAACAATGTTTGTGACCTCACCAGGACTCACTTGTTTATAACTGTTCCAAGTAACTACGTTTGAAAATGGTCGAGTGCAAAGCCAGATGTTGAAGGGGAAATACAATATCATCTAGAGCGTCCCTCAATGAAGATGTTTGCTGCATTTTGAGTCAAAAATAGAGAAGAGGAAAGGAAATGAATTATGAAATAAGGGAGACTTTTCTAAATCTGTTATCATATGCCTCACAATGTTTTGCTGAAAAATGGTGCTTTTGACCAGATCAGGGTTGTTTTATTACAAAGAGTTACAGATGCACCTAGTTGTGTTTGGTTTGTCAGGCATGAGTGCAAAGTAAGTAAATTTGTACATTTTCTAAATCATCTGTTTGTTTCTGTCCAATCTTCAATTCAAAAACATAAATATCTTAAATTCACTTTGGAGAGAGGATGAATTGAAAATGAACGATAGCCTATAAAAAAAGGTTGTCCAGATTAAAGAGACTGCTGCTTGTGGATTTTTTGTTCATATGAACATTTTGAAAGGGCTGTAACCGTGCATTTGAATTGCCATCATAAGTCATTATTTTATCCTCACTGTGAACAAATGTGAAGCGCTAGAAGAGCAGCTCACACTAATGCCACATATTTTCAAGCAGAATGTGGTAATAATCTGCAAACATGTTGTTTTTTGATGACAAATTGTTATATTTATTGGAAAAAAACAAAACAAACGTTATTGATAGTAAGTTTCTGTTCATGGAACAGAATTGCTGTTTTTAATTTGCCCAGTAAACCAAGCTGCAAATAACATAAAATTCTGATAATAAGAGCTGTTAAGTTCCAGTCCTCACATACTCTTGCACTTATTTGAATGATAACAGACAGATATTTTATCATGTAATCCATCTCTATGCCGGATTACACTTGTCTGTTAGCTGGCTGTGCTGTCTTCTATGTCCTCTGTCTTTTATATATGTTCAAGCCAAACCATGACCCAGAATTCGTGGC
The DNA here is from genome assembly GCF_037954325.1 of Fistularia commersonii. Lineage (NCBI taxonomy): Eukaryota > Metazoa > Chordata > Actinopteri > Syngnathiformes > Fistulariidae > Fistularia > Fistularia commersonii. Next base: position 7,855,608 of record NC_141294.1, on the reverse strand, counting down.
CATGTGCGATCGGTAGAACCTAAAAGAAACGGTAAATTGAGAACTTTGCCACAACAGACAAATGAAGATGTTTCCCGATGCTCCGTCGATACATCCCTCCTGTTCACGCGCCATTCTACCCTCACCCCTGAACAAGACCCCCCAAGATACTTTAACTTCACTCGAGGTAGCAATCCCAAGGGAACAACACAACAAATGGATTTGAAATAATAATCATTTTTTAAGAGATTAATCAATTTCATATTGATGTGTCTCATTGCGCTTGCATGACATGTATCATGACTTCAATGAGAGGTTGTTTACAAGAACTAGAAAGAATATTGGTGCATATAGTCCGTGTTGTCACTTGCTTTGTTTTTTGTTCCTGATCTCTTGAATTTTATTTGAATAACAGTCTACAATCATAGTTACAGCAAGATTTTCAAATCATGAAACTGAAGGCAACACTTTGTCTTCATTTTAATGATTTGAAAATCTGATAATGTCTTGAACATTTTTCCAGATGCAAAAGTTTGGTTAGAAAGCCTGGAGCTCTCGACAAAGCTGGATTTATGTTTCATGTTGCAAATGCAGCTCATTCAAGGGCGTTATATCGCATATTAGTTTTAGGTGTAAATAAAGCAATGATAATCCTTTTCACTTTGCAAAGTAAGGTCATCTTAAAGTCAGCAAAAATTAAAAAAAAAATTGAAAAAGGAATTAAAAAAAGACAAATGTTGAAAAAAAAAAACACACCAAAAGATTTAGGACAAAATTGAGGTGTCAGAGTGTGGGGATAATCTCATGATATGTAAAATAGATAATATCAAAATACTAATTCAGTTCGGAAAAAAGAGGCGAAATTGTTCAGAAATGAAAGTGTAGTCAGTATTAAATGTTTTTGTTTTAAGATAAAACAATCAAATGATTAGCGCACACTCGTGAGTAACAGTCTCATTGAGTGTAAATGCACATGTGTTGCAGGTTTGGGCGCAGCTGACACCGGAGCTCTGGACGAGACCATTCGGCTCTGGGAGCCTTCGGCGAAAATCTCGCGATGCGATTTGAATTTCTGAGTTTGAGCGACAACAGCTATACAACGAAGGTTGCTCCGTTGTTCCCTATTCCAGCCCCCTCCGGAACAGATAGACGTGACCGAAGACAGGAAAATTAGTACGAGCAGGAGTGGAAAAGTACTTCACTGGGACTATTTATTGAATGATTTAAAATTCTTCTCGGAGAGAATAAGGTTTCCCTGTTTTCTCTGCTACTGTCTCCGGAACTAGTGTCACAAGCAGACGGTATGTTCTCATCGTTTGTAGCTAACCTTGCTAGCCAGCTGCTAAAGCTTGTTGTGTTTGGTTAGCTGTCCGAAACTCTGCTTACATGTAGCCGGACAAGCTCAGACCTGTTTTAAATAGACCTATGTTGTGTTTCGTCAACGTTATAAGCTATTTATATTCGTGAATCCAAGTCTTAGCACACAGGGGTAGTTTGCGATTTCGACTGAATTAGCGTATGGACGGCTAGCCTGTTTAGCCATCAGTGAGATGTAAGTCTGTGCCAAGGAAATGCCTATGGTTGGGGTCATGATATTTTTCTTTACAAGCTGTTTACCAGTAGATGAAACTTTAGGTTTGTAGACACTTGCGGATGAGAAGACGACTCCAGCCAGTGTTAACAACTAACATCACACCAGGTTACTTCACTTGGGGAGCAGGGCAGAGATGACAGTGACTACCATGATTTAAAAAAAAACCTGGCAACAAGATGGGACGTTGTTATTTCAGTGAATGTTGTAACGTCACCTCTGTCAGCTGAAAAACTCAACTACGGTATCCGTCAGACATAATATGTATCTGTACATGTGAGGAAAGTCTCTGTTGGGTAGCTATTTAAGTTGCAAGATGCCTGTATTGCAAAATATAGATCTAGTACATAACACTTTTGCGTACTTTTTAGCATGGGCTTTGTGAGGTGACAATAAGAACTTTGTGATTTCTTACAATCCTAACCATGTAGCCAGCTCATAATAGATAATTGGTGTGAAAGGAACCTATTAAGCACCATATAAACTATCACCATATAGAACATGACTTGAGTATTTCTATTCCATGGGTTTTAGTAAAGCATACATCACATACACCTAAGTGTTGTGAGCTGGGGTCTGTTTTCTTCAACATGGTTTCCAATTCTTATTATTGTATGTTGTTCTATAGATGTAGTCTGATACTACAACCTGAAGGGGAAATCGTTTTACTCAAGCATCTGCTCTTCCCTATGTTTTCATGCTCAGTTTATTGTCCTTGGCTGGAGGTTGAACACTTGGTTCATATATTTTGGCACACATCACACCCTGTCATTGTCTTATGCTTGAGGTGGAAAGTTAGTACATCAAAAATGAGGAAGGATTATCTGGCAGCAGGTCTGTTATTCTCAGGGCTGTGTTTACTGTGGGAATCACAGTCCCTTGGACATCATCAGAGAGTCCCAGAGTACACTTGTTGGTCAGTCAGTCAAGGACATTTTACAAATATTAGGATACCTCATGGACATTGCATTTCTTAAGGTTGTCTTTTTAGCTGGGAATTGTGGAAGTCTAACCATAGAAATAGATGACATTCAGATAGAATGTTGTCTCAAGATTAAACTCTTTTTTATGGTATATTCATAAATTCTAGTTGTTGCAAGGTGTACAGCAGTGTTAAATGTAAAAAAAAATTATATTTTTTGCACTGTTAACCTATAAATTGGACTTAGTGGCTCATTCTACTGCCAGGTTTACATAAACCGTTAAAAATAGTGTCATCATGTACTTAAAGCTCAGAATGCGTGAAACAGATGGACAATATTAAAATGTTATGGTAACCTCCAGCACAGAAAAAAACAAACAGCAATAGCTTTGCCAACAACTTGATCATTACTTACTTCTCAAAATGTTCTTTGCAGATTTGCTAAAGTATGCTTACCTGGGGCAAAAAATATATCACACTAGTATTTCTATCAAGTAGCACAACAGGGCCTTTAAAAGTTTTTTTCCCCCAAAACAACAACAACTTCTTTACCCATTCTAAGGCACATTTTCTTTAGGAGCATCTTCAGCTTCTCTTTCTTCCTCTGCAGTTTTCTGTTTCTGCTGTCCAGTCCACCAAAACCTCTTTCCTAATCTGACGGTTACCTAGCAGCAAGCTTGCTGCATCTAGCATGGTGTAGAGTGTATTGTAAATTTACATGCTTTTGTGTCACAAAGTGTTTTCATTCAATTGTATTTTGCCATGTTGGACTTCATTGTAGGCTATTTAATTTTTGTTATGAAACAAGACCCATCAGTAAAATGCCATTGACATTAATTTGAATACCCTGTTCTAAACAAAATAACTCTAAAGTTTGTGAGAAGAACTCATGAGGCCAGAAGAATCGTTCTCTGTTCTTGATTATGAAATTATTTTTAAAATTTGAAGTATGTCGTTTCCTGTTTTTCCATGAGATTAGGAAAATAAACTGAACTATCATTGTTGAATTTTTGAACAACCATATGTGTAGCAGTGTTACGTGATTAGGATCATCTTAAATGCTTGCAGAAATGGGATGACCATTGATGTTGACAGTTTTGCTTCCCCTTGTGTGATTGGTGTATAGGTATCAAACTGACATTTTTCTGGTTTGACATCTATTCCAACTGGTCAGTCAGGGGACAATGGGTCATGACCTGACAAAGCAATGTTCGCTTAACCTAAACCTGGGTTTTACAATGAGTGCTTGAATTAACATTTAATCCCCCTTTGACCACAATGAGCCTGCACTACAAAAGCAAAAGGGCTGCTTTTTGTACTTAAGGTTTTTGATTCTATGATAATTAAGACTGCTGATATAGCTCTCAAAGTTGTTTCAAGTTTTCTGTAAAACCTATAAATCCAGATTTAAAGTCAGTGAATTAAGCACTCACATCTTTGAGACACTGATCTAATGTGTAGAAGACATGAAATAGTTTGTTTTGAATCACATTAATGCTTGCCCATTGCTAATAGTTGTATTACTGCTCTTACATGCCGAATACCAGTTGTCCCATTAGAATTGAGTATAACGCCCATCCACTTTATGAAGTTTAACCAAAATTCTAGTGTTCTCAGCCATAGAACTCAGGTATTATTCTCTTTGTCTTTTTGTGACAGAATCATCTCTCCGAGAGAATCCAATTGATCTCCCTAATATTAAAGATGAATAATGATTATTAAAGAATCTCCCGTATCGAAGTTTTGTGATTACGCAATATAGTTTTTTTTTTCGTCAGAGGGCAGTCAGTGGAATTCTCAGTTTAGAGGTGTTGAAGGGCTCCTCAGTCTTAACAGCTTGTTATTTAGACCTGTGTTTCCTTCCAAACAAAGGTCATTAGCCCAGCATGACGACCTGTCCTATGTTCTCTTTGTGTTTGTTTGTCAAGACCTACAAATGACCTCCCTCTGTTCCTCGAGGGTAAACACAGCTGCAATACTAGGTGGTTGTGGCCTAACCAACACATCAGGGTGCTTTTATGAAACATGATGTATGCCTATCTGAGTGCCCCCTTCCCATCCTCCAATGCATCCTGGCTGACTAGGCAACCTAGTGAATGTGTGTAGTATCACATGTATTTGTGATGCACTGGTACATGAAACATATGTCTGAGCAGATTTACAAAATCCTCAGTTGGGTGAAAAGTTGTTACATGTATTGAGTTTATTCTGACAGTGAGTGAAGCGATGAATTATTAAATAATAGATTAGTTGCTGGATTGTTTTTCCTTGAATGATCGATAAAATATCTGAAAGTTTTCGGTACTATTTCAGTACTTCCCAAGACCAAAAATGACAAAAAAAATCCCAAGAATTTTGTCTTATAGAAACTGCTGCATCACAGAAGTTAAACAGAGTGATTAAATGCTCCCATTAACACTGAAAATATTAACAATTATAATGTTGCACAGTTATTAGTTACATTTAAAAAAAAAAGGGGGGATTGTCACTCAGACTTTATACTAATTTATTAACAGAGATGTCAATAATCAAGGCTCAATAATCAAAGGGATTTTAGTATATTTTCATCAGGATAAACAATTTCCACATATGCACCAGATTTAAAGGCATTAAGGCATATCCTTGTTTCATACAAAGCATCAGGGCTGTGCAGTTTTTATGAAATGATTGATTGTGTCTTGGATTAGGTGAGCTATTGACTAATTTATTTATAAACGGAGGGTTGTTATGTCATATTGTTGGTCTAGAGAAGACTTGTTCTAATTTGCTTGAATGAGACTGGTCGGTCCCCCATGTATTTGTGACCTGTGCTATCTCAATTTGTTTCCCAGGTTACTGACTAAACTGGGAAATTAAATTAATTGTCCCATTTTCCAATTCATGTTGTTTGCTTGACATTAGTTGTACCTTTTTTATACAGCTTTTCTCCAATGTTGTCCATAATACAGCAAATGATGACTGACTGCTCTCTTGCCAACTTCAGATTGTTGATCAGGTTTATGTTAAGTGTTTGTGTAAGCCTTTCCCTCATAAAGTTTTCATGGTTATCCCTTTCGGACTTGTTCTGTTGGTAAAAAGTGCTCTTCTTATAAAACTCGTCATGATCACTCACATGGAAGCCATGGTGAGTTTTGTGTGCGTGTATGTGTTGTTAGATGCCATGGGGATATTGTAAATGGTGTGCACATGACAAGGACCACCACGCTGTCAGTTTTTGTAAATTACGCAGACACAGTATTGGTTGAAGTAATGGTTTTTGGCATGTCTGTGTTTTTTCTCTTTTCTTCAATAATTGAATTGCAGTAGAAAGCCAGCTATCTGATCTACTCCTAATTCTAACATTTTTTGAAGACCTCAAACTGACCATTTTAAATAGCATTGTGTGTACTACAGAGGAAGATTTAGTGAGAGTGCAGTTAAGTAATTAAAAGACCAAAACATAGCACCATTTCACTGTTAAAGCAACACATGCAGGGTAATAATTGCTTCTTTCTAAGTGTAAAGACTACCTTTTGGTTGACAGCACCTCAATATGTTACCCAGAAGACCCAGTCTTCCTTTTTCTGAGTAAGTGAAACAATTAACTGCCTGCAATGCACTGTGGCTGGAACAAGCATTCATGATGTTTTCAATTAGATACAGCAGTCCCTCAGGTGACTGCCCATAATCCATTTTGCTGATCAATTAATGGATATTAGAAGGATTTTTTTTTTTGCCAAACTAGTCAGTGAAGCACAGGTTATAAATAGTAACACGTTCTTGTTGTTTGATAGTTGGCAAGCAGTGTTTAGTTGCATCACCTCCACCATCTGGTATACTACAAAACAAAGAAATCGGTCAAGATCGCAACAATCTGTGAGATTTTTTGCAATCTAAAGCCTAACTTAACTTTGAAAATCATGACCCACTGACAGTTTGGTGTTCTGCCATCCTGTGTGATGATGTTATGATTTATTTTAAAGATGCAAGCGAAAATATTCATTAGATTCCCAATATACTGCTTCACTCCTTTGTATTTTCTCACCCTCTATCTGGGCTTGGATTTCTTTTTGCTGAGAAGGAATGCCAGGATGCTTACCTCATTTCCTCCTCTCATGAGTGAAGTGAGGGAGGAAAGAGGGGATGTGGGGCTGGAGACTGTACTGGCTTTGTTGAATTGGAAACTTTTCCTTTTCTTTTCCCTCTCGGCCTGCCTTGCCTCTCTTTGTACAGTCAACAATAGGTTCCCTGTTAACATTGCTGTTGTGGTTACTGTGTGTACCAATTTTCAAGCTAATGACAAAATATTACATGCGTATGTTTTTAATTTTTTTCCCCCCAATACTCTCTAAATACAGCAGCCTAAGATAGCCCTGACATATAAAGTGCAATTGACCCCAACCCCAGCTTTCAATTGCGACCATACTTTTGTGAAAATAGAGCAGGGAAGTACACTGTTTTCCTTTCATCATCACATACTCATGAGGTTCTATGTCTGTTCATGATGCAATTGAAGCCTCACTAATGTGTTGGCTGTCCCCAGTCCATAGAAGCCCAAGAATGTGCATAGGGGCAGCATTACACAGGAGACAGGCAGACCTGGAATGCAGCTGGAGTGACACTGGATGGCAGTGACTGAGCCACTGGCCGCTGCATGTTTGATGGTTCACTTTTGCTTGTTCTCCTCTTTGAGCTTGGGTGTTTCAGCACCTTGGTGTCCTCTTTGCCCTTAACTTGCTGAGTTTCAGTGCATCAGTGCTGTGTCATTCTTTTGTTTTGTATTGAATAGTATTATTCAGTGAGTTTACTCCCAAATTATTATACTTTTTTCTACATTTGTTGATCGGGGCCAACTCAAAAGTTCCTAATTTATTCCATATTTTGGCTTGCCATTTGAACAATACAGTGTGAAGTAACTTTTACCTTAAAATGTCTTTGACAGTTAACACTTCTTTTTTAACATTGCATTTTAACTGCTCTTAAGATGTGTATTCATTTTAAAAAGCTTTCTCTACCATGCTTGATTAGAAGTTTCAGCCTTTTGTTTTTTAGTTTTTAAATGTATTCTATGATGCAAAAAACTGCTCATTAGAAGAAACGTGTCCAGTTTGCACTAAGATAACTAATTTCACTTTGTGTATTTGCACCACCAACTTGATTTCCTACATGTAGTTTGTTTTCCGTGGCCCAGTCAAGTTGGGCTCCATAGAGACACATCTTACTGCTTATGGAACACAGGTCACTAGCGAGCCTGCTTGCTAAGTTTAGACTTGGTAGAATCTCAGGTCCAATTACCAACTGGCATGGCAGGCATTCCGCACTGCTGAGTCACCCAGGGTGGTCCGTTCTTTAGGTGCTAATTTACCTTCCTTGAAAAGGAAAAGACCAGGGTTGGAGATTTGCCCATCATAATTTTCCTGTAGAGTTGTCTGACCAAGCTTATGTTTAACCAGTGTGTCAACATGGTTGGAAAATCACTGAAGGCGACTCAGAATGTCCGATCGTTAAGGTTTTTTTATGTACATGTTGTATGTCTGATTCCTTTTTTAAAATAATATTGTAGGGGAAAAAGTGTGTGTGTTATTCAAAAAGCATATTTTATTAACATCAACAGCCCACCTTGCATTTTTGCATTACTATTGCAAGATTTTAAAATCTGTTTGCTTCACTTCTCAATTTTCAAAGATGGGGATGATTGAATTTGCTCTGCTGTGGTTCAAGTAAATCTTATATAAACATATTTTGACAATTCAATTTATTATAGAAATACAAATGTTGAAAAAGAGGCATTTAGCTCATCAGTAGTGGTTTACATTGGAAAATCTGGAAATTCGTTTTACTTTGTAAAACGAGAAAACAATATTCCTTCTCATTATTGTGTGTTACAGAGCTGGGACAGTGTGTTTGTGAGTGCTATTGCACTTATTTGGGATGAAATGAAAATGAGTAAAAATACTGGATTAGTTTTTGAGATTCAAAGTTGATGTCCCATGGCTCTCTTCTTCTGCTCAGTTGTACTCTCTCACACTGCAGCAGGTCAGCTGTGGTCAGCAGTGGATCCGCTGCCCTCAAGAATGCCTAATAAGTTCTTTTCACATGGAAAGCTCTGGCATGTCTATAAAGTTCCAGCATCCTATTTGCTTTCATTTTGTTGTGCCTGCCATTCATGTTTATGAACATTAACATAATAACTGCACTTGTATCTGTATTACATAACTCGATTGTCTTGTACCAAAGTACTCTACAAATTATATAGTGGTGATCACTGAGACGCTTTAGGTTGTTTGATTATTTTAGCAGTCAAACTCTGCATATATTAGCTTGCCTACTCATAGGCATGACCACCCACTCAATATACATTAGCTCAGAGATTTCTCATTTTTAGTCTTACCTCCATTCTGGACACATTTAGTCTGCCTTATAATTCAATCACTAAGTGTCCTTGGAAGCAAGAACTGAAATTTGTGTTCTTTGAAGCAAGCCTTAATTAATAGCAGAAGCCCTTATTTGTTCCCATTACTGAACACATCTGTGTTTTTGGATAGATGTCAATATGAGATGGGACTTCATTTCATTCGGTCCTCAAAATTGGAAACTTCTACTTGGATTTTAACACAACAGTATTAAAATTACTTGCATCGCACATTGCCAGTGGTAACAAGCATAATCTACAACACAAAAAGGCTAAATAGCACAGACCGACTGGGTGTAGTTTCTGCAAGATAAGCTGTTTGTAATTAGGACCTGTGGAGATCCAGAAAAAAAAACAAAAAAAAAACATAATCCAACTAATGACATAACTAGGTACATTGGTGGAGTTCGGAATTTCGTTGCTTTAATACAAATTCAGTAGTGCTCTGCCACCGATGTCTCAGTAGAACTCCTTTATGTCTAATACCAATATTGCAATTCATTGATCTCCAGTCTTTTTTCCATTCTATAAAAAAAGCTTCCAATACTTAAGCTCATCTGTAGTGCTATGCTGCTGCTTGTTTTTCATTTAAAACTTTTGTCAACAAAAATTAACAACTCTTGTGATCATTCAAACATTTAACAATGATTTTAAATGCAACTTAGCCTATTGTATAACTTCATTATAAAAGTGGTACTGTCTAGTAGATTATCATGTAGATCTTATATCTTAGATTTGAACTTTCCTTATAGAATCACAATTGAAAAAAATGTTGTTTTTTTATACAGTACAAACAATGAAGTTTGATTTGAGAGAGTCAATGATCTGTAGAACACCTGTGTGGATTGAGTAACAGCAGAGACTTTTCTAAGGAGCCTCTTGTTCTCCTCACTTGTTGAAGGAACACAGACAAATGTAGCTGACCTCAACACAAAAAGGCAGTCTAGGTTGGTTGATTTTTCAAGCACAGCAGTGGCCTGTCTGAATGTTGAAATTCTGCTTACCGATGGAGATCTGCACTTGAATGTTGGCATTTGTGGTGGGGGATTCAGAAGCAGCTACTCTGGTGCTTCTGATGTCATCCTCCCCAACTCTATTTTCATCTTTTCCATCCCCCCGTTACATTACTATTTAAATTTTTCAAACCTTTGAAGTACTTGAAATAGTAAGTGACACACAAGTAGAATTTAAAATGAATCCATTCTTGTTATCAAGAAGAGAATAGTGGCTGGTAGCTAATTTGAGACACTGCCATATGTACACATTTGATACCTCCCAAAGTATGTAAATTTTGCCCAGTCAAACATTCACATTCTTGTTTTATTCAAAGAATCAACAATCGTTAAATAAAGTTAACCGAGACCCCCTTTACAGTGCTTTATATCTTTATATACACAGTACAATGGCTTGGTTCCCACATGTCTGAAAGGGCTTTTCACTGCCTTGAAGTGGCTGCACTTAATTTCATCATTCTCTGTGCTGGAGAAAGAACACATTTAAGGACTTTGACAATAGGGATGATATAATATGCAGCTGAAGAGCTTTCCGCCCTTCTCATCACGCTGAAAAAGTGTAGGGACCAGTTACAGCTGCCTCAAATTAATGCCTGCAATGTGAGTGGCAGGTCTGCTCCATATTCACAGAGGACTCACTTCTGTGCATTGAGGCCTTTGTTTGTACATCTTGCTCTAGGTACTTCAGTCAAATTTTCAACTCCCTTTGAATATCATCCAACCTTGAATTTACCAGTGGAAACTGATTTCAATGACCAACAATTTTTCTGCAGTTATTGGTGCATCATTTTTCTTTTGTTGGCATTGTAGTCTCTTGTGTACAATAAATTGTAGTGACGTGCAAACCATCCCAGGCAAACTGTAGGTCTTCCATTCCTTTTATTACTTGATGTTCACACTTTGCACAACATAATCTGGTTGTTCATCCGGCAGGTGCAATTTCAGTTCCTGTGTCTGTTACTGTTTTTGCTTTATTGTTGTTTGGAAGGAGTTTTCTTGGGCTGTGTATGGTTTGTGGCACCACATAGAGTTGCAGAGATGGACTTGTCTTTTTTGAAATTGTTGACTTTATAATAGGTTCATTGTGTGTTCACCACCGCTTTCACCCCTCAAAGCACCCACATTGCACAAATTGCCCTCTACTGTTTTGAAATTTTCTTCGAAATGATGAGTTTAAACAACGTGTCAGTCCAAAAGGCCACAGCATTTGGTCATGGTGTTTAGAAAGACTGGGTTTCAACTATGACACAACTGGTCCTATCTGAGCCCTAATACCCCAACTTGACTGAAATGACTGAAAAAGGTACTACTGGTAGCTGATATGCCCCAAATACTGTTGAATTGTTCATGTTTATTTTTCTCACATCTATATTGAAGCTAGAGTGGACTGTGTGCACAGGATGTATATCAGCATAAATGTTTTCACTGTCTGAACCAAATTTGCCAATTTGGAGGAACAAAATGCCGAAGCTATGACTCCTAGCGGACACCCTGCTTCAGACTGAGTGATGCACCTGACAAAGCTAGTTTTCGGGCAAGCCTATAGATTTGCTATTCTTACGATTGAAGTTTCCATCATGTGCCTCTTTTAAAATTGCTGCAGTAAGATGGTGCCTGTTAAACTGTTTATTGCTATTCAAATGAATTATTTAGTTTTTTAATGGACTTTGCAATATTCTACCATTTATTGTACAGGAATTGAAATTATTAGCTTGGGAACTAAAAACATCTAACATTTGAAATGGCTACCTTCTTATGGTGTGATTACTACTCCTGCATATACTTCAGGATCAGAATGAAATTTGGATTTAGCTGTATAATAAAAGCAACCGCTCGATAATTACACTAGACAAATGTCATAAACTTGAACCAAAAATATAAACAAATCCCTTTTCGTTATTTTGTTATTTTTGGCTGATCATATCCAGAGATGCAAACGTCATCCAGGATGGATATGCTTTCTTGTATGCTTCAAACTTCTGTATGTGAATTTTAAAAAGGAATACATTTAGCTTTAATATTTGAGTTGAAATAAACTTGTCATATTTATTGTTTTCCTTTCCATTCTCACTATTACACTTACTTGCACTCATGTGAATATGCAATGAAGTTTTACCAACTACTGAAACTTTGAAGTGGATGCCAGTGAACGGAGACTCCATAGTTGTAATGCCATCAGCTTAATGTAGATTTTCGATCATGTAGTAACAGATATATAGTCTAATTGACTCATTCTTGTTTACCAACAGAAAATTGAATGTTTTGCCACTACTTTTTCTGTTTTGAGTTTTTTTTTTTAACTATTAAAATTTCTTTGGAGACTAATCATTTTCTGGTGTGAATTGAAATGGATAACTGAAATATTGAAAAAAACAACAATTAATGTTATTTCCATTTCTCCCTTATCTCCTTCATTTCCTTTTTTGCCTTTTCCCTACCATGTTCTTCTGTCATTCTTAACAGGTCCTGTTGCCCCCGTTTTGCAGCTAGTGACCCCACACCTCCGCCAAAATCAGGCTGTTAGATGTGACCACGAGGTTGATCAGGAGAAGCCACCATGTCTTAAACACAGAGGGGCCCTCTGGAGCCCTGTCCCCCCACCTTGGAACACATTCCCCCTCCCCCATCCACCACCTGACCCCTTCCCACAACCCCATTCCACTCCCAGAGTTCCCTGCAGATGTGAGGGACAGGTTACCCAGCCCTGGCTCCCCACTGGCACAGCCCCCCGCTCCCTCTGGAGAGATGAGCCTTCAGAAGCATCAGCAGTTGGGTGGCGGGAGTGGTGGGATGACAGGGTCTGACCGTGACTTGCAGTCCACTGCCTCCTCCATTTCCCTGCCCTCTGTGAAGAAGGCTCCCAAAAAGAGGCGCCTTTCCCTGGCATCTCTTTTCAGGCGGCGAGGAAGGGAAACAAAGTCAGGACGGCAACGGTCTCGAGAGCTCCAGTACCCAGGGATTGGAGGGCTGGCAGGGGTGGATGGGATTGCCAGCATAGAGAGTATCCATTCTGAGATTTGTAATGATAAGAATTCTGCCTTCTTCTCTGTGGCCGGTACCGGAGCTGTCTCTGCCGCTGCCTCCACATCATCTGCCTCGGGACCATCTTCATCAACCTCCTCCTCCTCATCCTCCAAACTTGGAGGTACAGTGGGGACAGACCTACTGGAGTGTCCGCTGTGCCTTCTGCGCCACTCCAGGGAGAATTTCCCTGACATTATGACATGTCACCACCGCTCCTGCATCGACTGCCTACGCCAATACCTGCGTATTGAAATCTCAGAGTCACGTGTCAACATCAGCTGCCCAGAGTGTTCAGAGCGCTTTAACCCACACGATATCCGCATGATCCTGGGGGACCGTGTGCTCATGGAGAAATATGAGGAGTTCATGCTGAGAAGGTGGCTGGTGGCTGACCCTGATTGTCGCTGGTGTCCAGCGCCGGACTGTGGGTAAGACATGAACATGAATTAATAAAACCTGAAAACAGTGAACCATATTATTGATTCTGGCCTCATATGCCACCGAAGGAAAGATCAAAATCCGGACTGTATATGTATAAAACTAATTAGTGAGGGAAAAAACTTCATAAAATTATTTCAGACTACCACAGGCTACAGACACTGTGGCAGGTAAGTCATTACTTTGAATCTCCTCATGAACTAACAATCATTAATAAAAGTGATTGAGATGTATTCAAAGATGCTCATCAAATAACATTTAGTAAACCCCGTTATTAGACCTGTTGGGACCTGTTGCGCGCGCACACCATACTCTTAATTACTCAGTTTGAATTTGACAATGTTTTTCCACACTTAACATCTGTCTGTGGGGACAGACCTGCTGTGACCCAAAAAATGCACAGTTCATACTGAAACAACAATTTGATTGTGGTCCTCCACAAGTGTTGGAGGAAGGAGGAGACAAAAAAGCTGGACAAGTTGTGCGAAGTGACAAATCCATTACTTTGATATAGAACCATCATCAGCTAAGTCTTGTGAAATTGAGCGTTTTTATGACATTTTCTGTGGTGAGACATGGTTTGAAAGGTATGTGCTCACCAAACGTCCCCCTTACTTACCACAACAATCACTCTGAGGGAAGTCATTTAGATGCACGTTATAGTAGAAGTTACAATCTTGTTGAAGTGGCCAAAGCTAATGAGGCTCAATGAAAGGACATAAAGAGGAAGACAGAATTATACTGGACAAAAAATCCTTTTCTCCATGCTCAGTTTATAATTGTATAAGAGTAAGAGTAAGGTGTCTACCTGCCACTCCCTAGCCCTTTCAGTCCCTTGCATTTGAGAACACAAGTTGCACTTCATTCAAGTTGATGCTTTGTTTTTTTTTCTTCTTTTCAGACAGTTTTGCTGTCACATGGTTACGGCGGCCAAGCTCTGTAGGGATATGACATACCAGTAAAGTAATTTATCTTGGCCTCCTTTGATTAAATGATAGAAATTGGACCCTCATGTTACACTATTGTTAAACATGGGAACAGCCAAACACAGTGTAAATACTCAGTCTTCTTTTTTTGCTTTGTATCTAATATATCTGTTTGTCTGTTCTATTACCACCAACTGGTAGGGTTCCAAGTCGAGGGCCATTCAATCTCTTGCATCCTATCAGAATTTATTGTAGTAATCTTCATCTGATTTACTTAAGCCAAACAATCATTTAATAGTTGGTCAGCTGGATGATTGCTTATGACAACTTGCTATTCTGTAGCTTAGACAAAAATAATAGTGACACTGTTTTAACTTACATGAAAATAGAAAATAGCAGGTCTGTCCTATCTAGTAATATGTCTGTAATTCATTATTACAATATATTTTACCCATTCAAGAATGACTTTTCTTTAACATTTCTTTTTACATTTCTGTTATGCCTTTCTTTTCCCCAACAGTCCTTTTAGAATGCAGGACCCACACATCAGAACTATTTCAACATTACAGGGCATTGTTCCCTTTGTGCAGTGTTGTGGCCCACCACTGTTGGCAGTATTTGACCCTTGTTTGTAGCATTTTGACAGCTGAGCATATTGAATGGGTGGTGGCAGCTGTCAGTGCCTTTTTTGTTTTGGTTCTACAAGAGCACGAACATGATCTACAGTGTCTGCCAGTATTTGGAGCGGACAATGTTTAACAGACAATCTTGGGCAGCTATTTTCCCTCCTCCTTCCCTCCACGTCCATGCAGGGACATTTAATTTTTACACCCTAGAGTGGCTCAGAAGAAAGACAGAATTTTTCTCTCTTTTTCATTTTTCCTTTTCCCTGCTGTTTTGTCTTTTGATTTTACTCCCCTCTTCAGTCGCTACCAAGTATGAATTGTAACAACAGGTAGACTGGCCCGATTATTCCATAATTCATTTCAATAGTACTGGCCTACAGTCTATCCATGGAGGACACAACTAATAAACAGTATCGAGGAAGAAGATCAGCATTGTCTTCTTTTCAACAGGTGGTCTGTGTCTTCACTCTTGAATGCTTACTCTTGCCTCCTTTTGTCCGTGTTTTTTTTTTTTTTTTACCAGGTATGCAGTGATTGCCTTTGGATGTGCCAGCTGTCCCAAGATCACATGCGGCAGAGAGGGTTGTGGTACAGAATTCTGCTATCATTGTAAGCAGCTGTGGCATCCCAACCAGACCTGCGATGCTGCAAGACAGCAGAGAGCACAAAGCCTCCGGCTGAGGACTGTCCGCTCATCATCCCTCAGCTATAGCCAAGAGAGTGGAGCTGCAGGTTGGCAATATGAATACATTCGATTAACATGAATCTTTTTGCTTTATTTATCCTTTATTATACCCCCATGCAAATCAATTAAAAGACGGGTGGAGCTGTGTTCATTGGATTACCACCATATAATTACATGCTACACTCGGCATCAGTGAAAATTTGAGATGTTACTGTTGTAATCTGATGCACAGGTCACCAGGGAAATTGAAGATGTCCACTTTACCTGGAAATACAACATCGTTGGTTTTTGAGTTTGAGTATTTTGTCAAGATCAAACCGTGCTATAACTAATTAGCATACCCATAATGGCACCGAAATGTGCCAAGTTTCTCCTGAGATCAACAATATTTTGTTCGAATGACAGACTCTCGCTGCAAGGCTTTTAAAATAAGGTGTTCAAATATAAGCGTGGTCAACCCATGACTATTCAGTACTAACGTATTAATGTTAGCATACAATAACCATTCTACCTCTTTTCTTGTAAGACTTATACAAGTTTTACTATATTTCTGACTTAATTATTTTCTTCTAACCCTTCTTCTCTAGCTGATGATATCAAACCATGTCCACGCTGTGCTGCTTACATTATCAAGATGAATGATGGCAGCTGTAATCACATGACCTGTGCGGTCTGCGGCTGTGAGTTCTGTTGGCTCTGCATGAAGGAAATCTCTGACCTTCACTACCTGAGGTAAATCCCCACAAGGGCATGAAGAAAATGAAGATTGATTTGAAAGATTTTATCTTCTATTTCTTCGGTGAAACATGCTCTTCAGCTCAACTGAAATGTAGCTGAAGTGTCTAGCATACATTTTCTTGGCTTTATGGCCAGGTATCAAAATAATTTCACTTGGCGCATCTTAGTCTAAGTGATTCTTTTTTTTTTTTTTTTTTTGTTGAATGGCAAATTGTCTCCTCATTGAGTACGATAATTGTCATTTTAATTTCGGTACAATCTTATCACACATTCATAAAACACTTGGCCTTACAAAAGTTCAACCTACATGTCTCAATTTAGGTTTACTATTCTTGGATAAATCACTGGGTTTGATTTCATTCCACATTTGTCTAATCATTTTTCAGGTAATATTAGACTAATCACTCAATTGTGTGAATATAAGTCTTTTATCCCCTTTAGAATGTCATCTTCTACTTCAAGTGTCAGTTTGGAAGATGTAATGTTGCATTAAGAGTTTTTATAATCGTTGAGGCTTTCACATTTAGCTTTCTTTTAAAGCTTCTTTGTTGAATGTTGTTTCTCTTTGTCTACATTCAAAGTCCCTCTATCAAAAAAAAAAAAAACAGCTTTCACATTGCAACTTCTTGTTTTGTTTTAAATGGTGCTGGAAGGGAATCCCATAAATCCACTTGTTCAACTTCATTAGCACCACTTGCACTGCTTTTTTAGAGGACTGTCCAATCAGTCCCAAGGCCCTACTTTTTGATGTAATTCTATTTTTTTTCACGTCTTGTATCTTTTCTCACATGTTGTTACCGACTAGTTTAAAGAGCTGTCATAAGTGGGTCATCAAGTAGAAGACATTCATCACAGGAATTAACTTTTTCCAGTAACATCACTGTTTGTGACCGACTCATTGTTTTTATTCTGAATCTTTCCCATTGACCTCTTTCAGTCCATCAGGCTGTACCTTCTGGGGGAAGAAGCCATGGAGCAGGAAGAAGAAGATTCTGTGGCAACTCGGAACACTTGTCGGTGCCCCTGTCGGCATTGCACTCATTGCCGGCATAGCCATTCCTGCTATGATTATTGGCATCCCAGTATACGTAGGAAGGAAGGTGAGACTCGGGACAAAGTCACAAGCATCTGTCTTGGCCCATTCAGGTCCTACTTGCTCCGGATTCTCACGATTTACAGATTTCCACGTTTTATCACTGTGTAGATATGTATGTTGAATAATTTTTACAGGATCTTTCCCCTCAAACACTGCTGGCTTTTAAATTATTGAACCAGATATTAATACCATTGATCAAACAGACAAACAAAAATAAATGTAAAATTAGCAGACATGCAATCTCATTTAAATTTCAGGCGCTGAAGATATCAATCTCAATTCTCTGTCCTGTTTTAGGGTTAGGTGAAATGCCTTTTCTCTGCCTGGTAACATGCATCTTTTTTTGTTTTTGTCATTCTTATCACCGTAGTCTTGTTTAATGAAAACTTTGACAGACCATTAAAATGAAAGCAAAGCAGAATTCCCCACGTCTGCTTGCCAAGAAGGGCCGACCAGCTTTCTGCCTCAATAAAACAGACTGCATCAATTTGTAACCACGAACACAGTGTGCCTTTGCATGAATCACTTGCATTCCACATGCACAGAATGCATGTAGCTGCTCAGCCCTGATGTTAAATCTGCTTCCTGATGAGTGATCATTACGCCATGGACATTTAACTTGAATATGATCATATCTATTCATGTAAAGTCTCATGTTATTTGGAATTTATAAATCCTGACCAACTTATGCAGGAAATTTTTGAATTGAATTGTATCTATATATTTGTTTTTTTCCCCTTTATTGACATCTGCCTTTTCTAACTAAATAATTTGCTTTCTGCTCTCACCTAGTTGTTCTAATTTAAGTAGATTTATCATTTATCTTACATTTGACCGTTTCCTCTTGCTGGGTCATAAAGGCCTTGATACAGAGGCTGTGACTGTCTTGACTACTTTGGATACAAAGTGACTAAGAATGAGAATTACACTTGTTATTTTTTTTCCTGTCAGATCCATAATCGCTACGAAGGCAAAGACATTTCCAACCATAAGAGGAACCTGGTGATTGCTGGTGGAGTGACCCTGTCTGTCATAGTGTCTCCAGTTGTAGCAGCCGTAACTGTTGGTCAGTTAACTCCTCGACCTGCTCTTCCTCTTATTCTGTGTTCTGTTGTTCATCTTATGCATGTTTGAAGATCCTTATTTACCTATCTTTGTTTGACATTTCAAGCATCAGGAAAATCTTTTGTTTAATGTTGGACTTAACATCATACGAAAAGTTTGTTGTCAAAGCAAACTGAATTTCCTAAGGCCTGTTGCATAACAGGGGAAATGATTAACCAGATCAAGATCGCTTAGATTGCAGTTAGCACAAGGACCTTGCCATTCAGTGTCATTTACGTGTCTTTTTTGCCTTTATGCTTCAGGCATTGGAGTTCCCATCATGCTGGCCTATGTGTATGGTGTAGTGCCCATCTCATTGTGTCGTAGTGGGGGTTGTGGCGTCTCTGCAGGGAATGGCAAAGGAGTTCGCATAGAATTTGACGATGAGAATGACATGAATGTTGGCAGCGGGACTGCTGTCACTGGTAAGCTTCAAAGACCCACTTCCCATAACCCTCTCTGAAACTTAAAACCCAAAGACTCCAAACAACAATATATCTTTGACTGATTGATAGCCTTTCCCAGAGGGCATGCTCTCTTGCTGAAAAAAAACACAGCTATTCGAGAACAAGTTTTGAATTGATCAGAAACCGCTTAGTTTTTCACAATGTCCAACCTTGAATTTCTGCATCTACTTCATGACTGTATCCTTTGTAGATACTACATCCGTAGCAGATACCAGAAACAACCCTAGTATAGGTGAAGGCAGTGTTGGAGGGCTGACAGGCAGCTTGAGTGCCAGTGGAAGCCAAATGGACAGACTTGGTGCCATCAGAGACAACCTGAGCGAGACAGCCTCTACCATGGCCCTAGCCGGAGCCAGTATCACTGGCAGCCTCTCTGGCAGCGCCATGGTCAATTACCTGAGCAGGTATTGTTGCACCAACATGCGCTGAGAGTAAAATTGTTGATGCTAGTGCATGGTCTCATGTACACACATATGTCGCAGGTTGGAGATTCAAGCAGACGTACAAAAGGACCGCTGTAGTCTCAGTGGTGAGTCTGGCACCGTCAGCCTGGGAGCAATCAGCGACAACGCTAGTACCAAAGCAATGGCTGGATCCATTCTAAATACTCACATGCCCCTGGACAGGTAAGGAGCTGAAGCTGGATCAGTTATCTGTAGTTATTCCATCTAAATCAATGCTAATTTGGTGTAGAAATGTTAAATTTTGGTACCAGAAATCTTGGATTAAAAAACATTGATTAAATCATGAATATTATTGTGATCAATTTATACCAATGAACTTAGTTAAATTCAATGAACCCATAACCATTTAATAATGTGGACTGATTTCAACTGTGATGCTTACATGTTAGACCTATTAGTTGATTTTAGCATTCTAACCATTATGTAATGTTAGTGTGTTGCATAACTCAAATTCAGTGTTTTAGAACAGTGCTTTGTGAGCGTGCATGCGTGCATGTGTGTGCCTTTTTTGTTTCTCTTCTAAACACATGGTTTTATCATGAATGGAAAAAATTAATTCTGTCATCTCTTCATGATTCTACAAGTACATTATCTACAATGTTTCTGTGGATTCAAAATATTTAGGAGGTCAGCAACAGCAGAGACAGAAGATAGGTCATAATTGTTGAGTGCGTTCATATGCAAGAAAATATGAAAGATTGTCCTCATTTTAACGTGAATTCTAGAAAAATCAACATTAAATAAATTGATGGAGGCCTGGCTTAGGTTGCTGATGTTTTCCAAGACTTTTAAAACCTGTACTATATACTTATAATGTATTTTAATTACTTTGTAGAAACACATAAATCCTACATACTATTTTTACTGTTCTTGACCGTATAAAAATATATAAAATATCTGTATTTGATAGTTATGAGTAGCTAATTGTTTTTAGAACATACAGACAGTCATTTTAAAGTGAATCACCGGCTTTCTTTTTATTCTTTCTTTTCATTTACTCTCTTATTTATGTTTATACTCATATTTATTGATACTGTAATTGTTGCACTGCTGTGACGAAAGAATTTCCCCCATGGGGATCACTAAAGTCTATATTATACCTTATTCTGAACTGCCAGTGTGAACATCGGCGTGAGATGTAGTCTGTTAATCGTCTACATGTTTTTTCCTTCATTTCATGTTTAACTGCTGATCCCACAATCAAGAGATGGGAACAGTATGGAAGTCCAAGTTGACATCGAATCCAAACCAGGTAAACTGCGGCATCACAGTGGCAGCAGCAGCGTTGACGACGGCAGCAATGTCAGCCGGTGCGGCTGGACCTGCCCCTCCAATGGCTGCACCTCCTCTGAGGGCAAAGGAGCATCTACCAAGTGGGCCAAAGAGGCAGCCTGCTCCTCTTCCAGTTTGGGCGGCAAAAAGAGCAAAGGCAAACTGCGCAAGAAGGGCAGCGGAGGGACAAAGATCAATGAGACGCGCGAGGACATGGACGCTCAGCTTCTGGAGCAGCGCAGCACCAACTCCTCTGAGTTTGACTCTCCGTCGCTTAGTGGCAGCCTGCCTTCAGTGGCTGACTCTCACTCTAGCCACTTCTCGGAGTACAGCTACTCTGATTTGGAGAGCATGAAGACGTCCTGTAGCCACAGCTCCGGCGGCGGCGACTACCACACACGTTTTGCCACCATCAGCCCTTTGCCGGAGGTGGAGAACGACCGCCTGGAGACCTGCCCTACTTCTTTGACCTCCTCTCAGGGACAAGGTGCTGTGATCACTCCCCACTCCCCGACCTCCATCACCTCCTCCTCGGGCCACGGTGCAGAGCTCTCCCCCCTCTGTTTCATTACAGAGGAGAATGTCAGCCTGGTGTGCCCTGCTGAGCTGGACTCTCACAGCTACACCGGACAGCTGCTAAAAGAAACCAACAACAACCACCAACCACAAAACCCAAATCAGACACAGCAGCAGCCGAAGAACTCCTGTATACAGACTGATATATAAAACCTTAATACCTTAAGTGCTGCACAAACGCTGTGTTCATTTTGACATCTCTTCACCTACTAACAATCCCAGTTTACAGTTTAACCCTCATTTTCTGTTACCCTTTTTACAGGGGATGTGCTATTTTAGGATTAATGTCCTTCATAGAAAGCAGTCCGTGCAAAAGCAATGTTGCATATCTATGAAGGTTTATTGGGAGCATAGCAAGGTTTTCAAAGTGTAGCCATGGGAAAATGTTAAAGTTATGAACGCAGGCGCTTCTCCCCGTGAGACTGGACACCTGCTGAAGCATTGATAGTTCACTGACTTGCCACTTCCGACAGATGGTGGACCATTCCTTTGGTCACTGTGCTGTTAATAAGTAGGTAAAGATAAAACCACTGTGCCAGCTTTGATAGTATCTGATTTAGGCTCAACAAGATAGAGGCAAGACTGTTCGGGAAAATGAATGACAGAATTTTTCCGGAGGTGAACTTAAATAGGGACCAGGCAATAAGGAATTTTTCCCCACTTGATCTATTAATAGTAAAAGATGAGATATTGTTTTCTCTTCTGTTATTTCATTTCCTGTGCGTGTTTTGAATTGAACCATCTGTTCCATAATTTAGGTCCAGGCTGAACATCCAAAGTCATTTTAGCACTAAAATGGACTTGTGACAAAAACTGAGATTCCCTATATAGATTGACACGCAGTTGAGTCTCTGCATGGGGATGGAGCTCAACTGCTCTCAAGTGACTTGGTAACCACTGAATTTTTATCTGTAGCCTGAAATTCTGTGTGCTTTTAGTGCAAAGATGAGTTTGGAAGCTCAGTTGTCGCTTTGCTCAGTGGAAAGCTCGTGTTTGTAGGTGTTTTGAGGAGGCAAGGCTTGGTGGCAACAGATAGGACAGGATGATCTGTGGAAGGCCTCGATTGGCAAGATGGTGCTGATAGGGATTTGATTAATAATGGTCGATTCTATGACATTGTTAAAAAAGAAAATGTTATGTCCAGTTCAAAGGCCATTTATTCTGCCCGATGGTCTTGTCTCACTAAGAGAGGGCTGTGATATCTGTTAACTCATGGTGCCTTCAAGAAGCTGTTTGTGTTCTCTGTTTTTGTCTCTTCACCGTGTCTTCAAGACTTAACACATCCTCAACAGCAGAATGTCTGTCTGTGCTGAAAAGATGCTCTCGTAGTATTTATTCAGACTCGAGACACGGTAGACATGGTCAATGAAAACTTTAGTTGCCTACCAAAGACGGCACTCAGGCTCTTATTCAATCTTATACTTTTGCTTGTCACCCATAGACAACGTATAGTGTGTCTGCTTTCCACCTGTAGGTTGAATGGCGACCCAGGACTGAGGATACTAACCCTTTCCAGAAACACTACACAAATAGTTGAGGACACAGAGTGGCCAAAGGCACCTGCACTGTTACTTGTGTTTGTCAATATGTTAATGACCTGCAAATGCACAAGATTAATAAGAATACATATGTTTGTATGGTTTGTCTTTCAGTTTGTCCCAGGAGTCGTTTTTATTTCCGATTGGTGCTGCCAAGCAGACGTGAATTGAAATTCTATTTTTGACTTTTCATTATAGGAGTGTTTGCTGGAGCCTGTCTTTACTGCTCAGTGGCTGCTTAATTAAGGCCACTGAGTTGGCTCAGGTGAGCCTCTACCAAATGGGTAAAGTAAACTTGAAATATATTTTCACCCAGGTCTGTTACTAAATTGGCTTTTTTTTTTCTTATTGTCCATTGGATAAATAACAGCCTACTTGCTGCAGCCCTTCAAATGTTGCCCTTCCCTGGTTCTGTTTCTCATTACTCAAAACAAAACCGTTTTTGATTTCAACACTAGTGCCAGATATAATTGCAGAATGGCATAAGGTATTTGTATATTTGTTTGGTAATTTGCTTTACTATATGCGTGTAAATGCATATCAGACAATTAAAAAAAAAGAGCTATAAGGAATTTTTGTTTTGTCTTAAGATTTTTTTGGCTCATTGTAATACAGCTCGTAGAACCTTTTATATATTTTCAGTTTATTGATTATTGTAAATTACACCTCATATATCACAGTCACACTGAAGAGAAACAGTTGACAGTATTGCATTTTCTACCCAGGTTATCGTTTTAAACCAAATATGGTATAATAATTGATAAAACATTAGAAAACAAAGAACAGTTTGGATTCAGGCATCTTTCAAAATTAAATAGAACATTCAATAATGGATTACACATGAAGCAGATTTTCAACATGTTCTAAACCGTTCTGTGCATGAAGTATAGTGAATATGTGTGGTGGCTGTCTGCCATTTCAATATTTTGATAAAAGCTAATATAAAACAAATTTACTCTTGAAGTATTTGTACACTCACCAAAATGTAAGTAAACCCCTACTCTGAAAGCAAAGGCACACATCACAAAAGATGCTGCTTCTTCCAGGATGTTAGATCTGCATGACAGAACTGCTGTGTGCAGATGAGCATTGTTAATGTAAAATAACTAATTTAGTAAACATTGTGAAAGATGTTTCTGCCATTATAGGAAGAATACAATTTTAATAAGAGTTAAACTTTCAAATGCTGGTCTGCTAATTGCATAGCTGAATAAATAAGTGTCCGAGTTATTGAAAATTTTAAATTATGTATTTTCCTACAATATTGCCACAAGATATCAGTTCCATATTTACTTTAAACTACAAAGAACAGGAATAAGAGATCACTGCCGAAACCAAATCTGATGGAGTCTGGCAAGGAAGGAAGCAATTTGTATAGTTGCAAATTGCCAATCGCTTTCCTCTTTTCCTCATATTTATTACCGAATACCTTGACTGAGGAGAGGCAATATTATCCACCGCACCGTGCGCATCAACCAACATGTATTAAAGCACTGACAAAGAAGAGAAGAACTGTTTAGTTCTCACAGTACAGGTGCATCCTGTTCTGTCATTCAACAGTGTACATTGGACCCTCTTTATCAGTGTACTTGAGGTCAAGTCACTGTTTTAGGAAAAGTGAATGGTTACTTGAAGTACAAAAGTGAGTCCGCATTGTAAAACTTTCTAGAGAGAAAAAATATATTTATATTCTTATGCCCTCAAACATACAGTTTTCACAGCAAGGAACCATGAAGTGAGTCAGTGTGAGTTCCACTGTTTTACTCTTGACAGTCTCATGCTTCCTGCTTTTGTGTACTCAGTACTCAAGTTTTGCATAGATCCAGGAGTTATGGCAGTACAGCAGTTCATGCAGCAGGAAGCAGGGACAGAAGATTGGGGGAAGATTGGTCAGATGTACTTGTTGGCCAAGTTCTGAACATCATTGTTAGTGAACTCCATGCTCTCTACAGCTGACAGATGCTCAAACAACTGAGACACATGGTGACGCTCCTCCTTCTCCAGCAGCATCATCACAACCTGCAAATCAGTAAAACATCATTACCTCCAGAAAAAAAATGCTGTTTTATTCAAAGTGTAGAATTTTTGAACTCAGGGAAAAAAAAACAAGTTAATTGACCCGATGTGGCTTTAAATTTTCCTTAATCATTTATATAAAAAAATTGTCAATCGTCATTTACCGAGAACCTGTCAGCAGTATGCAGATATTTGAGGTGCCGGTAAACTAGGTTGGGGTTCTTCTGGAGAAGGGAGTCTAGTGCCTGCATGATGAGACTGATGTTTTGTCCATCCAGCTGGGTGCTGAGAAACTTTGGAAGCATTTCTGGCGCCGTGGAGGCCAGAATCTCAGCACATGCTGCCACATTCTTGCTGCTGCGAGCCGTGTTCAATGCTTGCCCAAACTCGTAAGCGTTGCTCGGATGGACATTAATGGAGATGTCCTCTGTTCTGCTGCCTCTCTCTGAGTTACCTGCTATGGATATTTTCTCGTCACCTTCCACCTGTGGAAGAGGATAGAGAGATGGTAAATTACGATATAGAAGAGTGATTTTTGTGCTAAAACCCTTCTAATGTACAAATATGTACAATCCTCGATTAAGGTAGTGTCGAGGTGTGGTTGATCTAAGTCAGACTGAAAGTAAAAATTGAATATTCTTTTCATTTCTCTTCTGGAGCATGAGTGTGAATCCTGAGTTGGACCTTTCAGGGAACCACATGAAAATCTTGATCTCAAAACCAATATTATTACAAGTTGGTGGTTTATAGCGATGACTCATTCAGTAAACACACACAGGGATATTATTAGAAACCGTACAGTGTGGTGGTATTTGTGCTATTGATGGCCTGCCAGAAGAAGGACAACTCTGATAACCCTTTCATCAGTAAATGTAAAAAAAAATCAAAGAACAGGTTGGAGACAATCCTTTTTCCCAATTTTTACTCAAACGGAGATCTTGTTCAAAAGATTTATTCTTCATTAGGTTTTTACTTCTGTAATGGGGATGCTCTTCCTGGGTTTGGCAGGTGACGGATTGGCCAGACTCTGGCGGAGCAGGACAGTGACCTCCTCCAGTTCCCTCTCTGCTTCCTGTACGTTGGGATCCTGCTGCAGCACCTCCTGCAGGTCAGAGCTACACGCCAGGTAGTCCTAGGATGGGAAAGACAGACATCGCTGATCCTTACATAATAAGACATGCTAAACCTTTTCATCATATGACTCAGTGATGAAGTAAAAATGTTAAAAAAAATTATATATATATATGTATATATATATATATATATATATATATACACAGAAAAGAACAGTGAACACAACTTTTCTAGTATCTGTAATATAAACACGTATCTCCACTACCAGCACCTCACCTTGAGGCCTTTGTTGGCCAGTGCTCGTCTGTAGAAGGCCTTCTTATTGGTTGGCTCCAGTTTCAATGCTGCATCACAGTCCTGCTTGGCCTCGGTAAATCTCTCAAGCTTCAAGTGGCACAGGGCTCTGCAAACGCAAATACACACACGTCACTTGTGATTCTTATTTTGTCACAAGCAGTTAATCTTATTTGAAGCACAACGCCAAGGTATCACGGGTTAGCAGTTCATCAGCTGTTAATTAAAGTGTTTATAAAGTCTGTGGCCATCAAAGTTAGCGCTCAGGAGAAATTACATCTGTCTGTTTTTTGTTTTGTTTTTTTGGCAGGGTTTTTTTTCCTGTACATCTGTGTGGCTGACAATCTACACTTGGTGTTTCAGAGTAGCAGCAGGGTCCCCCAAAGGAACTTCCACATTTCAATGAGTTAATAACCATGTTAATAATATTACATTTAATAGTGCAATAGTTAAAAACAACACACTGGTAAATGTGATAAAGACAGTGTAGCTTTTGAGGGATTTTTTTTCAAGTATTTGATGTCCTCTGAGGTTCAACAATAATATTATGCTTATATAACCAAGATCCCTTGGAAACCTGGGACACTAATCAAATAAAATACATTTGTGTGTGAGCCTTGCATTTGGCCTACAGCCTCAGACTTTGAAAAGTGCTTTGGTAAACAGACATAAACTAATTAGGCACTGAAACAGAAAGAAACTACAGGATTGAGTGTGTTTGTTAAGGTTTAGGCGGAAGTGCCTTTTTCTAACCTGTTAGTGTAGATAGCGCACTCCTCTGGCTTTAACTTAAGGCATTCGGTATACTTTTCTAGAGCGTCCTGGAATTGGCCCCTCTTCACAAACTCATTTCCTTCCTGCTTTAGTGTTGCAAAAAGGACTTCTGCTTTCCTTTCTGGAGGACAGGGACGGAAGGATTTTTTGTTATTGCTTATTCACAGTTAAACAGTCAGCTCCACGTTGGCATAAATACACTTCATTGACCTTATTCATTTCCCAGAAGGAAAACTCATTAAAAATGTGCCACTGATGTAAGTCTGGGAGGTTACAATCTTCAGAATATACGCTGGGCTTGCTGGATGTGACGCTGAGGTTAAGTCGGCGATCCGTCACAGCGTGGAATGAAGGTTAATCAATGTACTGCAGTGAATCCGCAGGGAGGAAAACCTGCCAGCAGGTCTATTCTTTCATTTGTGTTTTCAGAGCAACAGCAGAAATACAACCTCAGGAATATACAACCTGCACGGTTGGGAAACAAATACAACAGTTTCTCTCAGGAAATAAATGACCTCTTTTACCATCGTCATGACCGTCGGACTATTCTGATGCCACACCCTGGTTTGTAAGATTGTACAGTGAGTCACTTTTGAGTTGTTTGAGTTAACCTTTGTTTTGATCGCTTCATTGTGAATAACTTTTATATTGAGTCTTGTTAAATCACTTATGACATCCTGCTTTTTCTCCTTTACCGTTGGACATCATGCCACTTCATCAGCTCTGCCTTTTTATCTGCACTCCTCCCACAGTCAGTTCTCCCCCGCCTATCTCCAGGCAATCGGTAAAGTCCAGTAACCAGCTTTTCAGTCCATGCATTGGTTTTGTAATAAATAACTTATTCACTCTCTAGGAACGATGTAATGCATGCCTGGCACATTTCTATGTCAGAACATCTGGTGAAATACAATTGATATGTAGGGGAGGACAATACTGGGGCTTTGGGGATTTTTGGGGGGATGGCTGCACAGTGGCACAGTGGTTAGCGCTTCTGCCTTGCAGCAAGAAAGTCCCTGGTTCAACCCTGACAGGAACTGAAGCAGGGACTGTGTGGAGTTTGAGTGTCCCCCTGTGTCTGTGTTGGTTTCGTCCAGATTCTCTGGTTTCCTCCCACATTCACTACGTTCACTGTAGGCCATCAATTGCCCAGATGTGGGACTGAGAGACTGAGAGAATGTTTTGTTTGTCTCTTTTTGTGGTCTTGTGATCGGTCAAATGTGAACCCTGCCTCTTGCCCAATTACAGCTTGGGCAGACCCCAGCGCCCCTGGGACCCTGAGAGCAGGACAAGTGGTATAGATAATGAATTATATCTTTTTGGCATTTTTTTGACACTAATTGAACATCCTCTTGATGCTAAATTAATATACATCTGGCTTTTAGAGGGTGTTCAACAGTGTCATGCTTTGAAATGGCAGCTCAAGTATATACAGAATAATGAATTAAACACTGATTAGGCCTTTTACGTAATGTAAGCTTATATTTTCATAATTGAAGTACATTTTGCATAGGGTTTTTGCATACCTTTACTAATTCCATGAGGAACGTCATTCAATGGCTATCAGTAATAGCTGTTAAAGATTCTTTGGTTGAGTGAAAGAGGCCGTTTCGTGACGTAAAAATAATCTATGGAATGTAGATTTCATGCAAGTTACATAAGAAAAAGTAGGCTTTTCCTCCATTTAGGGCGATCGTGCAGGGAGGGAGCAGGAGCCTATCCCAGCTATCATTGGGCAATAAATTGGGTACACTTATCAATCATAGGGCCACATAAAGAGGCAAACAACCATTCACCCACACATTCACACATCTGGGCATTTTAGGATCTCAATCATCCTGCTGCATGTTTTTGGACTGCGGGTGGAAAACTAAGAAAAAAAAAAAACACTTTTAACTCTTTACAGAAAGGAAACGAACCAGGGACCTTCTTACCATGAAGCTTAAGCATTAGTCAATGCGCCCGTATCCCTAATTTTTAATGGCTGGAGTATTTGTTGTGCCAAAAGAGGTGCAAAAGTTAAAATGGCATATATTAATTCAAAATTTTGTAATTTTGTAATTTTTTTATTTTTTTATTATATAACCTTTAATGGATACAAAGTATATTCAACAACCCTAGTTCACTGCATCCTATCACTGTTTCACTAGATGAACTTAGAACAAGCTTGCATGACATTAAACTTTCTATATGGGTGGAGAAAAGTGTCAGGGGTACTATGTGATAGAAGACTTTCAGCCAGAATAAAAGGAAAGGTGTACAAGACAGTGGTGAGACCAGCGATGATGTATGGACTAGAAACTGTTACAATGACCAAAAGACAGCAGGCAGAACTAGAGGTTGCAGAGATGAAGATGTTGAGGTTCTCTTTGGGAGTGACCAGGATGGATGAGTCTATCAGAGGGACGGCACATGTTCGATGTTCTGGAGAGAAGGTCAGAGAAGCCAGACTGAGATGGTTCGGTCATGTACAGAGAAGAGATAGTGAATATATTGGTTGACGGATGCTGGAACTGGAGCTGCCAGGCAAGAGGTCTCGAGGAAGACCAAAGAGAAGATTTATGGACGTAGTGAGAGAGGATATGAAGGTAGTTGGTGTGAGAGAGGAAGATACAGAGAATAGGGTTAGATGGAGAAAGTTGACTCGCTGTGGCGACCCCTGACGGGAAAAGCCGAAAAAAGAAGAAGAAGAAGATGCTGCCAACCTGCCTCCCTGGCGGCCTTCTCTGCACGAGCCTGGAGGACCTCAGCGCTGGGAGGCTCCTCTCTCCGGTGCTGCTGGGCCGAGAGAGGAACCGAGGGGATCTCGGGGAGTTTCTCTCTCCACATGGGACCGTCCTGGTCTATCAGCATCCGGGTGATCCTAGACGAGGATAGGCGTCACTAATTTAATTCAAATAATGCCATCCAGGTCTCGATGGTTTAAGCTACTTCTGTTTAAGCTGAATAGGTGGTGGTTTTCCTCATTGAGAGTACAACTAGTGTGTGATGTTCCGCTTTTCCCTTTTATTTAAACGTAACACACAAAATGATAATACATACATATCTCTATATAGTGCAGTGCAGCTTAACACTATTGTAAAGCAAAACAATGGAGAGATCAAATCAACCCTTTCAGGCAGCAGTGTGTCAGTCCAAACTGAACATATTTGTTGTTTTTCAACGTAAAGAAGCCCAGGTAGCTTAGAGGTAGACAGACGTCTGTGAGCCACAATTAGAAACTGGAGCAGCTTCTCCACATGAGTTAAATCTGTTAACAGCTAATCAGACTTTGTTTGCATATATATATATATATATATATATATATATATATATATGTATACAGGACTGTCTCAGAAAATTGGAATATAGTGATAAAATGTTTTATCTTCTGTAATGCAATTATAAAAACAAAAATGTCATACATTCTGGATTCATTACAAATCAACTGAAATATTGCAAACCTTTTATTATTTTAATATTGCTGATTATGGCTTACATCTTAAGAAAACTCAAAAATCCTATCTCAAAATATTAGAAAATCATGAAAAAGTTATTTTTGTTTTGTTAATTGCATTACAGAAGAACTTAATCACGATATTCTAATTTTCTGACAGTCCTGTATGTGTGTATCTATCTATATATATACATATATATATATATATATATATATATATATATATATTTCTATGTTGTGATATGGCATCCCTTAACAAAAAAATCCTAATTTGGGTATGAATAAGGAATATGTTCCCATTGATAAGAATCTTATCCTTTACCTTAGTTTACATAATAACATGTTTTATACGATGTACTTCACTCCATTCATTATCAACATGTTAGATGTCATGACTGTTGGTTATGGATCTTTGAGAAACACCACAAACCCCTTTGGATAATCCCATTTCACTTGTGTTCATGTGATAAAGGCCTCTCAGCTACTGAGATGGGATGTCTTCTACCTGTTGACGCTGTCGTGTGCCGCCGACACACTGATGTCTATCTGCAGGACTGTCTTATAATCCACATAGGCCTTTCGGTAGCGCTCCAGGGACTCGTAAGCCATCGCCCGGCGGAGGAGGGGCTTGAGGGAGAATGGTTGTAGTTCCAAGGATCTGATTTGTATAAATAGAAGTAATGGGAACATCTGCTATGGATACAGTTCTGACCATATTGACAGTGACTAATTAATTAATAGCATTTGCTGCTTTATAAAAAATCTTCTAAAGAGAATGTTCAAACATTGTATGAAAAACATTCAATTTAAAATCATGTCATAAACTGATAATAAGTACCTGCTGATTCAAATTGAATGATAATCTATTCTTAAGTCGATTCCCGATGTGTTTTTCCGCTTTGCAGAAACAGTGGAATGTTACAGCCCTACTGTGTAAAATCATCTGTAGAGTATTTGACAGCAGAAAGCTGTTTTCACATTCTTCATTGAAATTTTTTTTAGCTCGTTGAAAATCGGATTTTAAGTGAACAGCTTAAGTGCCCCATTTGTGATGTTTATCATCTACTAATAACTGTCTGTATATTGATAGTGCATCTGATTGTATCATTTGATTTCTTTTCCTATTTCTATAAATACGTGTGTGAGGGGCTGGGCTAGGGGACTTGACAAGGTGAAACCGCTGAAGGTTTTTAGGGTAAAATCCATTGGACGTTGAGACATTCCTGTTGCACACATATGACTTGGAGGTCAGGAAACTGAAGAGCTCACCTTGTGCAATCCTGGATGCATTCTTGACAGTTGCCGTCTTTCAGGTAGCAGGCGGCTCGGTTGGAATACAGAATACATAGATCCTCTGGACTATCCAACCCTGCGTAAAAAAAGACAGGTGTTACAAAGCTGACGTAGATAACATTTTGAGAAAAAAAAATGAAAATATGTGGATATTACCATTGTACAGAATATATTTATTTGCGATATCACCTCGGGCAAACTTGAAGTGACCTCTTGGTTGGATAAAATATGACACTAAACTATGGTTATGAGCGATATATGGAAGTTACTGTCCGTATCAGACGGTTTTAGGTGTTCAAAATTTTTTTTTCAAAAATGATAGGAGCTTCAGACATATACATGAGATCAATTTACTGTGACATCTAAACATATATTGCATTAATGTGGTTGCAGATCTTCTTACTTACGGATTTTGATTTTCAAATTCATGAACTTGAGGTATGTGTTTGGACTCAAAGTAATGTCAGGTGTCATTCGGACTTCCCAAATTGTTTTTCTAAAATGTCCTGATATGCAGATAAATACGTCAAAAAAATTGTCAGACCACTTGCTCAAACATTCTGCCAAGCGGCGTATTTACTTCCTCTGACAGAGCATAAGTTCAGACCAACCTTCATTATCAGTAAATGCAGCTGAGAGGGGAAAAGACGGCCCATCAAACCACAATGAATACAATTCAGAATTAACAATAAGTCAGATGAAATTTGATTTGTGATGATGACACAGTGAGGTGACAGGCAGTAAAGTGTGGACGTTATTTCACAGGTCTGAATACAGAGATGACAATAAGGCAGATGTTAGAAATACGGGTAGATGTCCTGATTTCTATCAGATTCAAGATAATTGAAAATATTGCGTGTTCAGCCACTTTTATATCCAGCTGCATGCTGAGCACATCACAGCTGTCCCCCGGTGGGGATATATTTATGCACGATGGTGGATTTCTCCATCTCTCAGAATTATAGCCACAGGCCTTCGGATGCAATTTCACAGTGACTGGTTAGTGGTCATGTGACTCGGACAGACCTGAGCTCAGAGGCTTAGTGTCAGACTGAGGCTAAAACAGAAACACTATGCGTGCCCATGACAGCAACCATACTGAGACAGATTTCTATTCAGACAAAGTCCGGTGAACACACCGTAATCCCAATATTGTTCTTGGTGAAAGCCTCGATGACATTTCTCAGCAATCCTAAAGTGAACTACAGACCTAGAGATTTGATGACAGATTAAAATGTAGTGGGTTTCTCCTCCCCATTCTGTTTCATTTCTCATCCCCACATACCTGTGGTCCATAAAAGTCAGTCCCTGTTCACTCTGGTGTTAAGATCATAGCAGCGATTCACATTCAAATAATATGTGCTGAAACCGGGAGACCCAAGGTAACTTTCCAACACTACCTGAGTCTGTATAGCCTTGAATTGCTTGTGAATATTTCTCCAGTGCATCGCCGAACTGTCCATTCTTGAACAGCAGGTTTCCCTCATTCTTCAAGCGTGCCAGGGGCAGGGGCAAGGCTCCGCAGGGGGCGTCAAGGTTGACAGCTTCTCTTGAGTCTCCTCCAACGGGGGTTCCCCTGCTGCTGTTGCCCTGGTCAGCCTGTACCGATGCTGTGGAACCCCTTTTGCCTGTCCCATTTGCAAACTTGTCCTTGGAGTCCTGCGTGACTTTGTACTTGTCTGCACTGCCTCCTTTGCTCCTCCAGTGTCCATGGTGGGAGTTACCGGGATCACTGTGCGGACCCCCGTCCCCTCTGCCATAGGGCCTCTTCTGTGTGTTCCCCATGTCTCCGTTTTCGGCAGGAGCAGCTGAACTCTCCTCCCCTCCCACTGGCTGGCTGGGTTCAACCGGACAAGCTGGAAAGGAGACAGAGGGAGGGAGGGAGGGGGGAGAGGCAGAAAGAGTGAAAGACACACACACAGGAAGCGGTTGCTGTTACATCACAGTGGGGGGAGGGTAAGAACACACATGACACGGAGCTACTTAAAAGGGGGAGTTCCAGGAAGCAGCAACTCAGCAACAGAGAATTACGAAAGCAATGGGGGTGGGGTGGCTGGATGACACACGCAATGCCTCACATTACTCTGAGGGAAAGGAAAGGGGTGTTTCCTCTACAACACAGCACACAGTGGAAATGACTAATGGTCCCAACACATCTCAGTGTCTTCAAGAAGGGCATCTACAGTATAGACTTTATAATGAATTAATATGTCTATTAAATACGTGTGTCTGTGTGTGAGAAATATAAATAAATGATCACTGAACTTATTGATGGTATTATTGTACATTTTCAATCTAGTGATAACGCCTTGTATGTAAGATGTAAGTGCTTGCAAATGATGAAACCACCACTACTACTGATACTAGCGCTACTAACCATAACTATGATAGTAACATCATTATGAAATATGATAGTGATAGTGGCAATAACAGCAATAGTAATTATTACAATGATGACGATGATGATAATAATAAATGATAACACAAATGAAACCAATACAACTACTACAACCACCAGAAGCAGTAATAACAATAATGGGAAGAAGAAGAATATAACATAAGGAAAATGTGAATTTAAAACTATTAGTTTTATCAATTACTTTATATTCCCAACTAAGTAACAATGTTCTTCCAGGTCATATTATGCACAAAATGGTTGCAAGACTTTTCTGCAACAGGGAAATGTTGATTGGGCCATCAGTTTTGTTCATATACATATTACGTGATTTCTCAATGTTCATTTGAATGGAAGTGTTGACACAAATCTCACTGGTTTGCTCTACTTCTGTCACCATGCACTTGTCATCCTCTTCTTCTTCTTCCACTTCTTGGATGAAGATTTTTTTGCCCTTGCTTTTTGGTTCCTTTTGCATTTCACTCATCTTTGTAATTTCAGACAGCTGTTCCTAAACCACAAAATTTAGTAGGCATCAGAGTTTTTAGACGCAGAAGAGAAACAAACTATCTTATTTTAAATACAAACTGCTCTCATTTACAGCTTTATGATTTACATCGTTTGAATTGTCATAAAGGATGCAATATTTTCTGATCTCAACTTGTGATTAAACAAAACGAAGAAGAGAGAATTCTTACATGAAGCCACCTGTTTCAACATAGCAGCTGGTACCATCATGCTGTCACATCAGTGACGTCAATGACAGTGAAAACAAAACTGAAAAATTGAGGGTTTCGCTACTTACAGCAGCTGCCGTATTTTGTGGTTCTACTTCAAGCACCGTCCTGAAATCCTCGGCGGCCCTTTGAAATTCTCTCATTTGCTTGTGCACGGTGGCACGCCTCATCAGAGCTGGTTATAAGGACATAAATTACATGCATCTGTCGCAAGTGGAGAGATATCAGATGCTGCATCCATTTTACGACCTTGCAAATACATTGTTTGAATAAATGAACAATGCGACTTCTGTTTTTTGATAATTTACAAGTTATAATCTTTAGAAATTGTCTGAATTCAAGTTAATTTCTTGAAAATTATTGGCTGCTGACTGATTTTGGAGGTAATTTCTTGTTTTATCTATATACATTTAGGTGTGTGTGTGTGTGTGTGTGTGTATATAGATATATATATAAATGTTTATGTGTGTGTGTGTGAATATATATATTTACACACTTATACATACATTTTTTAAATGACTAATCAACAGTTTGCTCATCACATTTTACCATCAGTAGCATAACAGCAGAAAAAGGGTATTTTCAAAATATTGCAGCATTTTAGTCAGGGAAAACATTCAATTTACAGTAAAACGTCTGTTTCATTAGCAATATTAGTTGTTGGCGTCGGCCACGCCACACAAGCCTGCAATACAACTAACTGTTGTATTGCAGGCTTGCTGTTGTATGGTTGTACCCCAGAATTCCTTGCACCCCAAACCACACCCACAAAATTCCCAGCAACCCCTGAATCAAACAGAAAAAAAGCATCAACATAAACCCCAACATTTGTGACTCGCTACAATATCCTTTTCAAACTTGGGTTTGCGGTGTCAAAACCAATGGCCTGTAAAACATTGTCTTGATGTGTTCAGTGACATGTTTGTGTCACTGGACAACTTTCCATAGATATCAAGGTGTTGCCCTGTCCTGACTTGCTGTAATGAAATGTTGGATGGAAGAACATCACAGCTAATGTGGCTTCACAGCATAACAGAGAGCAATTAAAATTGCACATCTGTTATAAAACATGATATAATCTTTAGGCACCTTTCAGATTTCCGGGTTGGAGCTCGAGCGCCCTCTGACAGTCCTTCATGGCATCGTGCCAGTGTTTAAGCTTGATCGCCGCCTGGGCTCGGTTGTTGTACGCAGCCACGGTTGGTAAAATGGAGAGGCTCCTTGAAAGCAAAACGTCAATGAATGTCAATGAAGAAGATTTGACTTCCGCCACAAACTTCATGTCTCCATGAAATTAGCTGATTAAAAAACTCTGACCTGGAATAGTAGGCCGCTGCCTCCTTAAAGTCTTTTGCTCTAAAACATTCGTTGCCTTTGTCTTTTTCACGGTTCGCGAGCCGAAGCTTCTCGCCTTCTGTCATCACTGGATGGATTGCAGAGACCGAACGATTTTGTCACAAACGTGGCTAAAGTGAATTTGTTATTTTCCATTGACTGCACATGACTGTACTTATGAAATACAAAGACCAGTGCATTTACATGAGGAGTCCACTTTGGTCTTTATTTTGGGATGTCCCAGGTTTCTCATAGCAGGCTGAGTCTTCTGGGTAACATCATCATCAATCCTTTGGCATTCTTTCTCCACATCAAACCTGGAAAAAGAATTAAAGCAGACTGACTTTAGGGGTGTTGTTTTCCTTAAGGACGTTGTGGATCGAACAAATCGCTTGGAAAATCTTTTGGCAATTGCTGAAGCTGCTAGAACCATGAGGTCATTCTTCTGATAAGAACAGACAAACTCAGAGACAAAATGACTCACTTGTCCCACTCGTCATAACCGCGTGGGCGGACACATTTTGAGGGTTTCTGCCTTTCTTTCTGTGTTAAAGTCTGTTTTGGTCAACAAAAAAAGCACGCCATGGTCACACAGTGAATGTAGGTGGTGATCAGCTGTACATTAGGAGCTTAATATCACCTGACATGGTTGAACAGAGATGTTGGATCCCCGTACCGGGGGCATGGTGTCATTCACTATGTTATCCAGCATCTGATGCTTAAGTGAATACTCAGTCTTTCTGCTTTCTTCCTGCCAAATCTGTAACACATGAAAAAAAACATCTGATCTGAGTTGCAAAGTTTTCAAGAAATCAACAAGGAGAACATGGGGGACAAGGCAAGATTTCAAAGTGCTTTTGCCGTGTGTTTTTATTCGCCCCAAAGTACCTTCAGTTCATTTGTGATGTGGCTCCACTCCTCTGAAGAGAGGCTGGAAGCCGTGGCCACGGGGTTTTCCTTCCTGAGCGCGCGGCTCTGAGGGTCCAGTTTCTCCAGGTGAGACTCGCAGAACTTAATCAAATGTGGATAAATTCCCTCTTCACCAGACCTGTAAACACACAAACAAAAGTAATG
This sequence comes from Fistularia commersonii, assembly GCF_037954325.1. Lineage (NCBI taxonomy): Eukaryota > Metazoa > Chordata > Actinopteri > Syngnathiformes > Fistulariidae > Fistularia > Fistularia commersonii. The sequence goes on along the minus strand of NC_141294.1, from coordinate 7,818,333 downwards.
TTTTTCCCAACGACATTTTAAATAATTCATGATATAATTCATGATCTTGATTGAAGTTTAAAGGCGAACATTCAAAGTTGCCAGGTACGACTTTCAAAGTGAGTCACTGTTAATACAGCATTATTTTTTTGAAACTGAATGGAATAGAATACCGAAGATTAGATTCACGCTATCGATTAATTAAACTTTTACCTTAGTCGCATCAAGATCTTCTCAAGGTATTTCACATCTTTGCATTTCTCTATGTAATTATAGTCAAGGTGCTCCACTGGGATTTTCTGCAATGGTGTGTCAGGACCACAAACCCCAACAACAACAACACACACACACACACACACACACACACACACACACACACACACACACACACACACAAAGACAAGACAGACATACATGAGTAATCACAAAAATATCTGCTTTTTCATATTTTGCATTTTAAAGAAAAATGAAATATAAAAGTAATATTGATATAAAGCGAGTGTTGGGCTATCAGAGGAGAGTCCAAAAGGTTATGATAAAAAAGCTTGTCTAGATCCATCGCTGACAGACATGCGGGTGAGGACAAGCTGTCACGCATGTTATCAATAATCAAATATCAATAAGTATCTGAAATCAAACCTGCATCATCTTGATTGCAGCTCTGGTTGAGCGACAGCTGCGCCTCTCGCGCTCGCTGATATTTACGACAATATTTTCCGACTTTTGGGCGAAAAAATCCCAAAAGTAACCGCGCGTTTCGCTTTGCTTCGAAAAAAAGTAGTTTATTTGTCCAAAACGTTGTTTTCGTCCTTTCCTTAACCGAGCACCATTTGGTCAACCGGCTGTGCCGCTTGTTGTTGTTAGCGGTTTCTAGGGTAACGTGGATGGTCTCCATGGTAACAAGCCAGATCAAAGAAAAGAACGATTTAAGAAGTAGTTAGAATAAGTTACCTCAGCGATTAAAAAGATTAGGATTCGCATTATTGAATAGACGCACCTGAAAAGGATTAAATCACTCGGAGAACGGAATGAAACACATCATTAGATTTTAATTTTACTTGTTTCTTTTCGAAGTGCTTTTAGTTTTCTTTAAAAGCAATGATATTAAGGGAGAGTAGAATTTGAAAGTGGCAGTAATGCAACCCCATGGATGCCAACCGCCGTAAAACCTCACAGACGAAGAAGAGGAGGAGGAGGAGGAAGAAGAAGAAGAAGAAAAAGAAGCATCATCAGCAAGGTCTTTATCTTGATTATAAAAGAGGGTGTTATTATGGCCACGCAAAAGATTTGGATTGTTCATAGAATCTGAGCTTTGGTTTCCCTCAGCGCTTCTTTTTTTTTTTTTTTTTTTTTTTTTTTTTGGTGGGAAGATATTTGCTGCCATCCAGTGGTTGATATTCCTGGAGCGGTTTTGTCTGAGGTGAGATGATAATGATGATAAGATGAGAACAACTTTATTTATCCCGAAGGAAATTGTTGTGCCCGAGTTTCAAGCAAAAACATAACAGTAATCGATAATAGTAGGAAGTAGGGTGAATAAGAAATACAATAACATATAAATTGTCAAGGTTAAGGCTATCAAGTGTTTTAAGGTCTTAAGTACAATATCAAGTGTTTTAAGGTCTTAAGTACAAAAAAATAAGGAACGCTTCACGAATTTGCGTGTCATGAGATGGGAGATGGTTTGCATAGCAGCAGCAGTGACACAAGATCACCGGCATAATGATGACAATTAATTTATATTTGCTGATGAATTAGCCGCGACAAAGCAACTGAAAGGAATGGGGATGGATCCTCGAGGGGGAAATCACCAAGTGACACTGCAGTGGAATCACCGGTGGGCCTTGCCGGGGTCCAACTCACTCCCTTAGCCTCGCATGCAATGTGTCTTGATCCCCTGTGCTTGGTGAGGATGTAAAAATCAAGGAATACCTACACTTCCAATTCTTTATCGGGGTCGTTTCAGTGTTGCGTGCCTCATATTACTAGACAGGGCTCTTGTCAAGAACACTGTTGTCTGTAGTGGGACGTGGCCGGCTGCCGGTGTGTTCTCGTTTAGCGCTTCTCCGAAAGGATTGAGGGATCGGGTTGTATCTACCAAAACCATTTGGGTTCAATTTATTACTTTTTAGAAGGTTTTGATATTGGCCATTCGAATGCATCGAGGGAAAACACCAGACCGGAGAAAACAATTGACTATAGACATGATGTCAACTGCTGACAAATTGAATGCAGATTTTTTGAATGTGTTGGGAGAGGATCAAGGGGTTTGGTGACGGTAACAGACAATGGTTAGTCTTAAAATCAGTGATATAGATTTTGATGCTATTTATTTCTTCACTGAAAAGAAAATGATTGAAATTCATTCCATGTGTTGAAGAATAGTAGGATAAGAGGACATAAAGAGAGAGGGTCCAATGACTTTATTAATTGCAGCTGAATGATGTTTCAGATCATTTTTACCCTCTCCCCTGTGTGCGGGGGGAGCAGAATGGACAATGTTTACAGTTTAGAAGTACAGTAGTTTTCTCCAGCAACAGTTATAGGCCTTAATCTTGTGTCTAAAAATGCACCAACCAATTGTCATTTCATTATTTCTTCTCCTTTCCAACTGTTTCTTCTTTCAAGTTGTTTTATAACGTTTATAGCTTATATATTCAGCGTCACATAAGCTGTGGATTCTCTAATGTGTAATAGATAGCACAGATAGCAAATACTGCGAGACAGAAAATATGTAATGCGATCCACCATGCCATTCAAGTTTATACAGACGATTTTATCTTATACAACATGTTAGTCAAAACCAAAGTCAACTTTATTGTCAATTCTGCCATATGTTTCACACATACTTTTCCACCGCGTGTCTAAATAATACCACAGACAACAACCAGTTAAGACGAGGTAGCAGGGTCATTGTACAGTCAAAAACAAGGGTAGATGTAAGTGCTATTTTTTTAAACACAGCTGTAAGAAAAAGTGAGTGCAGGTTCAAAGATCGCCGGTTGTTAGTGTGTGTATTTGTGTGGGTGAGTCCCTGAGACAATTCTTGGATAATTCTGATGTGTGACAAGGTCCGATTTGTGTGTGTGTGTGTGTGTGTGTGTGTGTGTGTTTGTGTGTGTGTGTGTGTGTGCGGGCGGGGGCCTCAAAGCAGGGAGGGAGTTGAGATTCCTGACAGCCTGGTGGATGAAACTGTCCTTGAGTCTGCTGGTCCTGGCCTGGAGACTCCATAGTCTCCACCTTGATGGCAGCAGTCTGAAAAAGCTGTGAGACCTGCAATATAGAGGGCCTTGCTGGTGAGGCGGTTGCTGTAGATGACCTGGAGGGAGGAAAGAGGGGCCCCGACAATCTTCTCAGCTGCTCTTACTATGTGCTTGAGGCTCTTAGGGCAGGACACAGGCGATGTACCACGATGTGATGCAGCTGCTCAGGATGCTTTCGATGGTGTCCTGTAGAAGGTGGTCATGATGCAGGGGGTAGATGTTTGTGTGCTTTCTTGGCCAGTGAAGCCGTGTTCATGAACCAGGAGAGGTCCTTTTGAGACGTGCACGTCCAGGAACTTGGTGCTGCTCATCCTCTCCACCAGAGCACCATTGATGGTCAGAGGGCTGGGCTGGGTGTGCTCTCTTCCGAAGCCCACAACAATCGCTTTGGTCTTCTCCACGTTCAGAGAGAGATTGTTGTCGCTGCACCACAGGGCAAGGAGGCTCATCTCGCTTCTGTAGTTAGTTGTTGATGAGACCAACGTCACCCGTGTCGTCCGCGTACTTGACGAAGAGGTCGGTGTTGTATGTTTGTGTACAGTAAGGGTGGGGGTGAACAGAGGGGCGGCTCAGCACACATCCATCTGTGCTCACAGTGATTGTGCTGGATGTGTTGCTCCCAAACTGTGCCAACGGACAGGTCCTTAGTGTCCAGGTGTGTGAGGGCCGAGTGGACGGCGGTGGAGATGGCGTCCCCAGCCGAGCGATTTGACCGATACGTGAACTGGGAGGGATCCAGAAACGCTTAAAGCACTTCATCAGAATAGGAGTGAGTGCAACCGGGCGGTAGTCATTGAGGCAGGGTAGCGACATCCTCTTCAGCACTGGGACAATGGTGGTGGCTTGGAGGCATGTGAAAACAACGGCCTGACTCAGAGATATGTTGAGGATGTCGGTGAGGACATTGCTGGGTTCTTCCACACACTATGTTGTCAGGACCCAGGGCTTTACGTGTTTTGATCCTGCCAAAGAACCTCCCCACATTGTCTGGGTGTCGACAGTGTCAGTTCCTTCTCGCTGGAAGGGGGTGCCGTCTCCTGTGTGGAGGTGCTGTTCTGTGCCTGAATGTGATGAAAAAATTGTTCCGCTCATTCAGCTCATGTGGCTGTCATTTGTCCATGGTGCAGGCTTGTAGTACATGAGGGTCTGTAACCCCCACCAGACTGTGTGTCTCTACTGTTGTTAAAACAGTGAGCAATCTTCCTTAAGTTCTGCCTCTTAGCCTTGTTCATGCCATGGGGCAGGTTGTCTCTAGCTGTCCTCGGGCCAACTGAGTCCCTGGCCTTGAAGGCAGTATTCTGAGCCTTCAGGAGCCTCTGGACCTCCCCAGTCAGCCAGGTTTCTGATTGGCCCTAACAGTGATGGCCTGTGACATCATCCGTACACTTTGTGATGTATGCTGTGAAAGACTCGGTGCACTCCTGGAAGTCTGTGGTGTTGTCGGAGGTGGCAGCCCGCTTGAACATGTCCCGATCTGTTGTGTTGAAGCAGCAGTCTTGAAAAGCCTCCAAAGAACCTTTTGGCCACACCCCTTACCTGCTTACAAACCTGTCTGGTGACTTAGACCAGTGGTCTGAATGCTGGCGTTAGCATGACAGAGACATGATCAGAGGCACCAAGGTGGGGGAGGGAAGGGCTTTATAAGCTCCTTTCTAGGTTGTGAAGACATGGTCCAGTGTTGTTCCCTCGAGAGGGAAAGTTAATAGGCTGGAATATATTGGGGAACACATTCTTTGGGTCAGCATGGTGTTGAAACAAAGACTGTATACTTTCACAAAAATCTACTTTTGACAACAGTTATGTGTGGAAAAACACAAGCAAATAAACAGTAAAAACAGTATACTTCCCTTAGGGAAGTCACTCTGACATCCGCGCCAGCATGTAGGTGTCACAACGTAAAAGATCTGGCCATTTTTATGTCGTGACTCCCCCGAATAATTGTATCAGTTCATTGAAAGTCCAGACCAAGGGAGGGCAATAAATTTGTCTGGTGCGCCACATTTCTCCTTTAATTTTTACGTGCGGGCCAACTCGGTATCATGTAGCTGAACAAAATGAAAATAGCAATTTCAGTATTTAAAATTTTTGGCATTTTATTTAAACTTTTAAATTCTTCATGATCACATAAATGTACTGAGGTTATTTTGTATGTAATCATCCATACAAAATTAAACAAGAGAAAAAAATTAGGAGTTTCTAAACTCAATATTGATTGAAAATAATAAGAATAATAATTGATAAGAAAATAGTTTGGCAGGCAGGATAAAAAAAAGCAAACTGGGCCGGATGTGGCGCGCAGGCCGTAAAATTTCCCAAGTCTGCTCCAGATTGTAATGAATTTCCACCAGTCATCAATATGTGGTACATGTTGAAAATCCTCTTTTAATGATCACTTTGTAATCGGTGGACATTTTTGGACCTTAATCTGCAAACTTCCATTCACAGTATTTAGAGTCATGAGGGCTTCAATTGTCCATGAAAGAGGGGGAGGAGGACAGACTTAAAATGATAATTTACGAACACAGGGAATAATAACAAGTAACCAAAGATGTGACAAGAGAACTTATTATAGTAACATTTATTATACCAAAGTCTATTGTACTCAAGAGAGGTGTAAACAGATACACACTTCGGCCCCCTTTAAACAATGAAATTGAAGTTCCAGTTTAAGATTTAAGAAAATTAAATATTTCTCATCGGGATTAAAATGTTTAACAATGCTAGTTAGATCATCGGGTGCACTTCTTTGCATCGTCTCCCACGCTGCCCAGGAAATTTTGTTGACGTGACGCGCGCTTAACACGGCGTACGCGAACGCTCATCTGTTTCTATGGCAACTTCAACTGGACGTCCAAGCGGAAACACGTGACACAGTCGACAGAAGGCTCCAAATTTGAAAAAGGTGACCGGCTGTGACGCGTTACGCAATACACAACATTTGGAAAGTTCAACGGCGAGAGGTTTGGAGTAAAGCAGAAACAACACTTCAATGTCATCGTGAAGTAAGTCATTTCTATACTGTCTTTCTTATCAAATGTATTGATTTTAGGTTTTACAAAGGAGTTTAGTGAGGGTCATAAGCTAGTGTAGAGTTTGCTAGCAAGTCTCGCAAAGCCAAGCTTACCTTAGTATTAGCCCAAGGTAGAATCAGAAAAAAAAACAAAACTTTATTTGTTCGTGAGGGGCAATTGGGGGAAAGTGTATGTTGAATTAGCCGGGAACGTTATTTTAACGTTGTTTTTTTTTTGACCGATAAACGTGACGCGTACACATATCATACACAAACACGGGATTTGCTTAGTAATGAACGCAGGTGTTTGAAATTAAACAAGTGATACTTAGATTACGCGTCCGCCATATATTCCAGATTTAAATCGGTGTGGCAATTTTGAGTCTCGGTTGTCATGTTATTCCCACGACCGTGGAAATTGGGCACGTCCTAATTAGAGGCATTCTAGTGCGCTCGACTGCCCGACGCGCCGCCATAGCTACGCTAATTACAAAGCAGTGTGAGTAACCCAGATTAGTTTGCCATCGTTTATATGGTAACGCAGCACTCAACATCAGTCACTACACGTCTCGACTGAATGACACGAGTCCCTTTTCGATGAGTGATGTAGGATGTTGAAGCACAAGGTTGAGGTGATAGGACTTGTTTCATTTTTGTTACGGTATTTGAAAAAGCAAGTTTCCACCTTACTGTTTTTATCCACCCTCTCCATGTTAAATTAATGTAGTACTTCTTGTCTGCAGGTCAGTGGATGTCCTCAACACACTGTGGACTGTGCATACAGAAGGCGTAAAAATGCAGAGCACTCCTGAATCTAACGTCTATCATGAAAAGTGCAAAGGCCAGCACTGTTATGATTGTTCTGACAGTGGATATTCAGGTGTATTCTACAGTCCACATAGCAAAAGTGGAGTCAACCCATGTCGAGCTTTGTTGTCTTCTGTAGACTTTGATGAGACGCCAAAAGAGAACCTCAGGCTTTCTGTCTCACCTCAGGAGAGAACTAAAGAATCAATTAGATGTATGGGCATAGACTCAAACAGAGTACAGCGACAGTCACCGATTAGCTGGTGTGAAACTCCTAAAGTGCATAAGAGAGATGGCTCACTCCGACATAGACTCTTGAGCAAACTTACCACTGATAGCAGAGGTGAAAACACAAAGTCGCCAAACAATGGTGTTCGGTCTGACCACTGGCTCAGTGTGTCGTTTGACTCAATAGACTCTGTTCCACCAGCTTTGACACGAAATGCCTTAAAACCGGGGCCAGACCTGTTGTCTGGTAGGAAACGTCGTCATCTATTCTCTCAAATAAGGACATCCACACTTGAGGATGGTAACCTCAACTGCGGCCAACACTTCAGTTTAGATAAACAAGTTCTACTCAGAGATGCAGAATTCAATACAAGCAATAATGGCTCTGACCAATTCAGTGCTGTAACTCCTCTTTTAAGCAAGTCCTTCCCAGCCTCTTCAAGAGAGAACTCTCAGTCACCAGTTAGCAGTCTGACCAATGATCTATATGATGGCTCTAGTGTTTTGGTCACACCGTCATCCACTCATACACCCAGGTACAACAGGTATGTAGGTTTTTGTACCCTTGGATAAGGAATAAATAACACAATTTATGTGGACATCAAAAACATGTCTGATTGAATTTCCTCAATTCTGGAACAGGTCCCAATATGAAGACAGTGGGTTCAGTTCCCTGACCCTTGATAAATCTGCAGACTCTTTGGTCGATCATGATGGCTCCTTTCAGGAGTTGCTGCTCTCTGCTCCTAAAGGAAGATGTGAAACACCAAACCTGGCGGAAACAAATCGACGTGCGCGTTTACAGCGTCAGCACAGACTTTCTACTCTTAAAGAAGGGGGCTCTCAGTCAGAGGAGGATGTGACCGATAGAAGACACCAACATCGTCTATGTAACAGTCACTCTAAAGGTGATCAAGTTTTTCATGACTGTGACACGCCTTCCAAGGTTGTCTCTGGTGAAGGTGGCAATAGCATGCCCTTTGGTATAGCTTCAGATGAGCTCAGTTGCACCCCTTCACTTAGACAAACTTCACTAAAGCCAGAAGCCACGCCACCTTGTAGCACAATCCCTATTCATTCTGCTGTGACTCCTCTCAAGAAAATTGCGGCTGATCTTGCCCTGACACCAGCTTTGCAGCTGGTCCACGCTATGTGTCAGGAAAGGGCCCAGATTTTTACTGACCAAAGTCCAACTCTTAAAGAACAGCTAAAGTCTGCAGCAGCACTTGGAGAGACCCCAAGGATGTTTCGGACAACTATGCCATTGGTGGGGTTGATTGGCAGGAAGATGGGCCTGGGGAAGGTAGATATATTGACAGAGCTGAGAAAGAGGAACCTACTGCACATCCTGGCTATAATACTCAACTACTTGTCATCTGACTGCATCTACAGGTGTGGACTCATCTTTTCAACTTAATTCTCCTGCTTCTGTACAATTTTGTTTTCATCTGCAAATTTGCCATTGAATTTATTACAATTTTTAATGGTATAATTTAATTGATAATGAACTTAAAATATCAAGCTTTAAGCACAACAACACTAACTGATTTAACTAACTGACTGATTAGCATTGAATTATGTATTCATAGAACAGGCAGAAAGTTTTGAAATGCTGAACTGTGCAGTTTCTCAAAATGTCTGCTGTTGTCAACTGATTAGGCGTGAATGCCCGTCTAAATTTCAACTGATAGCAACTGTTTCTAGTTTATTGCCTTCCACAAGCAACAGGGATAATGACTTCTAGTGCTATGTAGATTTAGTTTGGATGCATCCAATGACTTCTATGAACAATGTTGTAATGAGGGAAAAGCCTTTGGAGGTTGTAAGACAACCTTACCCTAACCTGAGGAAATAGACCCATCTGTGACTTACATGGGTTGCAACCCTTTAATATGATGTATTTTGGAGATTCCCTCAAATAGCTAAGAATAAACAAGCATAGAACTCCAGATTTCTTCCTCCACCAGGGTGGACTCCAAAGGGCCTGAAAAGTGATTTGGAGAGAAAGTGGAAATTGGAACCTGCCCATATATCTATATCTTTTTTCATCTGATTATGCCAGTGAATGAAAGCAGTTATGTCCAAAGACTGGAATCAAAATAAAGTTCCAACATATCTTCTTTTATGTAGATGAAGAGGGAAAGTATTGACAAGGATAGTTAGTTGTATTGTTGGAAAACGTGACATACCTGGACTGATAATATTGCATATTGCTATTTTTCAAGCTTAAAGACCAATTCGAAACAGGTACAAGGTTTTACACATGCTGATAAAAAAATTCTAGAGATGTATGTACAAATTGAACTCGACTGAATCTTAAATGTTATTAGAAAATCACAAATGCTATTAAAAATTCAGAGACGACAAAACCAAAAGGTTGCTTGTGAACGTTGCATTTGTGTTTAATAGGTGTTGTCACGTTTGCAAGAGCTGGAATGGAATAATCCAGCAAGACCAGCAAGCGAGTACCCGAAGAGAAATCTACCTGGGTGAAGTAGAAGCTGTCCTTGAGGTAGACTTGATCTGGTCCTGAAAGTCAGTCTGTAGAGATTTGTTCAAGATACCTTTGCTTTTTGCCACAATAATATTTGTTTTGAACTTGTGTTTTGTCAGCAGTTGATCGAAAATGAATCCCCCCCAACCCCATTTCAAATGTCAGTGCTGATGTACTCTGGATAAATGTATCCAAATTCAGCATCTAACTTTGATGTCCCACTCTAGATACGTGGTGCCGTCCATGTTGCAGATGCTGATACAAGGCTAACCCTACAAATGAGATCAGCTCTCAAGACTGTTCAGCCTCAGTCCAGGACTTCTAACTACTGCACGCCAAAGTCAGGAAATAGCACTTTAAAACTGTCACACAATAGCACTTCATGTTTAAGTAGCGGCAGCAAACGGGACAAGTTTTTAGAAGTAAGTTTTACAATCATAGGATTTTACAACTTTAATTTGTATTACTAAATACAAACTGCTTTTGTGAAAAGTGACAGGTATTTTATATTCCTATCCCTTGTTTCTTTTAAGGTTGCTAAAACACTCTTTAACGATGAGTGCCTCAAACCTTGCCCCCATTGTCAGCATCCGGCAAGGTGTCACTCAGTGAAAAGGGAGGGTGTATGCAGCAGAGTGGACTGTGGTTTTCAGTTTTGTACAGCCTGCCTGTGTGCTTTCCATGGTTCCCGAGAGTGTGGCAGCCAGTCTGCAGGTCGTCGCAAGAAGGACATACTTCCAGGAAGTGCTCAAAGCAAACGTAACATAAGGAGACTATGAGCAAAAAGTGGAGTGAATTCCTATTTGTTGTTTTGAAATTGATGTATTTTTACTGCAGTACGGTGATGAAGTGGTGCTGTACAACCGAGCCACTTCTGTACTGATAGTCTTTGTCTGTATTTGTGCTGTAAATTTCTTTAACTTTCCCAACACAGTTCTTGCTCGTGTGTGTGTTTTTTTTTTTTTTAATCATGATTGCAGACGTTTCACCAGCAAACAACATCCAAACATTGCAATGGGTATAAATTTCCCATGAAAATTGAATTTTTTTTTTTTTTTTTAAAGTATGAGATTTTATATTTCTACCAATGTGTTTTCGGGTCAGTTTTAAATAAATTCAAATTTTAAAAATATGTGGTCTCCGAATTCTCATTTGGTTATTTGATTGTCCTTTTATACCTTAACGTTTGGCGCCATCTTGTGGCTCACTTGTCAACAGCGCAGCCGCAGCAACAGAAGTCTAACTTTTGCAATCTGACTATATTACATGTTCAGAACATTTGTGCGGGTCCTACTACAGCTTTGGACTCATATAGTATTCAACACTGACACAGCTTTAAGTCAAACCCCTATTCATTCCTTTCCTGTTAAACTTTTACTTAGTGCCCACCCCGCCCTTCTCTTATTTTGAAAGTGAGTCCACCTCCATAGCAACCTGCAGTGTGTCTGTAATTACAGAGAGGTTTGCGACTGGCTTTTCCTGGCATTTGGAATCCTGAGGGTTGAACAATGTATGGAGTACTCTCAGCAGGTAAGACCGCTACCTTACGTCTCTATTTTTTTTTTCAAATTTTAGTTTTTCCTGATTGCAATTTCATTTTTCTTCTACTTTCAAGATCCCCCCCGTGTTACTGCTGGCAACTTTGTGAGTAAAAGTTTGTTTTTATTTAGGGGATTTGGGATTCTCAAAATGACATTCACAAATCTATAGAATGTCTGTCACTAATTGTGTCTTGTTATTCACAAACAGGAAAACTTTCTGGCCTCCGATTGTGTCTTTGCACAGTACTTCAACGAATTCTTAAGTCTACCGGTAAAGTATATCAATATAGAATTCTAACAATACTACTGTAAATACTACAGAAAAACAAAAGAACTGTCTGCAATGACATCAGTATGTCTGAGCACAAAGCATGAATGCATCTGTCTGTAAAATATGCAACCACCTAGTTCTTATGACCTTATGTTGTGACCCAGTCTTTTCCACAGGCTTTACTATACAACCAGGAGACTGGGCAGTTTGAGATGTTGAGCAAAGCAGCCGAGGTTGTCTCCAACAGAATCAAATCAGTACTGCACCGCAGCAAATCACAGCTCCCTCATGATCCCACAGTGCTGGCCAAAAGCCCTCTTGTAGATAACCGCTACACTGCCAGTGTAAGTTGTGAATACTTGATTTTTTTTACAGAAAGGGTCTGAATATCTTCAGGTAGTCTATTTAAGGACTTTTCTTTGTGACCTTTGCAGTATCTGGACAGAGAGCAGGGAATTCAATGGGTTATAAAAGCAAGATTGCCATTTTTCCTCCAAAGTACCTGCTACTTTGAATACAGGTATATTTCTAAGTATATTGAAATTAACTGAAATAAGGTTTACTATATATAATGTTAAAATGCTTTGAGTGATGTTCTGACCATAAAAATGACCCTGCTAATAACTAGAGGAATTCTATATTGGTGTTTTATTTTTAGTTCAAGGGGTCCTTCTGCCTGCTGAGAATTGTGGCCCTCAGTTTTAATTTGCCAAATCCCTAATGGTTCTTACTAGAAGCCTCGGGCCACATCTATACAAAGATCAGATGACAAAAATCTGTGGAAATATTGATACAGAAACATAAGCTTACTCCGTGTGCTCTTATTCATATGTCAAATACAACATTTTTTAAAATCTCCAGTTGAATGCGCAAACCATTATGAAGTATGACTGACTATCGGCATATGATCTTTCACAGACTAGCGAAGTTGTTGTTTCAGTGGAACCCAAATGCCAATCCCCAGAAAAGGAAATGCAGGATGTATGCACAGGTTAATAGGGAAAATAATAGTGACAAACAGTCTCAAACAGGCCTTCCTTTTCCGGAAAATACTTCAGCCAAACAAGGTACGTATGTGACCATGCTGTGTATCTTGTTATCCTTAATTTAGTTATGATGCAGTGATTCCTCTGTTGTCTTCAGGTTCCGTGAGAATGCACACATTTTCACATCTACCTTCGGTCCAGAAAAGACCTATTGACACTACATGCAGTGAATCATTCAGAAGTTCCTGCTGTTTAAAATCATCTACTTTTACCTCTAACCTGAAATGTGAGAAAACTCATGGACTGAGGGGCCCACATGCAAGAGTGAATCTCTATTTCACAGAACCCTCAGCTGGTTCCAGACAGAAGCAACATCTTCAAGAGTCTAGTCCTCTGAATTATGAGTCCTTCGAACTACAGCTGGAGTATCTTGCTGCCAAAATAGTTAAACAGGTGCTTGAAGATGCATTGACCACGTTAAATGGACAGAGTTGGACGAACAGAAGAAACCTGAAACATTGCTCCTGCACAGACAGACCCTGTGTGTGTAAATTTTGCCAGTATTCAGCTGGTGAAGACAGTCAGACAATGGATGGGAAGGGTCACGAAGGCAAGAGGAGGAATGAACCGGAAAAAAAATCCGAATCGGATAAGATGAATCGGGCATTTGAGAGTGGCTGCATAGAGCACAAAAATGTTATTGATATTTGTTGCCATGGTACCTGTGGACATAGCAATAAGCCGGGCTTGGATGAATTCAAGGACTTTTTGAAAGGATCACCAGGAGACAAGTTATTTAATCTCTGGCTGGATATTGAGAGACTGAAAGCCATACAGCTCAAAGAGCGAAAAAACAAGTGAGTATCTTAGCACTAAAACACACCTTTCATGGTCTTATATTAGTTTTAGAAACAACAATGCTTGTATTATGGATATAACTGATGCCATTTCTGCCACATCTGCTCTCTTTATTCAGCTATTTGGTCCTAATGAGGAGCCAGTACCTGCTGAGCAGCAGCCAGAACAGTTTAAACATGGAGCTGCTCTCCAGATTGGGGCTCACAACTTCCCCCTGCTGGATTGAAGAGAAACTGTGCTCCATCCAGCCCTATCTCATCCAGTCGCTGTTTTGCTACTGGTGCGATGGCTGATTCACATTAGGCGTCCTAATGCCACTGATAACCGTTGTTTTTGTCTCTGTTAGCTGTTACTTCATCCTCATTCGCATTTCATTCTTTAAATGTTGCATTTAATGAAGCTGTTATTGATGAAAACGTGTTTTTACCCCCAACTATGTACTTCAAGCGCTCTCCCTCTCTCTCCCACACACACACGCACACACACACACACACACACACACACACACACACACACACACACACACACACACACACACCTTAGGGGACCAAGGTTCTGGACATCCAATTATGCCCAAACAGATCCAGATGATTCCGCTAACACTGTCTTTTGGAGAGAGGGGTGTGTTCGCCTCCCTTCAGACACACACCGAGGCTTTGTAGCACCTCCACCACCTATTTGCCCTGACAACTGGCAGATTAGACTCCCCCGATCTGCCCACACCCAGGTAGAGTTTAACAATGTGGGTGCATAATTTTAGGGAATACCTGTGAAACTACATATAAGCAATCAGTGTATTTAACGTTGCCTTTTTGCCTTTATCCGTTATTTCCGTATGTTTTGTCTATTTTGGACAAGTTTGTGTTCCTAATACATGTGTTTCATCAGTTCTACTCTAGCAGAGGTAAATTAACATTCAAAAGAAGAGTGGAAAAGATGCTGCAAGCTCTGTGCGTTGAAGCCCGTACTGGCTTATTCTTCACACACTTCTGTGAACAGTCTGGAAACCAGGTACAACAGGAATTGAGTTACAACTAAATTTGCATCCACAATACTGAAAATCCACACACTGCTCAATAACATTTTAATAGGTTTACAGTATTAATGGGCTCTAATATATTCTTGAATTACACTGTGATTCTTGGATCCTGTCGAAGCTGTGGGAGAATGCAATTTACTTTTGGACGGACCTGCTGCATTATCGTGAGCTGTTCTACCAGAAGGGATTGGACCCATACAGAGTGCAGAGACAAGCACAGGTGCCAAGCCATGACAACTATAATTTGGTTTCTTGATAAAGATATTGTAACATTGTTATGAAATAATATATTCTCCCATGTGACAAAATAGCGAATCCTGCACAAGAACATAAAAAGCAGCAGCATGAAGCTGAAGTGTTTCTGTGTAACGTCTAAATTATTTTTAGACTAGTACCTAACAATCATATGAAACTATATGACAGTCAGTTAACAAGAGGCAATTTACTAAAATAAAGGAGGTGTTTTTTAATACACTATCCTGAAACATTTGAAATATATTTGACCTAATGTGTAGGATGTTTGTTAAAAGCAGATTCCAGACAGTGTTTTTTGCTTGCACTATTTTATGTAATATTAAGGATTTTTTTCCTTAAGGTTGATCAGCTACTTTGCGGTCAATACTTTAATCACAATTTCAAAAAAGCCACCCACCTCTATCAGCACTCTCCAAATTAACTGAAAATAAATAGATTACATGGTACATCGCATTTTTCCAGTTTCACTTTTCACTTTATTTCTCGAAACACCCTGACTTTGGAGTCAGACTGCTTCAGCTGTTACCTTAGTGATAGTGAAGGTTTTGCTGTTGCATAACACCCTTGAGAATGACTTCTTTCCTTCCTTAAAAATAGCAACATAACATTCCAGATAATAGATGGCTCATTTGATTTCGTAATTTTCTTCTCAGACTCTCTTGCCAATGACAACTGTGCAACGGCAAACTAATTTCAAGCTAAAAATTATAGGTTCAGTTGTCTGATTCATAAATTCCATTTCAAAGATAAGATGATAAGAAGTAGAGGATTACAATGCTCAGATAAGAAAGTTGTTGCCTGGGAAATCACTGAGAATTATGAAATATTATCAACATTTACATTAACAAAGATAGCTCAACTGACATGATGGGTAACATTTTTTTTCTGTATAAATCTGTTCAAGGACATCTATTGATAGATTGTCAAGCTCTTGATTCACATCCGTCCCATTTCAAACTTTGCAGGCGACACAAACACACACATGCACAAACACAGGTTTACATACCCTTTTGGCCTGTCACTCTATTTCCCCTCTCTACCCCTCATGAAGTGGAGAGATTTAAACAGCCATAAAAACAAGTGAGTCAGACCCCCCCTTGCTCTGCGCCAGTCCAGTCATCCAGAACCACCCTGTCTGGCTGCAGACGGACCAGGAAGGAAAGCATAGCTGTCCAGCTCAGAAAACCTTGCAGTGAAATCTCTTTTCCGTCATTTAACCTTTTGGTTCACTGGTGGAATTATATTAACCCGATCTTTCCACTGTGCTATGGCCAAGAGGGTTAAATATCTGACATTAGTATCTTGAGAGATAGTTAATATAATGCTAGAGAGTGCCAAACAGTGGTAATAATGACACAGGTGATGAGAAAAGTTTTTGACATGAAAAAAATGGTTAATTCCTTTTCTTTCATCTCTAGCTGCTTTACTCCAGGTATATTTCAACCTCTGCCTGGAGAAGCACCGGCGTCAGTGAGGAGATAAGGAGGACGGTATATGACCATCTGATGCCTGCTTTTGAGGAGCTGTTTGATGAGGCTGAGGAGCACACTCTGAACGTCCTTCTTGTGCCTTGGTCGCTCCTGGTCAGCAGGGATGAAGATTCTTTCCACCAGGAAAGTCTAGTTCCCATCACATTTATCCATCTAAAAGTGTCTGAATCCTTTAGTTAATTGACTGATGTCCTCTGCCAATAAACTTTATACCGTCTGCTGTATTTTTAAAATCAACATAATTGTTTTTTCATTCCAGGTCTTAACAACACCTTTAATATGTTGTAAATTTTGAGGTATCTCTTGACATTGTGTCAGAATAGCTGACACTTGTTTTGTCTTATATTTATGACAAGAATTTATTTATTTTAAACTCCTCACTTGTACTTTTTTTGTAAACTTGCCCAAGTGAGTCTCCTTTTTTTAATCCATTTAATTGTCATTTTATGTTTTCATTGCAGTGTGTCTCCTAGTATTACATCATCATATACTGTATATGTGTAAAAGAATCAGAAAAAAAATCCATATTACCTAATATACATATCCATAAACTGATTATCAGCTCTACCCTTTTCTTTCTCTTCCCCTTACCTCCTTTCCATAAGCTAATATTAGAAGGGTAGGTCTTCTTCAAGCTCGGCAATAATACAAACAACATCTGTGACCTTGAACTTGATTCCCTATTAAAAAAAGTTACATTAAAGATAGTTCTGTTTTTAAATCCATCCAGAAGTCAAATCTCATTGCATTCTTAATGCCCTGTGATGATAATGTTGAAATCAACTGCGTTAATCAAGAAGTTATATTACAGATGAAAGATATTGTGATCAGAATGACATATTTTTGATGTTTGTGTGTGGTCAGGTGTGTGTACATGAGGAACAGCGGTGCATAGACAGCCAGGAGTTTAGGGAGCTCCAGAGTTTGTTCAAGGAATCTGAGCGGCAACTGAAGCAGGTCTGTCACAGACTTACCGGACACATTGCTGCTGCTCCGTTCATAGCCAAGACACACACACATACACACCTGTATTTATAAAACATAAAAATAAACATGGACTTAAAAATCCTGTTTCCCAGGTTCCATGTTTTGCTTAGTAACAATGTTGGTTGTCTTCTGTTCCAGGCCTACCTGGCATGAATGTTCCATTTACAATAGTGTGTTACTGCTGTTATATAGAGTAAATGATCCATGTGACTGAGCTTTACAGGGACTTAAGAACCTCTAAAAGGCAGCGTTGGACATGATGTGATGTGGAAAAACTGCTGTTGAAGACTTTTATTCCAGGCCTGTTTTTTTCCTTTTTCTTTTCTTTGTCATTTAACCACCTTTTACCTGCTGTGTTGACTCCGCAGGTGAAGTCATGTAGCTTCGTGCTGTCTCCCTCTGTCAGTGTGTCTACCGCATACTCAAAAGGCTCCCGAACAGCAGACTCTTGGTCCAATGTTCCTCTGCGCTACCAAGGTTACCGCCTGGGCTCCTTACTTCGCCATCGTCATGAGATTGGGCACTTTATGTCCTTCCTTCAAAACCAAAATACCAGGTAAGTTTTTCAACGAATTAAGAGTTACATTAAACTTTGCTCTGTGCAAAGAGACGGGTGATAAATTGTAGGGGGAACCTTAATATGGCAGAGGAGAATTGGCACTATCCGCTGGCTCTGTTGTACGGTGACGCCTATTCTGCTAGTTTGGTTTGATTCCATTTATGCTCTTAGGGGGAAGGGTCACTGCAAATGAGTGGTCTCTTCCAGGATGACACTGCCTCCATGCGAGGGGTCACTCAATGTTTGTACAGGACAAAACTGACGTGAATTACATACTGTGACCTGCACTCACCAGATCCTTCTCTAATTGGGCACCTGTGGAAGATTTTAGGCTATTGTATCAGGCAGAACTCCAGCAACATCATCATCAAAACACCGAATGATGGAATATCCTCTGGAAGAATGGTTTTCATCCCTCCTTTAGAGTTCCAGAGAAATTTAGTCATTCGCCAAGACAAACATAGGCATTTTGTGGTGGACCAACACCTTACTAGCACAGCTTATATTGGTTTTCCTCGCATTTGTCATCCATCTTTGAAATAAATGTAAAATACCTTATGAACGGCAGGCCACAGTATCTGCTCTCAGACATCATATTCGGATTAAACAACAAAACTGAAGGTGACCGGGTTCTTTCTGTGTGGAGTTTTCATGTTCCCGTTCCTGCGGGGTTTTCTCTAGGTTCCCTGGTTTCCTCCTACAGTCCAAAACCATGCCATTGGTTAATTGAAGGCTACGGGCCATGTTGTCCATAGGTGGGAATTAAGGACTGCTATACATCTCTATAATGGGCCCTCTATTGACCGGCTACTGGTCCAGGTTAAACCACTGTTTCCCCCAATAGCAGCTTGGAATGAGTGTATTTAAATTTGCACTAAACTGAAGGCCCTGTGGAATTGCGCAGAAATTGCTTATTACACAATGGCTGCTCACTTTTCTTTTTCAAATGACTAAAGACATAAATTTTGGCAATCGATACACAACTTGTCTCCATTGCTGTAAAATCTGTAAACTAAAAGAATTATAAAAATATCACTATTATTCATATGTCTCTGACACCCAAGTCATTTCTTTTAAAGTAGTTATTTTCCATGAATTCTGGAAAGTGCTCACATCCCTGACATTTTGTTTATATGCTTGCTGGATACAAAGCAGGTCCCCTAAATCATCTAAGGGTCTGCTTTATCAAGGATAGAGTCCTAAGAAATGCCTGGCATCCTGGAATCTTGATAGAGTTTGATTTTACATTATAAGCTTTTCAAATTCAAGCATACTTAAATTCTGTGGAATAAATCATGAAAAAAATGATTGAGAGAAACTTGAATTCTCATTTGATTGTCCTATGAGTTTTACTAGTCATGTATGATCTTTTTGTATTTTTTAGTTTTGATCTTGAAACACTATTAAGGTTAACTTTTGTTTTCCAGAAATGTGATATTGAAGTTACCTGAGTCCTGCGTCTAATCTCTACAGATCACATTTTACTTCATTTTTGCTCAATTTTGTACATTTACCTATTTGGACATAAATATGATGTTCTGAAACAATAAAACAAAAACCTGTTTTCATTGTGAGTAATCTGATACTGGATAAGTAAAATATATTTTCTTTCCTCAGTATCCACCTGGCTTGCTGGCTGGATCTGGAGAAGTACAGGAGGACTCCTCAGAAAGACACAGCCAACAGGCAGGAGAGAGCAGCTCACATTGCGAAGAAATATCTAAGCAGAAAATACTTCTTTGGCCCTGATAGCCCTGCCACAGCAGAACAGCGGAATGATGTATGTCAGTCATTCAGATGAAAAACAAAACCCCAGGATGTTTAATTTCCATGCATTTTACATGGCGTAGTGAAACCCTCATTGGTTAGAGTCTTGAGGAGTTATTGAAAAAGAACGGCACTGAAAGACGGTGTCCGTGATATGACAATCCCAGGAAAGGGTGTGAACTCCTGCTGTAGCTAAGCATCGGATCTGATAAACGGTGGTAGCTGTGGGAGCGCTCTTTTTCTGGCATCCTGCGAACTTCACACTGACAGATCAGACAGTTGGGTGTCACTGGGGACCGGGGGAATGAGGACATAGTTAGCAATAAAATGAGAAGAAGGAGGAGAGCTTGGTTGGGAGCCAGAAGAAAAAGAGGATCAGCTTCAGTAACAATGACATCTCTGATCCGAGATTAACTTTCTGCATGCAAGGGTTATTACAGGAGGGCAAGTTGTGGAAAGAAAAGATGAGGCAAGGGGGGGATTTCCCTAAATGCAGAAACAGTAATACAGTTGCCACAAATACATAGATGTGTTTAGGCAACAGCTTTGGAGGAACACGGATTTTAAAGTTGTTTGTGGTTTTCTTGTATCTAAGATAAAAGATTATAGAAAGTGCACTTGTTGACAAAGATTCAACGCTGGCGGATGAACTTTGTCATCCTCATCTCATAAATACCATCAACTAGATCATTAGACCCTTTGAATGATGATTTCAGTTTCGGCGTGACTCTGTAGTACTGAGCCTGGCTGCTGCTCCGGCATCTCAGCGTTGGTTCTTGTCTGCGTGAGCGATGTAGAGAAAGTGACAGCTTTACTACTTTGGCCCTTCAGTCTCTCAGTCATTCAGTCACAGATTGGCCCCCTTTCATCTGCTGACTCCCAGCCCAAGTCCTCGACTGGTTCTCATTTCTGAGCTCTGTGTGTGAGAGCATTAAGAGATGAGAGAAACTATAAAGGAGATATAAATAAGGAGACATGGCCATATACATGTACGAAGAGAGAGAGAGCAGATGGGAAGATGAGGAGAACAGATGGATTTTGGGAAGGGCGAAGTGCTCAGCAGGAGTCAGAAAGGAGAGACGTTTTGAGTCGGGTTTCCCACTGTGGACGGTTTTCCTTTGAGTTAGCTCTCCTCCTCAAATGTTCCTCATGTGGTTTTGCAGAAATCCACAGACATGTTCACTCATACCTCGGCCGTGTCCGACTGTTTTCCTTGTCTTCTGTCCCTGGGTGTGTAGATATTGCGTCTGGCAGGTGGAATGGCCCGGCTGAAACAAGACTGTCTCTCGAATTCCGTCATTTTGGAGATCCAGGAAATTGTCAGGAGCCACATTGAGGAAACATGGCTGCCTCTGTTTTTGGCCACACCAGAGTTCACGGAACGACAGAAACATAAGCCAAAGGTAGAAATCCTGCTTTCTCCGGTTTACACACCGAAGTACACAAAATAATACTTCAAACAGTCAGCGGCCTCTTATGATCGTTTTCTTTAGTTCACAGTCTGAGTATGGACTGTAAATACTCTTTGTCCTAAATTGTCAGTCACACTCAGAGATCATCCTAAAAGACAAACTACAGGTGTTGTTTCAGGAGTTCCACCGTGACAACTTCTCAAACTGCACATTATTTTGAGCTCCTTTTTTTGTGTTTTATGTGTTCACATGATAAAGTGTGAATAAAAGAGCATGAGCCTTTTACGGACAAAGTAAATGGAGGAGCCAGTCACTATTTCAGATGATCTAAAACTGATCTGACTGTGGTTCAAGTCAATTAAAAATATATGGTGCCAATTCATAACAGAAGTGATATCATGGAAGTTAACATAAACAGCAGGATTTTCCCGAACGACATTATTTACCAAAGCCTGACCTTTCACCATGGTGATAGTCTCAAACAATAATAATAATGTGAAAAACAAGTGTGAGTTATTTCTAACCATAAACCGAAGCAAAAATTTCAAGTCCACTCCTAGTGATTCTTATCCAGTTCTAGATTTTGAAGTGTCAGAAGTTTATCAGGGAGAAATAGGCTCTCTTTTTCTATTTTCCGTCGGTGCCGCAGCAGTCCTGATCAGATGGGGTGTCCTTTAACACTAGTGTAATATAAAACATAAATTGCATCATGTTTGAGTTGAATGGCATCAGGGTCAAAGAGACATGATATTTGTCATTCTGCAATTGATAGGATGAATATTTTGCCTGGGAAGATTCCCATTTTGGTATGGAATACAAAGAAGTACACAAAGTTACTGTCATAGGGACTAAGTTATAAAAAAAAAGCCACAGAATGTATGTTTCATGCCTATAGTTCCCAAAGACATCGTTTCGCATTTTCCAACACAGTTTTGTTATTTCTTCATCTGGATTCGTTGTAGTTTGGATTCTAAACACCATGTAAAGAAATTCAGAGCAGGCAAATATTCAAAGTCAGGATAGTATTCACAGATCTGCTCAGGATCTGCAGTGTCGCCATCAAGTAGTTTTCTCAGGTTGCCTCCTGGAGTGGTAACACAAACCACAGATTCCACCAGCTATGCTTCATTATGTTATCAGGTTTACGATGTTTGGTCAAAGATCCTCTCATTAAGTAATGAGAGGCCAAAGCAGTTTAGCGTTACACACTGAAGATGATGAGCAGTAGGAAGGTTAAAAGGTGAGGAACAGGGCAGACAGAGGACATTGGAGAGGTAAAAAAAAATCTCTAAGATGAAATGAAAATAAGAACAACTTTACTCACCCGAAGGAAATTACTGTGGGAGGAAACAGTGAAAAAGAATACTGAGGATAGGGGAAAAGTTAAAGAAAAATAGGATATGGATCTCAGGTTTCCTCCAGTGTCCTTAGCACAGGTCTGAAGCTACTACTTTACTCAGTTTGTGATGTGTTTCTTTCTGTATGTGTCTTAGCTCCAGACAGCAGACAGGCTCTCGCAGCTCACCTACCAGCGACGCAGGAAGAGGCGAGAAGGCTGGAAGGTAAGAAGCATTCATGTAAGTAAGTTGGATATTTTAAACGGAGAAAAACGTGGCGTTTGCTGGCCTGAAAACACGTGTGACTTTGTTCATGACTTGGCTGCCAGAGCCAGCTTTGTCAAACACCATTTTGGTCTTGTGGTTAGTCTTCCCAAATGGGATCCAGGATAAATAAGATTAAAGCATCAGCCAAACTAACCTTCCTTCAACAGTCCTCGGAGCATTTTAATGCAGCTCTTTTCTCATCTGAGCAACACTATAAAACAGGAAGGTTTCATATTATATGCAGGATGATCACGGGATGGAGTTTTCACATGACTCTGACTCTGTTTAATAATCATTATCCTACTTTTGGCGAGGATCAGATTTTCTAAGGAGGATCAGCAATTGTGAGCCAAGACTTTTCTGGAGCATAAAGAACTGCATCTTCTCCCTGTTTAAAACAAATTCTGGTGTCATTTTTACAATCTTTGGTGTTTTGTGCTTTCACATTTTTTAAACGTCTTTAAATATCCACCTTCCTTCTTGTAGGGAGAAGGCTTGTGGATGAATTCCTCCAAAGAGATTTTACTGTTTCGACGGATTCTCCTCAACCCAGTCACTTGCATGCAGTTCCAGCACTTTGTTTCTCTGAAAGGGGACTACCTGGAGAATGACCTCCTCTTTTGGCTGGAGGTGCAGAGGTACAAGGTACAAGTAACGCATTTCAAACAGCCATAATGCCTATCAATTACATCCAGTGGATCAGAATGTTTGATATTTTAAACATGAGCTACTTTTTCTCTCAGCTTCCTAGAGATTGCCGCATGACAATGGCAAAAAATGCTGAATTTATTCATGCACAACTTTACAAATAGCATAAGCACTGCAATAAAAGTATCCATTTAGTTATTCAAGTAATATCAGAGCCTATAAACATTTATTTGCAAAAGAACTATCACCTGGTGGTGTGAGATTCAGGGATGACTTTCTACAAGCAGTTATGTGCAAAGCAGAGTTTGTTCCTGGTCTTGAAGGGAGCTCCCAGTATTAACTTTGGAATCCCTCTGAATTGTCAACAGGTATCTGTCTACAGATGTTAAGCCCTTTAGCCTGTGTGTCTCGCCTGAGTTGTGTGGACTAAATTAGCCTTTGCCTCTTGCAGTGTTCCAGCTGCTAGCGCTTGTCAAATAATCCCATATTTGTTTGTTTAAGCTGCCATGGTTATGTCCTCGGTAGCTTATTCTGTTGCTTAGATTCCAGACCCATTTTCATGAAGGAAAATACTACGATAGCAGGAAACTGTGACTTACATCTTCGGTGGGGTATCAAATTGCACGCCTTTCTTTGATAAGAGCCTCATCCATCAAATCTTTGCTGTCTTCAGCCTGCACTGCCAGTTCACTGAGTTTAGCAATTTGGATGTGATTTTGTGATTTTGTGAGTCTAGTCGAAGGGGAAGTTACTGCCGCCATCTCTGGGAAAATCAAGCCTCTTCTGGTCTGTTTGCATCTTCCAAGCTGAGGCCAAATGTAAAAATGGAGATGAGGTTTTGGCAGTTTGGAACCTGTCAGCTGTGGCTAGCAGTCGTTGCTGTTACCTTCCGGTCTTTTCACTTGATGATTTCTAAAAGAACTTTCTCCTCCCATTGTCACCTGTCAGCCTCAAGCAGTGGGCCGGGACCCGCAATCAAATTTCAATGCAGTGAGGTCTTTCTTTTTCCACCTAAGATCATGCGCGTTGTGTTGACAAGTGCTCAGACACAGCTTGCAGAACGGAGGTTAACTTGCTGTTGATGACATTTTGTTGAGTTTTTTTCAGCGTCTGGTGCTTTTGCATCTAATTCTCCTTTTCGTGGTGGTTTTCTCCCACTGCCTCTTGGACCTTCAACAACACAAGGCCCCCTGCAGTTGGTGCTCTCCTTGCTCCACCCCTCCGTGGTGTGTTTCCCAGCCCCAAGCCCCCCCCCCCCCCGTCAGCACATTCAAAACCAACTGATATCATCAATGTTTCTGCTTCCTGACAGACTCATCCTCTGGCAGTAGCAGTGTACTTGTCTCTCACTTCCGTGTCTTTCAAGTTTTCTGTCGCCTGTGAAACTAAGTTCAGCTGGGAGGTCTCACTCTACAGACTGACTTCTGGGAAGCACAGCATCTTAAAACTTCCCAAACAACTTGTTGATTGTTTTGATGCAGCTTTTTGACTGCCTTCTGGTGTCTTTGACCTTGTTTAACACTTATGTTGTCTTGCGGGTCAAAAGTGACCCACTACCATGTTTATCTGTAGGAAAAACACCTTAATCTATTTTTTTCCAACTTGAAATTTTATGACTTTTCCAAAAGAGACCCCATAATCAGAAAAAGTGATACTTCTTTTTTGTTTATATTTCCATGTGGGCTGTACACCGATAAGGTACAAAGATTGTCTTATGGGTCATTTTTGACCCGTAGGGGGAGGACAAGGGGAGTAAACACAATGTTAAGATCGCACGAGGGTTAATTAATAAAAACAAGAAAAGTGACAAATCAAAACAAGATGCTTTTTAGATCTTAATTTAGTTCATTGTTTTGCTACTCATTGGCTGCATTGTTTTAAAAGAGCCGGTACAATTACACGCAGTGAGAATTCATTTTGTTATCCTGTGTAAGACATTGGAGCATATATTCTGTTTTTATAATGCATGCATCTTTTATCATATTCTTATTTTTGTTGACCTTAATTTCTCTTCTGCCTCCACTGCAGGACCTTTGTCATTCTCACAGTGATGATGCCACAATACAGAAGAAAATCTCCACCATCATTGGCTGCTTCATCAACTCATCCATGCCACCGGCCCTGCAGATAGACATTCCACCCGAACAAGCACAGCACATCCTGGAGAAACGCCACCAGTTGGGCCCTTACATATTTAGAGAGGCACAGGTAGTGTGTGTGGGGTGTTTTCATCAGTTTATTGTTTTCTTCATTGTTTTATTTCCGTGTGCATGTTTGTAAGATTTTTTTTTTTTCCTGTATGAATGCAGATGTCTGTGTTCAGTGAATTACTAAAGTTTTGGCCAGAGTTTCAAGAGCTGAGGTGCAGCGTAGAAGAAGAGCGTCTGCTTCCGCTTCTGGAGGAGAAACGAATTAAACACAAAGCCCGAGTTCGGAGGCAGAGGCGAAAGGAGGAGGAGGAGGAAGAGAGGCGAGCCCAGGTGAATAAACAGTCGATATTTCTATTTGAAATGAAGTAAAAAACTTTGATAATCTTTGATAAATCATCCTCTTTCATACAGGAAGCAACTGAAAGGTGCGATTCCACATTCGAAGAGGAGGAGGCTGTGAATAATGACAAGGCAGAGAAAAAGGAAGAGGAAGGGAGAAAATGTGAGAAGAGGGCGCAGACCAGGGACCTGCTTTGTTCCACACAGCCAGTAAGAATCTCCATGACATTCTCGTTGAAGAAACACAATGGTGTGTGTTGACTATGTGTTTGTGTTCACTGGAGGACAAACGACCGTGTTAAGAACATGTTGAGAAGGAATAAGACCCAGTGTGTGAACACAGGTGCAATAAATAAATAGTTCATATTGGGGTCTGCATCACTGTCGACATTCATGTCCACTGGAGTGGCCCTAGTAACAAGCAGGGCAAGACTCCAGTTCATTTCTCTCGGGAACACCTGGAAGTCGACAGCAGCCACCCTCAGCTCAAACCGCAGGAACTATCGGTACAAGCTAACCCAACATTTTCATAGGGTTTGATTTGATTTCTGGAAATGTTTCCTCAGTTGTCATGGTCCTATTCCAAGTACATGGCAGCTCTGAAGAGAGAGGAGGTGCTATTGAGGAGACAAATTCAGAAGGAAGCCTCCTTTTCCACAGCCTCAGGTATGTGTGTGTACACACACACACACATCCATCCATCCATCCATCCATGGTCTCCCAGGTCTCAGTAACGCTCTCTCAAACCTTTGGACTGGTTCCCAGTATTGGCCAGACTAGATGTAATTTCAGCAGTATGGTTTCCTGCTTTAGTCATTTAGACCAAAGTTCAAGCTTCACTCCAACATTCTGATGTTACCTGGCTGCCGGAGCCGAAGGTTTGTCCAGACGCTCGCCGTCAAATGTCTGTCATTCTGCGGGACTCCAATCAAAAACATTCACCTCACACATGCACACTGCCCCGGTCGAGGACTAATCACTACAACCGACACGAATAACTGAACAGGACGGTCTGATACTAACATGGAACTGTGAAATAAACGGGGCTAAAGGTGGATACATCAATTTCAAATTTACTCTTGAGGAGAAATAAATACACACCTGGAGAGAATGGCATCGATCACAACACCTGACAGGAGTGAGCTGTAGTCTGCTCGCATCGGTTAGGACAGGAATTGATTTATCATTTCTCGCCTGAAATCGTGTTCCTCTACATGGTCCAGCTGTTTGATTCCCGTATTGAAACACGCCGAAGGAAGTCACCCCTTACTGAGATTTTGGTGTGAACTCAATTGTTATATCATCCGAGTCAAAGAAAACATTATAAAAAAAAAAAAAGGCTGCGAATGATTCTACCCCCGCCGACCCCAAGTTGATGTCATTCTTCCCTGTGGCAAAAGCATGACTGTCAAAAAAAAAAAAAAAAAAACACTCAATGGAAAAGAGGAGTAGTTCAAATGGATCACCTGTTCTGGCGGGGAAGTGTTTCTATGGACTCTCTACTAGCCATTAATAATCCTAGTTGTTTTGCCTTTGCCAGTGTGTTATGTGCAAGTAAGGCCTTCATCCTTCTTTCTGCCCTGCAGACTCCACAGACTGCAGCATGAGGTCAGGCAGCCGACACAGTTACCATCAGGCCTCCTGAGCCGACTGTAACAGACAGTGAAGACGTAAACACCGCGGGGCGAGAGGAACCCGGGACGTGTAGCGAAAGCGAACCGAGGGGGGGGACACTGGAGCGCAAAGGCGTTACGGACATCTCGATGATGGGATGGCAGCAAGCTGCCGGATTTCCACATGATGTAAGATTATTTTCTTAAACCATGTGTG
Organism: Fistularia commersonii; assembly: GCF_037954325.1. Lineage (NCBI taxonomy): Eukaryota > Metazoa > Chordata > Actinopteri > Syngnathiformes > Fistulariidae > Fistularia > Fistularia commersonii. The sequence continues at coordinate 7,790,816 of NC_141294.1, read as the reverse complement.
ACAAAGTTGTAATAACTCTATTTTTTTTTTTTTTTTTTACTGCTCCTCTGTGCGTCTCACTGAATAATACCTGGCCACAGTAGAGCTGTACACAATTCATCATGTTTCATATCTGCTGAGAGTACTGGTCTCACTCCAGTGAAGACGAATGGATCACATTGTACGACTAATCACATGCTTTTATACAATGAATGTATAACACTTATGTAATTTGTATTTTTTATTAAAATGGTTCTCTTAATATATTATCCATTTAAAGGCATTGGACAAAATTACACTGACACTGAGCTCAGTGCGACAACAATATAAAGAAAGGCAACAACAAGTTGAGGGTTTGGCATCAGTGGAAGGTTACGATGAAGCGTGAAACTAATATTACATCATGAGAAACATTTTGGCTGACAGCTTCTAGATCCCCAAACGTGTATGGTTAGCGATTCGCATTAGCATGACTGGAGTCACGAGGTGGGGAACGTAAACACAGAGAGCCTAAGGGTCAGAGAAATAATCAGCCTGCCGTGGCAGAGTTGAGAGAATATCAAACTGAACCCGATTGCTCTTATTTTTTTGTTTTTTAGTCCACCTCTGTTGCATCAGCAGAAAAAATAGAACTTTTTCCTCTACATGAATCATTTAAGAATAACAAATTAGGCCTCATGCAAGGATCAAACTGTACATGTAAGATTTAGGAGTGCGAGCAGCATTCAACACTTTTCTGAAATTTCGGATTTTCTCTTGGTTACAAATGGAATCAACAAATACGCGTCTTCTTTTCCAACACAATAAAATTCAGTTTTTGACTGACAGATTGTGTCCTAATCACTCCTTTGAAGACATTCAGGGTTTGAATGTTTAAACAATGCACTGGAATTCATAATCATGGTGATATTTAAAAAATATACTCTGACAGCTGAGACACGATATTATCCTTCATTTAAAATTTATAAGCGGCAGAAACTACAAAATGACAACGCTGATTTATCTACCGAGGCAGTTCATTATGACGGTTTGTGTTGTGATTCAGTTACTATGGGTGGACTTGCAAGTTTAGTGATTTGCTGGTGCTGCTACTCACTGAAATGAACGGCATTTCCAAACTCTTTCTGGCAGTCAGTGTTAACGGGGTTCTCCATGTCCCTCTTTCTGCAGCCATCAATTGCTTTACTTTGGAAAAACTTTTCTTGGCATTCCGTTTCAAGTCAAAGTGTAGCGGGGAAAGTCCTTTGTTTTCATGAATGGATGTGCACTACAAGCGCCCGGGACACCTGACACTTTATGGGATCGCAAGGAGAACCCTTGTGCTAAAGGAATTTCCAGGAATGCTGGATCAGGATAAGTTCATCGCGGTTCCACAGGAAAATTTAAGGTCATTAGTGTTTGTTGGCAAGTAAGATACGTTTAAGACAACTTGCATGAGGCGCCTCGATTTTCCCTTAGTGAGTGTGTTTTGCATAAATGTTTCTGGCCAGTGTTGAGAGACAACTGTTTATATACATCAGTGGAATCCAATGTGTAAGGCTTTATCCTTTACCATGATGAACTTGCTGAGAAACACCTTGGCGAACGCGGGATCTACCAGGTAGCGGTAGGACTTGGTGACGGAGGGCGGCGGCTCTGCCAGTGTCACCACTGGCTGCAGCTGGAGCGAAGAGGGGGAGGGGGAAACAAACTGCGAGGCTCGCATCACGTAATCCACGAGTCGCTGGTACTGCTGCTCCGACAGACGTTCACGAGTGCCATCGACCTGAGGAGGACAGACGTGATTACAACGCTGCTGCGGTATTTTGTAAAAGACGCTGAACACTGAGGTCTAGCACGGCGGCACTGGAGCGTCAACTAGTAATGGACATGTCCGTGGTCCCTCCACGAGCATGAAATGACATTACATTTGGCAGATGCTTTTATCCAAAGCGACTTACAATAGAGGACATAGGGACTGCAAATAACACTTGCAAATACAGGTGTATTGTATAACAAATGTCATCTTTGAAATCTGCACAAAAAAAAAAAGTAAACAGGCCAGCACATACACACCTCTCCATGTACTACTGGACCACCTGTGCGTCGAGGATGTACACAGACTGAGGCTCAAAACTAACTCTGGTTAACATCAGCGCGTGACTTTCACAATATACACTCCAAAATCTGTTTATGTGTTGAATCAGGATAAGCCCAAATTAGGCACCGCATCTTATCTTCATTGTGATACGACCTCAGCTCCTCGGCATCTCACCTCTGTGTCACTGGCTACCGTCTGCTGCTGTAAGGTGAGGGTGAGCTGCCCTGGCTGTCCAGGCACCTGCTGGCACTCCACCTACACCAGACGCACAATTGAAATAAACAACTGACAAAGTGAAAGGAGACGCTTTACGCTGCCTTTTTCTTTTCTTCATTTGACACCCCGACAGTCACCTCAGTGATGGGGAAGGCCTGCTGCTGGGTGTCCTCGCTGAGGCTGACGACAAATAGCACTTCGGAGGTGAGGAGGAGACAGCCGGCATGCTCCTGTCCTGAACCGCTCACGATGGTCACCTCCAGGGCCATGTGGAGCTCTGGGCGCCCCAGAGACTGGAGCATTTTCCTGTTTAGGAAGGAGAACAAAGCAGGGGTGATTTTGTTATCACAAACTTATAACATACTAAAACGGGTCGGTTGGTTTAAAGGGAATGCACAGGAAACTCCAAAGATCTTGCAATTTTATAATTCAGCAACGCACACAGACGGGTGTTGACTCATGCACATTGCCTCATCTCAGTGTGTGGATTATGCGAGTATATACATATTTCCTATAAACACGGGACCACACAGAGTGCCCAACTAACCTCAACACACAAACAAGTGACCATATGGACTTGCATACATCCTGTAATTTTAAATTTCTGCATGTTCTCTGTGTGGTTCCTATTACACACATGGTCGATGGGGAAATACGTGAGCAGGAACCAGAGTGTTCAGTCATGTTTCCCTGACAGTGTTTACTTTGGAAGGCAGGTGTTCAAATTGCGCAGCAGATGTTGAAGCAGCAGCAGCGGGGACACTTTGGTTCTGTTCAGTGTAACTCTGCTCAAACAGCCTGACCCCTCAAGTTTCTGGGCTACCTGTAGTAGTAAAAATAATTGATGGATGCCTGATGGAAACCAGTTTCACTATAATGCAAAAAGAATAAAGCCACAAGGGAGCATTATCTCAGCGCGCATGTATTTTTATTCCTTTCTTCATCTCTCACTGTCATTAGTGCAACATGCTGCCTCTGGTGATGAAAGTGAAGTGTAATGTCCTCAACAATTACTGAATTTAAAATCTTGGCCATGTTTCTCTTTGCAGTTAAAAGTAAATATTTCATAACTATGGAAACTAAATCGATTACCGACTCGTCATTATCAAATTCCATGACAGCTTTTTCTACAGCTTCACCATTAACGTGACGCACTGCTTCAGAAATATTTTAATGATACAGAACCCGCCGATAACCAGTACACTTGGTGCAACATGCCATATTTGTGAATTCAGTCTTTCCAGAGCACGATGGGGAGAAGGTGTTCCACCTCACTCTGATGGCACAGAGAAACATCTCTGGATAGACTCATAGTTAAACAACAAGAACAATTTCTAGCTAGAGGCTTTGGCTGAGTGCTTATAAAAACCTTTTAACTGGGTTGATGAGAACAAGGGAGGGCAGGCTGGCTACCATGTGTGGAATCAAGGTCAAACATCTTTCCAGTTTTTTTCTTTGTCAGAGGAGGGTAGGGGCTGGGATAGTGAAACCTCTAAGGTTTCTTTTTTTTTTTTTTTTTTTAATGATGAGAAGTAAAGTGGGACAGAACGAACGGCAGATCCTGGAGAGCATCCAGAAAAACAACAAAGACAAGAACACATGTCCCCCTTCTCAGGCAAAGATTGAGGAAAGTGAAGAGGGAGCTGGAACAGTGACAGCGTTTGGGGGTCATACCAGACATATTTAAGGTGGCTGTTGGAGGCTTGAGATGATTTCTCCTCCAAAGGCAGGTAGAGCTGTTTGGGAAGCTGCCACAGTCCTGCACCGTGAAGGATCCCTGACAACAGAGACACAAGGGGAGAGTTCGGCAAAGATCAACCACCGGCTTATGTTGCATCTTTTGTATTGGACAGATTAGTGAATTACATCTGTGCATTTAAGGATAACAAAAAAAAGGCATTGATCACTTGTGCATTACTGTACTTAAAACATCACCATTCTCTCTTTGGATACTTCACGGACATGGTGGTTTCCAAAACACGATTGTATGGGTCTTCATGCACATGTTCGAGTGACTTCATAATCTGCACTTACTTTTGTGTGTGTGTGTGTGTGTGTGTGGTCAGTTTCTCTCCATCCAGTTTTGCTGTCAGCAGAGCAACAGCGTGCCAGTGAAGTCATCAAGTAAAATAGAGCCATAAAGAACATAGTAAGCTCCATTAATGATGTCACTGCAGTGGCAACTCTGCTCGGCCCGAGTGGGCGCCCTAAAGTCACCGTATGCGAGTGTGTGTGTGCGTTGAGGATTGAGATGCAAGATTCTGACATCCATACATTTGACATCAATGCTGCATAAAGTTTTTTTTTTTTTTTTTAAATTTGTCCCCGGTCTGCGTTTCTATAGGTGTGTACTGCATCTGCTTTATGCACGGCCGTGTCTTTTGCACATACGGTCAGGTAAATCGGAGCCAGGCCTCACGGAGCCATCAAGCTGCCAACAAGCTCATCATCGGGAACAATTTGGGGGTTCAATAACTGCCTCCAGGACACTTTGACAGGGTCTCTGCGGGGGCCGGGGATTGAACAAATACCCTCCTGATTACCAGACGGCCACTATCTTGCTGCCAATAAAAAGCAAAGAGCCAAAAAGCCTGGATGGTGATGGTACTTGCGTGTATGTGATTAGGTATGTGAGTGTGTCAGGGGCTCCAGCCTGCGGCCATGGGAAGAGAGGGTAGAAGACAGACATTTGAATTGCCTGTTTAAATACTATCGTAGGGGCTTTGTGTAAACCTCTCCAGTTAATCTGCAAATCTGTGTGAAGTTATTAGTATCATTTGCGCGTGACTAAAACTGGTTGGACCTCTTTGGTGCTGAGATGCCATGAGAGGACATGTTTTTAATCAGTGACTCAGAATGGTTTGTCTCTGTTAGTGTTGAATTTGAACTATGTTTTGTTTGTGAATCACAGGGAAAGACTTGCAGTGATGATGTTTGAAAAACAGGAATAATCTGGATTTAATGACCATCACAAAAGAAACACAGAACCGAAGCTCCCAAAAGAGCCACATACACAGAGACACGACAAATGTATTCATTATGTAATTTTCAAATAAGACCATTGTCTGTGAGCTCACCGTATCCAGTTTGGGATACCAGTTCGGCTGCTCCGCCGATGGGCTTAGTGAAAACCCCCACAATGCCTTTCCCGACGCCAGAAATGACTCCTTTGGCTTTGCTGCCAGCTGTGCTCTGCGTCTCCCAGTTCTTTTGGAAATTCTGCATGGGCTGATCGACAATACCTGCTATTGCTCCTGCAAAGACAAGAAAGAGCCTTTCATCAAACTGATGCACTCCTAATAAATAGCAAATAGCTAATAACAAGTGCGTTCAGAGGCCACGTTCAATTTCCCAGAAGAAAGCTTTCAAATCATCTTCTCTTCCAGTAATATTTGGAGAATGGGATTTTAAGTGCCATAAATCTGAATCGAAAACATTCAGAGATGTTTCTGATCTTTGGAAAATAACTATTTGTCTAATATAATAACCACTGATTCTGCACATGAAGCATCTGTGATCACCGGGGCATCTGAGGAAAACTAACCCGCTGTCGCCTGGAGATGCTCCTCTTTGGTTTCAATGAACGTATGATTTACGTGCCTTTGAGAATGATTTAAGTCAGACATGACGTCCACTACCTGCGGGGTGTTTACTGATCTCAGCTGTGCTGTCTTTTAACTCCATATGTCTCTTTGAAATAATTTCTAAAACCATGCATCTACTTTATGAAGATACATTTTGATATAAACCATGTACGAGCTCACACACAGTATGACATAGTTGTTCTATGAATATTACTGTCAGCCTCTAGATTTGAAAGATTTCGTGAATAATCGTCAAATCTCATACTGGGTGGGCCGACACAATGACCGGTGTTCATAGCCACTTGCATCAGAAGCATTTTAACCACAAGGTGCACTGATCCATATAAGTTCATGTAAGTGTATTTTTAAGCAAATAAAAAGCAACAATGAAGTGACTCAGTAAAATCGCTGCATTTTACAAATGTGTTCTTTTGAACAGTCCATCAGAACTCAGTCTATCGATAGAGACCTGTTCTTCCAAGCAGGTCTTGCAGTGCAAAGCTACCAAGTAATAATACAAACAAAGGAAGCAAACAATAATTTGATTCAAACTGTTTGTACCAATTAGGCATAAATTTTATGCGTGCGCTGGTGAATTACCCTCACATACCCAACAAACTGATGCCGAGTCGAGACAGTCCCTGCCTGAGTCCGTCCCCGAGACTCTCGGGGAGCTGTCGCCTCCACTCCTCCTGCCGAGTGTAGTGTTCCTCGTCCAGGGAGAGACGGTCCATGTTTCGGGCCAAACTTGTTGCCAAGTTTGTAATGGACGTCAGGGTACCTGAAGACAAATGGGGAGTGTTTAATACCGGATCGTAATTTCACTATTAGTTTCTTCCTTTCACACGCACAAACACACATTGTGAATATCCGCGTTACCCTTTGAGATGTGCTTAACAAATGAGGTGGTCCCTCTGGAAACTCCACTGACGAAGGCTCCGGGCCCCCGGGTCAGACCCTCGTACGGCAGGCGGAAGAAGTCGGACACACCATTACCGATGCTGCGCACCAGGCTGGCGGGGCTGCCGAGGATCTCCAAAGACCCCACCACCCATCCTGACACACGGGGATACGTTGTCAAAAGTTCAACTTTCCACTGGTAGTCAGATAATTACAGACTCTTGTGAGCCAACCTACACACTCCTGCATGAAATCATACACGGACCACAGTGAGATTTACTACATCCTACTATCTCACCTCTCTCATTCAGCCGTGGGGTCCTCTTCAGATGACATGGCTCATTGATATTTATGCACTGACAAATGCATCGCAAAAAATCTACTTGCCCTTTCTCAAGACACCAGTCCCCGCATTGATGTTTTACTCAATCAGTTTGCACTTGAGTGATGGACTTTAATGGTAGAAAATCAGCTCCAGTGGGACCAAGTGGTCATTATGGCTTCAGATGGTCTCCCAGTTGTGGTTTAGTAAAGCATTAAGTCCTGACAGGAGCTGATGTTTACAGAACTGTGTCTAAGACACACACACACACACACACACACACACACACACACACACACACACACACACACACACACACACACACATGCACACATGCAGGCACGCACACAACACACAAAAACAAGTATATACAGATAATGTATGCATTTTAACATCCACATGTCAGTGTATGTGTGTGTGTGTGTGTGTAGGAGTGTATAAATGTACCACTGTACATCCTGAAGTTAATCAGTTCCAGAATGCGATGCTTGCCCAAACTAATGATGACTGAGGAAGAGGAGAATGTGGCGAGGTGACGTGTTGAAATACGAGCAGAAATGAGGGCTCTAATGAAAGACAGTGGGAAGGAAGCGTCCAGCCAGAACAGTGATTTCTGATGTGGAAATGACTGGGTTAAGTCGGACCATGTGTGGAGGCTTTAGTCAACGGAACCGAGATATGCTGCTTTTATATGTTCTGATAAGTCGGACTTCGACCCGGTGGCTCTCCATATTAACAATAATGTACTGCCTAAACTATGAACCATGAGTTATCAGTCAAACCTAGTTCAGGCCTCCGCCGATTCAAATTTAGTTTCCTGAGGTTGCATACTTTGACTCCTCTTTCTTCCTAAAAGCAATTTGAGCCCTGGGAACAATCATCTCACTGGCTCGCGCGATGAAATAACCGGCGGAATTTCGTATTCATATTTGCATGAATTGGGTTTATTATGTCCATTAGTAATGCATGGACTGCAGTTACATCAGCCCCGCAGTTCAGGGGCCCGCAGGTCATGAAAATTAAAATTCTGATTAATAGTGGAGGCTGCGGTTTTGAAATAATTCATTTTAAATGAGAAGAGTACAATTTATATCTTCTCAAATTGGAACGGTCTTCTACAGCTTCATTCTGGCAAACGCAACTGTGGCTGGCGTACCTGCTGAACTAAAGATGAGAGCAACCCCGCGGTGTCCACTCAGGCCGCGTTGCCATAACAAGAGCCTCTGCAAGAACTACCCTTCCACGATGGATTAACATGTGATGAAGTCACTCGGGTGATCTTTTCATTTTCTTTTAAACGTAACTTTAAAAATTGAAGATGATGGTCACATCATCTCAGACGAATAAAGAGTGAAGCATGAACTGTTTCACTTGATTTTCCTCAACAAAATCATTATAATTTTATTGTTGTTGACTTAACAAATATGACTAAAACAACAGACGTCATTTTCTTTTTGTGGTTTGACTGGATCTAAAAATTCTTTATACTGCTTATCCTGCACTCAGGGTCACTGGGACGCTAGAGTCGATCCCAGCTGTCATTGGGCGAGAGGCTGGGTTCAGCCTGGAGCGGTTGCCAGTCGATCACAGGGCCACATTTAGCGACACGCGGTTATTTATTTGCAGTTATTTACACTCCAGACTTCCACATGTCTGGCCAATTTAGGGTCTTCAATGAAACTATTGCATGTTTTTGGACTGTGGGAGGAAACCAGTGAACCCGGAGGAAATCCATGCAGATACCGGGTGAACATGCAAACTCCGCACAGAAAGGCCCCCCCAGTCAGGATCGAACTTCTTCTTCTTCTTCTTCTTCTTCTTCTTCTTCTTCTTCTTCTTCTTCTTCTTCTTCTTCTTCTTCTTCTTCTTTCGGCTTTTCCCTTCAGGGGTCGCCACAGCGAATCAACTTTCTCCATCTAACCCTATTCTCCGTATCCTCCTCTCTCACACCAACCACCTTCATATCCTCTCTCACTACGTCCATAAATCTTCTCTTCGGTCGTCCTCGAGACCTCTTGCCTGGCAGCTCCAATTCCAGCATCCGTCTACCAATATATTCTCTATCCCTCCTCTGTACATGACCGAACCATCTCAGTTTGGCTTCTCTGACCTTCTCTCCAAAACATCTAACATGTGCTGTTCCTCTGAGACTCATTCCTGATCCTATCCATCCTGGTCACTCCCAAAGAGAACCTCAACATCTTCATCTCTGCCACCTCTAGTTCTGCCTGCTGTCTTTTGGTCATTGTAACAGTTTCTAGGCCATACAGCATCGCTGGTCTCACCACTGTCTTGTACACCTTTCCTTTTATTCTGGCCGTTAGTCTTCTATCACATAGTACCCCTGACACTTTTCTCCACCCATTACAACCTACTTGGACCCGTCTCTTCACCTCTTTTCCACACCCAGTTAGGATCGAACCAAGGACGTTTTTGCTGCGAGGTGGAAGCGATAACCACTGTTCTGCCCACACACAAAGAACTGAGTACAGATAGGTACAAGTAATGTGTGGGTCATATGTCAGAGAAAATGAAATGGACATGAATCAATAGAATTCCATGCGTTTGCCAAAGTCATTTGGCAAATGACGCCACCTGTTGTGAAGGCACAAAAATAACTTTTCACATTTTCATTGCAAACAACATCTTCTGTTGACTCCCTACCAGCTCTGAAGAGTGCTCCAGCGGCGTAGTGCATGGCCAGGGCGTGGACCAGCTGTCTGGCGGTGGTGCAGAGCGGCCCTCTCTCGAACAGTGAGAAGGTGAGGGGTGTGTGATCTGAAGCGATGTACAGCTTCAGGGAGGCGTGGATGCTGACAAGCAGGTTGACCGGCTGAATGGTCAGTCTATGCAGCCTTACGGGATGGACCAATGCCTGGACAGACTGAAGCACCTGATGGATATTTGTAAAGACCAGAATGGCAACAATTAGTTATTGGATGTAGTTTTTAACAACATATTTGAGTGAAATCATTTCAGTTTTCAAATTAAATACAGATGAAGACAAAAAAACATGAACTAATACAACTATCGCCATAAGATTAGGCTCTTGTGAGATCAGCAGAATCACAAGTTTTGTGCTCAGCTACAACACGCTTTGTTTTGTTTAATTTTATGTCATTTAAACTAGTTTCGTGAATCCGCTTTACAAATGTACCTCATCATCAGTTTAATTTTTAGAACGCTAGACAAGTCTTCATATGCGTGCGCACACAGAAACACACGACTCACACCTTCCATTCAGCTTCACCAAGACCCGAATATCTAAAGTGTGTTTTGAGTTGTGCACCTGCTCAGGGACCGTGGGCGCTGTCCCGCAACCCTCCCTGCTCTCCGGGGTCTTTGAGGCAATGGCGGTGTCCGGGATGTAGGTGTGGAACAGGGTCTTTACATAGTAAACAAAGGTATCTTCAAGGTAGACCCTGGCTGGCTGAAGCAGGAAGCTAACCTACAGGAAAGCAAACACAGCTGCATAAAAATAGCAAATCTTTTTATTCTTTTAATACAAATGTATTGAGTTGTTGCTTGATAGTAATTGAATTTTTTAGGTAGTTGCTGAACTATTCCTACGTTGTGATTTGTTAGAAGTCAAGAAAAGTCATCTCTCAAGTCCTTGCAGTGTAATAGAAAAGTTAAGACGGCATAGCATGTCAAAAGGAAATTGAAGATTAGAGAAAAAAGTTGTGCCTAAAACACATGCAGGACTTAAAATGAGAGCCTCGGACAATAAAACAAATACTAAAATTTGATATCAAGCAATGAATCCAACCTCCTCCACGGTGCATGTGTCCTTAGCCAGGGTCAGGTTCAGCTGGAGGAAACAAGAACGTTTAAACTCTGTGAGAAGCTCTGGAGACTCAGTGGGGTTGTCACTGCTGCTCCATTGAGTCTGGATCTCGGCGCCACCTCGCTGTTCCTGGCACAGCAGCACAGGGAAGTGAAAGCTCGCCCGATTATACAGCTGGTTGTCCACTTGCAGGGAGGAGCAGTAGACTTCGATAAGAGAAGCGTTGGGGATCAGGGTAAACGTGGCCGCAGTGGCCGAAGCAGGGTTGCCGGGCAGCTCTATGGGCTGGGACGTGCGTTCGGGGGTCAGGCTCAGAAGGAGCTTGGACAAATTGAGTCGCAACAGCTCCACAGAGCCCGAGGGGCTGGTGATGTCGTCATTCACCACCGCACTGACCTCACACAGAAGGACACTTAGGGACAACTTGGTGGACCTGAAAACAAGAGAAATTAATTAGCTGATTTGTAAGTATGATGGTGAGATCTAGGGAAACCTGAAATATGTTCCTGAAATACAACAGTAATTCTATCGCCACCGCGCGTCATATTTCTTAATATTTATAGAGTATAAACAATGACTAAAGGTACTTTTGATGATTCAGAGGTTTACCTACAGCAGACCACATTAACAACGGACTGAGGGAAATTGACTGAAAACATAATTGTATTTATTTTTTTTCGTTTAACAAAATGACAAAGGAATTATGTGCTGATGTAATGGAATAAAAGAGTAATGCCAAATTCATCTGTACAATGAATTTCACTCATTGGGGTATTCATTGCCCCCATGTGGTGAAGAAGAGGCCTGGTACAGCAACCGACAACTACTGCATGAAAACAGCAATTGACGATGCATTTTAGCGGTGAAATGCTTACTGACCTTGAAGGTAAGAACTATCACCTGCATGTGTGGGGTCTTACGGTTGAAGTATGAAGGGAGCAAAAAAAAACAAAACAAATGCAAACACACTACTCAGTGCTCACTGACCTGCCGTCCTGGCTGCTCACAGCATCCATGCTGCCCTCTGGTGCCAGCGACAGAACCATGGTTCCTCCCTCGTAACTCACATCTATGTAGAGACAGCCAAAGCCTGGCAGGAAAACGACCTGCACAACACCAGAGAGCAGATATGTGATTACGCCGTAAATCTATACAACGCTAAATCGCTGTGGATAGAGAGCTAAGTATTTTGTCTTAAACAAACACTGAACTTGTATGTATGTGTCAGAGTGCACATGTGTCTAAGTAACTCCATCACCCCGGGATCGGCAAGATCAGCCCCGCGTGTGACGAAAGGAGGCAGATCTCCGCCGAATGCTTCACTCGGCAGTCATAACAAGTCTGACCTTTGACCTCTCAACTGCGCCACACAGGTCAAATGTAGACCTCAAAGTAACCAAAGATACAAAACCTCAGCCTCAACCCCAACCTGCACCTGGCTAGACACAACACTTGTCATTACAAACATCTTGCCAGCCTCTCATGACATCACTGGTCAGACCCGAAGAACTCGGACATATTCTCCGGGTGGACAAGTATGAATAAGTCACTATAACTAATTCTACATTAATAGATGTGGCCAAATTTAATGGAAAAGGAGCGGTCAGATGAAATAAAAAAAAAGAGTACCGATAGCTTAAATTTCAGCGTCTAATGAAATGTGATTGTGTCTAATCCTAATGACCTCTGGGTCCAGAGTTTCAGGTACTATGAGGTTATAAATAGGGGCAATGCTCGAGTGTGAGAAGGATTTTGACACAATCGGACAAAACTTTGATGTTGAAATCTCTTAACCCGTATCCACAAGTGAAAATCCGATGAAATGACAGGTAAACATCCTGTACTGTGTTATGCCAAGTGATTAGATGTTCCAATTGATTCCTTTTGTCAGACCAGGCCTCCCCTGTGTGATGTTGTTACCTGAGTGCCAGGGGAGTTGATATCAATGGGGTCAGTCCAGTCTGTGTTGCTGTTATCTGCTGTGTTTTTCAGCTGCAGCGTGGGCATCGTGTCTTTCTGTCTACATTCGGGGAAACTGGTAAAGTGGTGGTAGAGCTCGTGGTGGAAGGAGGAGTTGGGAGGAAGTGGGCGGCAGTACATCTCTGTCTTTGGAGTTTCTGTAGAAGATAATCAGTAAAAATATGAAGTAATCTTAAATGGTGGTCGGAAAAAAATGAGTACGATATGAAGCAAGCTTAAGAGTCCTGTCGACCCATACCGTCTTTAACACTCTCCCTAAGCAGCATTGGAACTGGACACTTGTTGTGGATCAACATGCGAGGACAGGGGTCCTCGCTGAGAGTCAGGTATGTCACACCAAGGTGTTCCTGATAGGTAAGTACAAGGGGCCTGTAACAGACAGATAAAAAAAAATCAAATCTTGTGGCGACACAGGGAAGCGTTCAGTCCCCTAATGTGACTATACTTTATGAACCATTACACAATTTCAATGTTTGAGACAATCAGGTTGTTTACGAGACCTTTTTTCCTCCTCATTTAAACTCCGACCCACGCTGGGATGGAGGAAGCGTGGCTGGGGATGCACGAGTGCCATCGCTATGTTTAGTTTTTGCATTGTGCTTGGTGTGAAGGATTTATGCCCTGTGTCCCTGAATAAGTTTGGTTTTTCCCTCTCTTTTCTTCTCTGAAACCACCTTCATGGTAAACATCACATGAGTGCTATTTCTTCTTCTTTTTTTTATCTTTGAGGGACGCACTGGAAGGGCTCAGAGGGCAAGGCCTGACAGTTGTTTTGTATGCTTGTCAACATTAATGTTTTCTCAGAAAAAGCCCCAGGTGTGGAGGTTTTTAAAAGTAAAATAAAAACAGAATGTCAGAGGAAGAGTAATGTCAAAGGAAAAACACGGGCCAGGCAGAAAGGAATCAAGAGAAAAGGACAAGCAGAGAAACTGACAGTGGAAATGTTGAGGGCGTTTCTCCCTTAGCTTCATCGCCAAAGTTTAACAAGCTGAGACCAGTTGCAGCGATGGTCCGCTTTATGTCCTGTGCCAGCTCGGTTCAATATTTGCTCTTAATGGACTGTCGCCGCCAGCGAATCACAAACACTCGGTTCACTCACCTGCTGTTCGGGCCACCCCCGGAGGCCGGTTCCCTAGGAACCGACAAACTCAGCCTCGGGAAATCTGGTCGGACGGGGGCTGGGAGGCTCCATGCTCCGGATCCAAAACTAGCATCAGGGCTTGAAAATGAGCTGAAGAGCATGTGCCTGACGGGCAGGGGGAACTCCACATTTCCCCGGTCGCTGCACTGGAGAAGGTCCCAGTATGGCACTGAGCAGGGTTTGGCCAGGGATGATGTTTCAGATGGAGCCAGGGTGAACTCAGCAGTCTCAGGTATGTCACAGGTCTAGGATTAACACATAATACAAACACGATAAATTGAGCCGGAAAGGAGAGAGGAACCAGAGAGTCGATGGGTGTCGACCAAATGGGAAAATGAATTATACGTAAAAGATAAATACACGAATCAGATTAGGAAGGAACGAGCGTTCGCGGGCGAGACCGAGAAGACGGCGGGACACAAATGCAGAAAACGCAAAGGATATGAGATGAGACAGTGCAGGAAAGAAGAAAAGAAAAATTGAGCAAAGAAGATCCATATGATTACAACAAAAGATAAATGGTAAAACCACATTGTTATTGTACTCTCTTATTCCTCCCACTGAGCTTAGTATTAAATTGGTAGCAGAGAAGCCCTGCTGGGCTGGTTTAGCAGCCAGTGAGTGGCGAGTAGTGGAGGGCTATAGGGATTAGGCACATGATGAATAGACAGACTAGAAAGGCATTCCTATCCTTGTTTGTGGTCTGTATTATTGTTAAGCTCATCGCCCAAAATTTAGTTTTTTGAGCTCGTTTTTAAAAGGTCTTCAGTCAATTAGTGGCAACTGGCAAGCTCTGCCATCCCTCTTTAAGGGGATCTGAAGGCACGTTAAATGACATCACTACATTGTTGTTCTCTTTGGGGACAAGCAGCAGATGAAAGCGAGAAGGGAAACCTGTATCCAATTCTGGGTGTTTGTCTAATATCCCTATGAAGTGCCATTGCCACATGGTGAGAACAGTGATGGGAGAGAGAGGGAGCAACATGATCTGATGGAAAACGGCTTGCTACATCCTTGCAAAGCACATGTGGGGTAGTTGAGGGGCAGATATGCGTATGAGTAATGTGCAATGGGAGTATGTGTGAAGCTTCACGAGCGTCATTCTGGCCAGACAGACATGATACAGGATGATTCTCATACATGAAACGCACACCTTATGCTTATGAGGCAGTAATTTACAGTGTACAGAGACCTGCGAGTAGAGCAGGTGGGAGACAGGACAAGGTGATCTGATATATGACGTTCTTAGATGATGTTCTTAGTTTTAGCACGGTGCCAAAACAAGCAGTTGTTTCACATGTTTCAAATAAAGGAGGAAAAAAAAAAAAAACTTACGAAAACATTGTTTCATGTTGAACCGTACAACCAAAGTGATTGACAGCTTTTCATTAAGTAGAACTCCTCTGTGTTCTTGTGAAACTTCTTCTCAGTGACTCTGCTCAAGTTTGTGCGCTATATGTTTGTGTGCATGTCGGTCCGAGAGCGAGATTTGGGAAAAGCTTTGAGGCAAGTCTCGATACCTGGTTTTCAGTTCCAAGCGCGCGGTCAGTCAGCAGAGGCCTGTAGTGCACTGTGTACGGAGTGTTGTTGATGAGAATTGTCGTATCCTCTATCTGAAGGATCTGGATGCCGTGTCTTACCCCGGACGACACACAGAACTGGCACAGCTAGATATAAAACAAGTTTTGATTAATGGGTAGATCTTGCGGTAAGATAAATTTAGCACTGTGGCAGTTGAACTGAGCCTCCCATTTACATTACAAATGTCCCTTCCAGTTGATGATTGTTTAAATGGTCGATGTTACTGCCAAGACATATGTTACATTTACCAATCAACAAGAAGATAGACAGGAAAACCCCAATACTATATATCATATTATTATTATTATTTTAAGAAATAATATATTTTTTTTTGGTTTATCTTATTTCAACCTTGCATGTTGTTTATGTATGTATGGTCGGTTTTAAGGCACCACAATGCCAGTCCTCTATGTGCACAACAAATGGCAGTATTGACAATAAAGTTGACAACACATGGATGGATTTGTCAACATGAACTGCTCACCTTCTGTCTGCCAGGAGCGGCTCCCAAGGTAATGTCTACTTCAACATACCCCTCCTCATCTAGGGTGACCACCTCAGAGCCCGTTCCCTCCTTCCACCGAGGAGAAGTCAGGTCATGGACCAGTTTCAGAGCAGCAGACTTGTGGACCGTGTTCGTATGAGCCCAATAAATGCCAATTTGGAATGCTTCCTGGGTGGGGGAAGGGTGCAAAAAGATGAGAGAACAATGAATGGAAATCAGATGTTATTTAATTTCAGAATTACCACAGCCGTCTGCAAAAGGCACCTGATAAGCTGTCGGGCTAATGTGATAATAATATTGCCTCAGAATGCCTGAGAAGGTCACAATACTTTCGAGGCATTAACGCCAGATTAACATGCAACCTGCTATGATGATTTAATGACATGTCAGTAACGGAGCCTGGTCAGGTAGTTCGGCTCACCGGAGAATACTGGATTGCGGGGATTACTGTTACACAGAGGAAACTGTATATTTTGATCAGCATTGCTACTTCCTCCTTTAACTGTTATGAAGACAGAGGAACAGGCCTGCTGCTGAAGTATGCAGCTTAGCACTTTACACAAGTAGCGACTCAGTGGAACATGAAATAAAGTCAGCAAATTTAGTCTGATGTTACTCTCCAAAACAGGCGGGCACACGGTCAGTCGCAGACCCCGTGGACCTTTAATACTTCTATTTATACTTTCTGGGGCCTGCTTTCAGTTCCACATGTGTGTGCAATATGTCTTCTGGGAACAAATGTGATGGCTGTTGTTTTAAATGTGTTTGCAAACATTTTTTTTTCCACATCAACACTCATGCCAGAGGATAGCAACAGAGGATCCCATGATTCCCTAAGCAAAGCTGGTAGGAAAACAAAAGCCAGATGACAGACTTGCTGATCAAATTTGCAAAAATTCTATCCATTGTTAAATGGCTGATCTGAGGCTTTCATGTTTGTGGTTGATTTTCAATCATTTATTTTTTACTTTAGCAAGTAGAGTAGCGATTCACTTTTAGATTTAGGATTGGGATTTAGATCGAGGTCTTCGTATTGTTATCAATTGTCGTAACCAATTATGCCATTGACTTTCCTATACAAAACAAGAGAAAAAAATGTTTTTAACAGATGACATGCCATTAAATAACAATAACTCAATCACTGAGATAAGGAAACTTACACAATTAATTATTTTCATCATTTAGCAACCCTGTAAAGTAGTTCCTATTCCTGAGAATGTGTAACTCTAACTAAGGTTAGGGAATAATTTCATTGATGCAGTTGATTTTTAGGTCATTAATTCAAATTCGAAGCAGACAAAGAAAAAAGTAGAGAACAGCCCCCATAAGGAACGTCTGAATTCAAATTTTGAACTCTCCCATAAATCCCTCTAAGATTTCGGGTCTTATCAAATATGGCATTTTGAGGAAAATGTAGTTCCGGGCATTTCATTGCCCCTCTTTCATTGCCCAGAGTGCCAGATGTGGGGTGCTGTGCTGCAGATGACACCTTACCTTGAAGTTGGGTGGTACAATGACCTTGCCAGCTGGTATCTGCAGCACAATACTCTCCCCTTCAAAAAGCCAGAGGTCCCATTGGGAGTGATTGGCCAGTAGGGCCCAGGGCAAGAGCTCTACCAGCAAGGTATTTAGGCCCAGTTTCCAGCAGGATAACTTCACCTGCATGGGACTGTCCCACTGTGCCAGGGGCTCGAGCACTGCTCTGTAGGTAGAGAACACATCGTAATAAAAACACTCATGTGACATTCATTGGATTTTAATACAGTGAGCCATTGACATTTATGCAGCGTAAAGGAAATACAATAAGACAGTGATCCAATCATGCAGGAGCCAAAGGACATTATTACGGCCTTTATGGTACAATGGATATGTGCATTTTTAAACATGGTCGGACCCACTGGGAACATGTAACACTGACATCGTTGATGCCTTATACTTTAAAGTGAGTTAAACCAGACAACAGACAAGAATGCTTCCTTGTAGAACAAACGTCAACTGCGGTAAGCTTGTTTCTCATTTAAGCCAGAGCAGCGAGGGACTGTAAACACTTCACCCCAGACTCACAGCCACAATGACAAACATACAGCCAGAGAGGCAGACACACAGCTACCTGTAATGTAGTATTGATAAACAACTCAGCCTGGAAATAAACCCATTTATCTCAATTCCTACTAGTAAAGATACCATTTCTTGTGTCTACTTAGTATGTTTTGCCCACATGTCAAACATGGTGCAGCAGAAATTTTAATGTGTCGCTTCTAAACAAACAACGCTTATACTTCATAAAAATATATGACACAGACCATTAACAAATGGCAACACTAACTCTGAATATACAAATACGAAGACAGGGATGTTTTTCAAACAAATTATGCAATATGTGGAGATACAGGGAGCAGTTACCAAGGCATTTTGGGACACTGATGGGCAGCGCAAGAATCAAAAGAACAAGCAGGCAGACAAACACAGACATTTTTTCCTCCAGTCCTCTGACAAGGCAGTCATTTCCTGGTAAGCGTGGTCTTAAAAACCCTTTAAAGCACCGAGTGCCAGAGGAGGGCCAAACAAAAATTCCTCTGAGACTTCCACTAAATTTCAAAGGCATCAAAGATGACCCAGTCTAAAATCTCCCTAGAGACCGCCTCGACTTGGCTCTTGCTACCTGCAATCTTGAACTTGGCAAACACCCAGACTCCATCACTGTGACAAGGGACCAGAAAAACATGAGGGATGACTATAAATTTTTTATCATGGATTATTTTTTTGTGCTTGTTGATTGGGGAATTGTCCCTGTAGCCTAGGGCAACTAAATGCAGTGCTCATAAATCACACAATAGGATTAAAAAAAAAAAAAAAAAAGAAAAGCGAATGAAAGAAACAACCTCAGCCGCCTCTGTCAAAACCTACCACCCTGCTGGAGCTGGGGTTTCCAGATGTGTAAATTTTGATAGGCACTTTACTTTGAAAAACAAACACGCACACCCAAGTGCACTGAAGCGTGCACATGTATGCGCCTACTAGCCTATCCCAACTGCAGACGCTACACGATGTTTGTTTAATGATCCTGGAGGTGCCCCTTTACCATAAAAATTCTAACAGAGACAGAAAAAATAACATTTTCTGCCTTTTTACTTCCCCTGCCCCTTCAAGACACAATATTTACACACTCTCTGCCAAGGACTCTAGTTTGTTTGGTTACTCCATTGTGTCAGAGAAAAAGATCAGTCTGTTTAAATTGCAGTATCCCTGTTATGAATATTAAGAAAGAATAAACAAATTGAATTGTGGCAAATTTTCACTTGCTATCCAAGTTCCGAGTATATTTAGAGAAAGTATCCCCTAATGACACTTTTAGTTTTTCTCATAGTATTTTTTCCTCATGTTACTTGGTACTATATGTCAAACTGCCAGATTTTCCAGACAAAAAATGAGCGCCCTGGGTTTCTGGCTTGCAGGAATGACCACAGGGACACTGCACTGGCTGAGCAAGAAACCTGAGCCCAAACCTCTAGATACCAGTCCTCTACTCTAATGCAATTTGTGTATCACATGCGTGTTAGTTGTAGGGTTTTATGTGTGTGCGTGAAGTTACATCAACAATTGCAGCTTAAAGAGAGCGCATACACACATGTTTGAATCTGCTGGGTAACGATCAATGTGTTTGTGTATGCACAGAGAAAAGACGATCCCAGATGCCCACAAATGGACCACATTTAGAGCAGATTCACTTGAACACTTTGTAACTTGAAGCCTGGAGGAGAAAATGTGGTTGTGTCTTCCACCGCTATGATCAAGATGATGATTCCTCTGTGACAAAAGACTGACATTTTTGGACAGATTCACGTGTATGCAATGACCCACGTTATATATACAGCCATGCATGAGCTACATAAACAAGCATAAAGTACTGCATATATGTAGATATGCTCAACATATCTATGTCAAACTTAACATGTTTACAAGGCCCGTGGCTTCACAATGCCAGACAGCAAAGCCTAAATCTGTGCTCAGTTGGGACAATCTTTGAATATCTAACACACGCCTTTTTATTTTTCCAGCGAACATCGGAATGTGAACAACACTGAACAAAGATAAGTTGTCCTTGCTAAAAAAAAACTCTTGCAAACTGTGAATCCTTTTATAAGAAACAAAAAATGCATTAGGTGTCTGTGTTATGAAATCCAAATGTACAAATGTAATGCTTGCTGGAAAGGTCTTTAATAAAGATAAGAAAGAGCAATAACTAATGATGATGATGACGATCATGAGGCATCTTGGGAGAGATGAAAGATCACTTGTACTGTTAATATTGCCAAGTTTGAACTGAGAACTTGCATTGAGTCATTGTTTTTCTCCTGCCTATCTTCCACTTTCCCGTTATCCTTTTGGAGCTCTTGAAAATAGGTTTCGATGAGGTCTGTACACATTAATCGTGGCAAAAACAGCAAGGATACCAGATTGTGATACCCAAATATTAATCACTGTAGAACATTTATTAAAAAATCCAATTCTCTATCCTGGCTATTGACCTCCAGAAGCAGTAGTGTTTAGTTTACTATGTGTTTAGTTTATTGTCAACGCACAGATCTGGTGCCGATGACACCAAATTTGACAGTTTTCCATCAAATGGAGGATGTAGCGCGCACATGCATGCACATTTGCACACCTACACACATGCAAATATATACGTTATAGACATATAGATTGATTAACCGGGATGAAATGCCAATCATTTAAATCAGAAGCAAATGCCAGTGTATTTCATGTTCTGCAGGGTGAGTATGGCCACCCCGCACACATCACATTACAAGGAATCCTACCAGTAGTTCCTCTGCCACATCTAAACAAGCAATGTGGTTCCCATTTAACGTGACTCCTTCTAGGTAATGCCGCAACTGCACCTGGAACTGACTATATTAAATGGTATATAAGATACTTATGAAAATATAGTTTCATAATGATATTGGATGACGGCCAGTGCGCTTAGTCACTTGGAATTGTGTGAGAAGACTATTATGAAGCCATGGATGACACTGGAAAATATAACCTTGGTCATCAATGGCATTATGCACGACCTGACTGTGGAATCAACATTGACATATGCAAGATTAAATATCCAGGCTGTAACCACTGCATCCACTGTCAGTAGGATAATTACTCTCCTAGTCAAATCCAAAATGTTGGCTCACTTTAGCTACTAAGACAAAGTCAAACAGGGCAAGATTCCATCAATTTAAATAAAGTACCTGTTAGGATCTTTGGTTATGTATGGCCACGGTGGCTCGGTGGAGGACTTTGCACCGTAGAAGTCTTCCAGGATGTTGTCCACGTTGTTTTCATTGCCATTCTTGTTCACTATCTGTTTAATGAGGCTGGTGGAGATGGGCACAGCACAGTGGGAGGCATCCTCCTCATCCCTGGGAATTACAAAGCAAACATGTCCTTATGCCTTTTCACTCACTTCTCGAACACATTCAACAACACCCTATTCCTCTACAATTAGTTTACACAATTTTATTATTTCAGTTTCTTCCTGGTAAAATAGTTTTGTCATTATGTTTAGAACTGAAAAAAATGTGTTTTTTTTGGAAGACTTATTCACATAATAACTGATTTTCCAGGGCAGTCTTTTTCATGCATATTTTTGCTTGACAATGTCAGATTATGTACCAGTTTCTCTGAATGGATAGCTCTTGAGAGACATATATTCTCACCATGTTGGCTGGAGTCCTGCTTGATAGAATGTGTACTAGCTGTTATAATTTATCCTGATTATCTCCTCCTCTGAGGAGCACATTTGATAAAAACACATCAGTTTCTTTCTCAATATATGAAAAGCATTTACCAACAGCAAATGCTTTTTTGTTATGAACCAAAATATCGGTAGACAGCAGATGATTATTCTTTTATTTTTAGTGCAATTAAACTGACCCCAGACTAAACTTTTTTTTACCTTGTAACCTTGAAGAGAGCTGAATAGGCCTCATGGTTTTGATTTCTGTTCTTGACATGCAGTCTTGTCTTACAAACTCTGATTTACAAAGATCACAGGAAATGGCTAAACAGCAGTAAATAATGTCACTGGATACCTAAACCACAGACACTGGTTAATTATGTTTTTTTAAAGAAGAAAAAGAAACGAAAACAAAAACGGAATCATCCACACAGTGCAATAGCTTCTCATTTTCTGGGCAGCATCCAGTTCCACTTGAAAAGCAAAAAAAAAATGCTTCCTCCTACCCCAAGGCAGTAGTTTATTAATAGAGCCCATTGTCCTATAAAAGGAACTTAGGACCGATTGCCTACGGATATGGGGCAAGAACAAGAAGAGGGACAAGGTGTTGACAGAAGGTTTTTATTTAGAGCTGTTTCTGAGGGGGGAAACTGGAAGAGGCTTCTGATTATAACCTTCGGTTTTTAATGTGGTGGAGAGCAGGACACAACAGCTCTGGTTAGGACTTGTCTATGTCTCCTATGTCACAGACCGCAGCTCTGCTCTCTACCTCGTCCATTAGAGCCCACAACTATGTGTAATTACAGGAAGGAAAGATGAGTCGTTGACCAGTGAATATGCAAGATTGGATCCATCCTAGAGGTTTGGGGGGACCAGAGTGCCTGTATGTGTGTATGTATGTGTGTGTGTGTGTGTGTGTGTGTGAAATTACATGAACAATTGTGGCTTAAAGTGAGCTAGTCTGTGAGGATGGATAGGGATGAAGAATAAAGTGAGCTGGGGCAACAAGAGAGGGAAGTATGTGAGTTTGCGCGGTGAGACGCGGTCTAGGCAGGAGATGCTTCATAAACACAAAGGGCATTGTGGTTTTCATCCAGAGAGACAAGACACTTAGTTGTTTCTGATCATGCTTTTATGAAAAGGATCTACAACAACAGGGGCTGACTATATCCCATGTCACAGTATGGACACTGTGGTTCTTTTATGGCAACTGAAATCCAAACAAACTTTGTGACCAGATATCTAAACACAAACCAGTGACACGAAAAAATTCTCTCAGGGGGAGTCAATTATACTCAATATTTACTCTGTTTATAGAGATCACCAGTAGTTGCTACCAAAAGGATGGATTCCCTTCCATGCCTTTGCATAAAACAACAAAGATTAACAGATAAAGAACACAGTAGGAAAAACAACATCTAAGACTGTACATGTGGGAAACATTTCCCGATGAGCTGGCCACCTGGAAGCAAATTTGACTACTGAAAGACAGCATGATCTGTGTATACATACACACCATATACCTTAAAGTGTCACACAGATACAATTTAGTTGTGTCTACAACTCTATCTTATTCTCTCACACATGAATATATGGGCCATGTATTATTTGAGTAGCTTAGTATTAAACATGCAATAAAGAGGTACATTTATACATGGCACTTATTTATAGAATATTGGATCTCTGCGCCATCTCTACATCAGTTTAGAGGTTCTTGGCCTGAAAAACCTTTAAGGATCTATAGACCCGGATCTATGTGACAGACCCTGCACATAATGAAGTAATGACATCTCCTCTCTGTTCGGGCCTATGTAAATGAGGTGTAATTATGGCTAAACCTGACAAGCTGGAATTGGATTTGTTTCTAAGCAGCTGCCAAACTGACTTCCTGTTTCCCAGAAATGTGCCTTGAAATCCCTGGTTCATTTCTTCATCTTTCTGTCACATAAAAATGCAGTGAGCAGTTGTCTCTCTCGATTCACTCAGTTTAGGCAAACAAAGAAATGAAACGAAACAAAACACCCCCCCTGCATAAAAGAACATTAAAGAAGATAAGAGTCTCTTTTGCAATGCGGTGAGGTTGCTGATGACATAATTTTCATTGGACAAAAAGAAAATTGGCCACCCAGTGTATCTCGGTGATCTGAAACCAGTGGAGTTATAGGAAAAAAAAACATGTAAAAACAAATGACCTGGCAGATTGGACCCTGCATCTGAGGGAGAGAATTCTGGGAATATCACGGAACATGTAAAGAGGTGAGGCTGTTGAGGATCATAAAGATTTATTTACTTAATCTTGTAGGTCATGATTTTGACATATTTTTTTGGGGGAAAAAAGGCATCTGAACAATATCTTCAATTGCTCGGGAGAAATGACGACTCGGGGTCTTGCAGATATAACATATATTTTTTCATTGCAACCAAGCGTTAGGTAATCATATAGCTTTACATCAAACAAAAGTTCATCGCATTTTACCTGGCTTGAAATGTGAGGTGGTGAATGAGGTCTGCCTCAGTGTTCAACAGGGGCTCCTGGTGTCCTTGTCCCTGTATATGTTGACTCTCCCTCAGTCCTAGGCTCCTCTTCTCTGTGTGAACGATTACAGGATCTGGCAAATGGCTCCTCATGACAAACAGTGGACTGAAGATAACCTAAAACCAGGATTAAAAGAAAAGAAAGAAAAAAAAGTAGAATCCACATGTGCACTCTGACTCTGATCATCAGCAGCTCACTACTGGAAATCTAATTTCTTCACTTTCTAATAAGAGCTGTTAAGGAATTAATTCTCTTGGAAAAAAAAAGCTATAGAGAGGAAGTGGTTTCTGTTTGCGCTAATGAAGATGAATCGACCAAATCACGATGGTTTGGAAACACTTTGTGTCAAATCATACAAATGGAGTGCAAAAGCCAAGACGACTCCGTTTCTCATCATGTCAACTCCACTGAAACATTTATGATAAAATCCCTGCTTTAAGTCAGAGGGAAGAAATATGTTCTTAACGTGAGAGCCATGTGGTTTTTACATATTTATCTATGACACTCACCACTCGTTGTTGCATATGAGAATCAGGTTCGATAGTGATGAGAGTACACCACACATACAGCAGTGAACCACCGGAACATGGCACCTATAAGAACAAACTATGTTACTACCAATGAAATCATCTTGTCACTATACACTTTATGGCGCATAAGAGGTTATAGAAACTTCATTGCCCATGTCTTTTTTTTTTCATTTATGTCGTGAAGGTCACATCTATACAAGAACTGCCATAAGAAACACATTATCAGGATTCGTCATGAAAGAAACGTTTCCCGGTTTCTTCCAGAAAGTTAAATATTAAGTCTCACGGATGCCCTGCGGTACTATAACATTACAGAGGTGAATGACAACTGTGACAGCCAGATAATAGACCATAATAAGCAGTCAAGTTTGTCTAAATCATGATTTAAAGCCTTAGAATGTGCCCACCAATGGATGGGCACTCATAACATGTCACTGTGTTGTGTCCCATTTACTCTTCATTAATGCTCTGCAATGCCAAAGCACATTTTATATTTTGCACTTTATGATAGTCTGGGGACATCATTAACTGGTTGGGACAGCATTCTGAGTGAACATTGAAAACAGACTTGTTGAGATGAAGGAGTGAGAACTTTGGCAGACGCATCGTACGACGCCAACAAACTCACCAGTAAACCACTAGAAAAGGAACACAGTGAGAAAGAAATAGAAAAGAAAAAGATTGGGGGACGAGAGATGCACTATAAAAGAGGGTTCAATTCAGTTGAATTATGGTACAGATGAGAAAACTGACACTGACAAGGGGGAGATTCAGTAGGGGGTCTGTTGTACCACAGGACGCCAGGAAAATAAGTAAATAAAGACGAGGAGGTAACTACAACAAGATGGATGAGCCAGCCAGTGTGTGGGTGAGAGTACAGGACACGAAAAAGAGAGTGAAATAGCAGGAGACAGGCAGAGATAGAGAGATCTAAGGACTCAGCTACCAGACAACCCTCTTATTTGGAGCCAAGTCTCCATATGTGTATCGGAAGCCTGATCTGAGAACGAGAGATAACAGTAGAGGTTGGCGCAAAGTCAGAATAGTTTAGACCCACAAAATGAGCTGGAGCACCAGAATAGCGAGCTGTTAACAGCATGGGGTGTTACAAAGTTGAAAAAAATAAAAATAAAATGGGAAGTGTAAGGACAGACTGAGAACAAGAGATGTAAAGAATATGAGATACAATACAATGGACAGAGAGGAGGAAGAATCATCTGGTGCTTATCCTGTAGTGTGAAAGTGCCTTCAAAGCTTCTTCCTGTTACAACATATCAGTGAGTGTTTCCTGTCTATGGTTAGTGTTGTTATGAAAGAGAATAAACTGTATTTTCTGCCTCCAAGCATCTTTGGGTTACAGACTGGGGAATGAAAGGCCTTCGCGAGTCTATCTGAAGAGATGATCTAAGTCTGTTGTCAAAAAATTTAGTAGCTTCTCTGCCACTGTGGCCACCCAGGAGTGGAGGATGCAGTCACGGTTGGTGGTCCATTCACCAGCTACAAATGTGTGTGTCTGTGAATGAAGAGCTACTTAGGGGTGGTGATGTGTCTGATATGTGCATCTACCTGTGTTTGGCACATTCACCAGTTTGCTTTTGCACAACTCACAACAGTATACAGGACTGTCTCAGAAAATTAGAATATTGTGATAAAGTTCTTTATCTTCTGTAATGCAATTACAAAAACAAAAATGTCATACATTCTGGATTCATTACAAATCAACTGAAATATTGCAAGCCTTTTATTATTTTAATGTTGTGGATTATGGCTTACATCTTAAGAAAACTCAAAAATCCTATCTCAAAATATTAGAATATCATGAAAAAGTCATTTTTGTTTTTTTTAAATAGCATTACAGATGATAAAGAATTTTATCACAATATTCTAATTTTCTGAGACAGTCCTGTACAGTAGGCATTTGCATTTGTCTGGAACAGGCAAGTATTCATAAACATATAAAAATAAAAAAGTATCAATTAAGTAAAGATGAATGAGAAATGTAACAAAAACCCCATTCAGTTTGTTCATGAAAATCTCGTTTTTGCCAAAACGAGTGAAAAGAATCATCTGAATCGTGTGTGAAGGACTTCTCTGTACCTGGACAACAGTGCTGGTACTAATCTTGTCCCTTCTCTCCAGCTGAACATCCTGGGACCAGTCTTCATCTCCTCTGGCCCTCACACAAAGCTCTGTCAGTTCAGCATCCTCCAGCACATAGGACGGCAATTTGCCCCCTGCTTCGAGGCAGTCGCAATGTTCTCTGACCACTGTCTGACCATCAGGCCCCACGTAGTGCTGCACCACCCGAAGCTCAATGTCCTGAGTCAGGTAACTGCACATCACCTGGCGCCCACAAATTATTATCTGGATAGAAAAAGACAGACAATCGTCATCACTTGTTTGAGAAACAAGCAGTCAGAAAGTGAAATGACAGAAATGTTCCTTGTGACAGAAAAGTTCCTTGTCTATGTTATGTGACCCTGTAAGGACAATGAGGAGCTTCCCTGGGTATGTCTTCTGCAGGTATCATTTTATCTTTCCTCACCGCTGTAATAAAAATGCTGAATCATGATTATGTAATTGAAAGTTGAATATTCATCCATCTTCTGCCGTTTATCCTGCACTCGGGGTCGCGGGGCACTAGAGGCGGGGTACATCCTGGATTGGTCGCCGGTCAATAGCAGGGCTACATACAGATACAGACCTTTGTGGTGTGAGGCCGAAGCGCTTACTACTGCGCCACCGCCCAAGTTGAATATTTTCATGTAAATTATTAACCCATAATAAAAATTATAAACTGTTTAATGTGCCACCACAACAATTAGATATTATAACAAACAATATGAAAAAAATGTGCCTGGCATGCTAGTGAAGACCGTATATGGCAAGATGTTTGAATTTTGGCGGGTACAATGGCCGTTGAAGTGAAAGGCTATATGGTAGCTTGGGGTTCAATGGTGGGTCATATTTTAAGGATGACACCACCTCTCCAAAATAAAAGAATAAAGAAAAAAAGAAACAGTATTCTCATGGAGGCAGTAGCCAACTTTCTCTGTAGTGGCATCCGCAGTCC
This sequence comes from Fistularia commersonii, assembly GCF_037954325.1. Lineage (NCBI taxonomy): Eukaryota > Metazoa > Chordata > Actinopteri > Syngnathiformes > Fistulariidae > Fistularia > Fistularia commersonii. Next base: position 7,762,868 of record NC_141294.1, on the reverse strand, counting down.
CACTCTGAGGCTTTGTGTTGCGAATTGGATGTGACCCGCACTCTTACCCTATCATTTGATTGAATGGGAACAAGATGTAAGTGGAGTCTGGGACAGACAGACAAGGAATGTGAGAGGCCAAGTCTGTTTTGTCTGGTAGACAAGAGGGAGACATTTGCGACACTTGACACTGTTTACATAACACAGTGTCACCACTATAATCTGATGGCATGATGCATTTTCAAGAAAACAGCAAATATGCCTTGTATTTGTGGGAAAACAATTTACCACTATGTATGTTGTAAAAAGACCCAAGCGGCTGGTTCAGGCTTTCCATGGAATGTTTCTGTGAAATGATTTTGCACACTGTATTTGAGCCGCCTAAGACCTGGAGAGAATTACCAAAGCATCCAAGCTTTGCTCAGCTCTTTCATGGGTATGCACTGAGGTTACAGCGATCATTCCCACAACATTATTTAAACAATAGATAGATAGATAGATAGATAGATAGATAGATAGATAGATAGATAGATAGATAGATAGATAGAGAGAGAGAGAGAGAGAGAGAGAGAGAGATAGATAGATAGATAGATAGATAGATAGATAGAGAGAGAGAGAGAGAGAGAGAGAGAGAGAGATAGATAGATAGATAGATAGATAGATAGATAGATAGATAGATAGATAGATAGATAGATAGATAGATAGATAGATGAACAAACTGACAGCAGACACAAAGAGAAAGATAGAGAAAGAGAGCGAGGGATTCAATTTTATTGTAACTGACAGTACAGTAAGGACAATTAAATTTTGTTTTGGCATCTAGACTGATAAGTACAAACAGCAGTTTCAAGAGTTTATATATGTACCCAGTTAGCAGTATTACTACGGTATATACATAAATATACAATGGTTCTGCCTTTTTTGTTTTAGAGTAGGAATTTTCAAGTGTATGTGTGTATCTGAGTCTTGTTTCACAATGTCTGCTGTAACTGTTGAAACAAGTGAGCAACAAGGGAGGACTCATTAGAAGGCACACAAAAGAAAAAATAATGATTACAAGGAAGAAAAAAAAACAACTTGTAAAATGGTTCCAAAGCATAATAGCACCTATCAAAAGAGGTCAGAGGTATATATGCAATTGGATGATAATACTGAAGTAACTGTTTTTTACCATAGAATTCCAAAGCAGACAGATCATGGGGTGGGATCACAATAGTTTTTTTTCTGTGAGACAACAGTTTTATTGTTGTTTAAATTGATCTTGATCTTGCAGTAAATGATGTTTCTGTATCAGTCCTACATTAATAACTGAGAAATTGAGATGACGCAAATGTTATTACAGATAAGTGTGTGTGTGAAGGTTACATAAACCAGATAACAGTAATAAAACACTATTAATAAGAAAAATATACAACAAATGTGGAAATTTGATCATTAATGCAGTACTTTTACTATCCTCAAGGACTACAATTGCTCTTTGTTATAACTAACTTTACATAATGTACTATGAAGCCATAACTTGCACTTCGAAAAGAAATTACATATTGAGAGAAAATATACCTGTTTTTGGACACCACTGAACTGCAGCACCTTTATGATGAGTGAAGCCGTACGTCCCTTGTATTCAATGGTTCTCAGTAGAGTCCCCACGTTGTCGACGCTGAAGGCCTCTGACCAACGCCAATTTCCCCAACCTTCGATGCAGATGTGGAGCAGCTGCAAGAAGGGACAGAGTAGGACACACGCACAAACAGACACGCAAGAACACACACACACACACACACACACACACGAGCACACCCGAACGTACAGTGACAGAAGATACCAAACATCATAGGTTAGGCTTGCTGCCCTTTATTTATCCCCAAGCAAAAGTCATGTAAACAACAAGATACTTTGTTTGGGAGATTTTGGTCGGGGTTAAAACAAAATCCTGTTTACTGGTGCACAGGGCTGCTGCTGTTGGAAGCTTAAATAGGTTACACACATTAAACCGTCCGTTGGAGCCCAGCTGATGTGGAAGCTCATTGTGGCAGCATGTGTGTGTGATGGATGTGGAAGGTTCTGTTCTCTACACATCTAAATAAGAGGCAGATACTTTGGCTTGCATCCATTTCAGCCTCAGATCCATCACTTTATTGTAGAGCACATCCATGTGTGTAGATATGTGTAAACACACAGACTCAGGAGGACAATAAACAGAACCGTTCCCTCTTTTGACATTCTAACAACTTTGCAGTGGAGACTGTTTTCCAACCATGTTTCACATAATTTCATGAATTATGGGTCACAACACTGCAGCATGAAAATAAGTAGAACGGCATGATTTTTAAGATAACGGCATCTGTATCTGCAATCTGTCAATGCCGACATATGTTTTCATTATCTTCTCTGTTGATCCATAACATTATTGTATGGAGTACACAGTTTAGGTTTTAAAACAGTATGTATTGCCATTTATTTACGGCCTTGGCCTCAAGCTGACATCACAAAGCATGCATCTGTATCATATTAAAAAAATAAATCTGCATCACAGGAGGTCAAATGTCTTTTAATATGAACACCTGAGCTATTGTCGAGTACTGTATACTCCAACTCTTCAGCTGCTGTGAAGGACATGACTAGTAAACTCCTCTGTCAAACAATGTGAGTCTTGTTATCGGATTATGGTAACAATACAGGAGCAAAATCATAAATATGGAGGACGATCTAAAGCTTCTTTCCCTCCTGAGGCAGCTCAGCTGACCTTCCACCTGACTGAGCTGTCTGTGTCAGCCCTGCAGCCAACACAACTTTGAGCTTGCCCCAGTTCGAAAAGGGAAGAGGTGAGAAAGACCAAGAATGTAAGTGGCTTGTGTGTGCATGGGGGGGTGTAAGGGGGCACAATAGACTCCCAAAGGAGCAGAAACCTGACTGAAATACTGAAAATCTGGTGCAGATCCTTTAAGATTTACATGTCGCTTCAATGTGCCGAACATTTAGCCAATCTTTCAAATGGAAAACAAATTTCTCGGGAGGTCAGAGAGCATAGGGGAACCCTGGTCAGGACCTTCTATGTTTCCCTTCAGTGCAGTCTTTCGTCACCGTTTGAAGGCAGATTTCTTTACAATAACATTCTTCATCAAAGCCTGAATTTACTTTGCTCACCATCATCCCTCCACTCAGTTGGCTGCGTGGTGATGTCGTAATTTCTTAGATCACCTTTACTTATTGACTTGCTTGCAGAGAAAATGTCAGAAAAGGTGTAAACATTGAGGAGGTTTGACTAAAGTTTATCCTATGGGCGGAACTTGACTATGTAATTCCTTAAACCAGCCCTTACATGATAATGTGGACCCGCTATGTTTACAACGATCTGAAAAACATTCCAAGTCGCGGTAGCTAAAATGAAATGAGAGAAATTAAGTTGCATTCTACTTTAAACCTGCTTTATGTTCTATTTTATCAGTTTCAGTCTTTGGGTGTATGAGTAACACTGGACTGATGTCAGGATAGTCATAATCTGGTGGGGATATACCCACTGGAAAATTGTGCTGTGCCTAAACCCCATCTGCAAGGACTGATTTGTTATTTCAACACTTTTTTTTCTCTTTTAACCTCTCTGCCCCCACTCTTTTTGTGCACTTTATCATGCCTGTGGCTCAACTTGACCTATAAGGGAGAAGTCATAATAACGCCTCTCCTCAAACTTCAAACAGGAACCGGTGTTCTTGTTTTAATTCATCACTACCCTGACTCAAGCAGTCGGAGAAAAAAAAGCAACAATAACATGGACAAACTGGACACGTAAGACAACAAGAATGAAAAATAAGGAACTGTTTTATCTCTGTGACTTTCCAGCTTTTGTGACACTGAGAATACCCAGTCAGCCATATGTGTCGGTTTCAAGCACATGGATTAAGCTAGTCCAAACAAAGGATTCAATTTAAGGGAGAAAATTCTACTGGGATAAATTTGTGAAGGATAAGAGGTTAATATAATTGTATCTATCTTCCGTGAACTCCAGTCCATCCCGACTATAAGATTGTATGAAGAGATTGAAAAAAAAAAAAAGGAAATATTTTTCATTATTGCACCTCTAAATGTGTACAAACAAATATGTCTTCATTTTCTTGGTGACAAGATAACTTCTAAACCCAAGAAATATATTCTAACTTATGGCTGCCATTGGTAGAGGTCCTTTCCTGACATGCAAAAAAAAGCAGTCACACACAAATGTTCTAACCTAAACGACACTAGCATTAATAATAAAAATGATCTAGTGGCCTATCAGGCCTTAAAAAGATACCAAAATCAAATGTGAATTTGCATTACTGGAAAACAAAGTGTATTGAGTGGAACTATATCAAAGTAGTAATAACAAAAAAAAGCATATCTTAATAAACTTTATGAAATATAGTCAAATATAGCCATTAGCCGTCTTGAGAGGAACAACATTGAGAATATTCTGCCTGTAACTTCAGCTCAGTTAACTTGGTATCTAATTTCCAAATAAATCTTTTTGACTCTAATACTAGACCTAAGCAACTGGAGCTGAGTTGAAAAGTTTTTCCAAAACTCATCTGTAACATTACGATAAATTCCCAAGTTGAGTATTGAGTGTGAAAGAAATGTGAAATCTCAAACTCTTTCTCCTTTCCCCTAAATCCACAACGAGAGATTGATTATGGCTGGCGGATAGTGGACAGTCGGCTTCCAGCACATTACTGGGCGTTAGTACCGGAGTGGCCTGCTTAGGGATTATAAAATTGAGTGATTGGATGTAATCACACAAAGCATTTTCATTCTGTGACTGTATTGCACTATATATTGTGTGTTATCTGTTCACTCAAACTGAACTTGTCAGTACCAGTTGACCAGGGTCATGTCACACTTCAAATAGAAACTCTGGCAAAGTTCCTCTACTTGAACAAAATGTGTACACTATGCTGATTTCTTGGAATATTATGTGGCAACAATGACATACGTCATTCATACTCATTCAGCACTGATTGCTGTAACATAACAACACACATACAGACACATATGTATATAGATATTTCCTTTTTTAAGATATAAATTACCTATGATAACAGTTTGGATCAACAGTGCACCTCTGCCTTGTATCTTCAGGGAAGTTAACAGTGACATGTTTGCCCAAATACAATAATACATTCAGCTGCAGATGTTATTTCTCAGTTCCATGGATATGATTGATTTGACAATAAGAATGTCTCTTCCTTTGTGACCTGAAACAACTTCTTTCTCTTGTCTTTGTTGTACGTGCAGTCATTGCAGGACTGAGCACAACTTCAATATGGTTTCTACATTACTGTTATTATCAGTGCTATTATTTATTGGGTCGCAGTTCAATATGCTTAAATAACTTAGCATACATAGGTCTTTCCTAATGTCAAGCATGTAATGAAACTTTAATATATGCCTTTAAATCAAATACCCTGTAGAAACTATTGCTAATGCAATTGCTGTTTACTAAATCAAATATTGGAAGGTCAAAATGATTATGTTAAATCCTACCCAGATCCAGTCGGGATCCTTGTATGGGCTTATCAGAAGACTGGTACCGCATGACCCTTTTTTGCAACCCAAATCATCTAGATTTACCAGTTGCTATGGACACTAAAGGCAAAACCCAAACAGGAGACTGACACATTCACAAATGGTGTTAACTTCTGAGAATTACCATCAGCACCCGCCTAAGTGTAAGTAATATCCGATGAGTCAATCAAGCAAGCAAATTCCTTCAAGGGTACGATGTAATGTCGCCTGCTAAATTCATTGCTTAATCCTGTTCCAGCAGAAAATCATAAGCAAAAAGACATTCCTTTAAAAGACAGTAAGATATCGGTCAGTCATAACCAAAGCAATGACTATTAATTTCCAAGTAAACAGAGTCATTACCTCATTTGGAAGGCAAACACTTGCTCACTTACATGTCTGGATGGATTATGTGGATGTCAGGAAATAGACCGAAATACGGAGGCAGAAAAAGAAACAAAATCTTTCGGACACTGAATCTCGTCCTTTCTCTTTCTCTGCCTTACACACACAAACACAGCAATCGCCTTCCAGACCATATCCGCAAGCAGACAGAACCAGCCATTCCTGCTCCTGTGAACAGTATATATATCAATTGCTCCCTTACAGGAATGCGCTTTGGTGCACTAAACACAAATTCACAATCTGTGTTCAAGGAGCGGCAAACATAACCTCAAGTAGCCTCAGTGGTGTTTGACTGTCTATACAATTCGTCCTTTCCATCATTCCATGAATCCAACATGGCAATTAAAGATTCAAAGTGGAGTTATGAGGTCAAAGCTGAAATGTACCATTTTGGACATGTGTTGCTAAAACAGACAGGAAAAGGTCAAGGCAAGTTGAATATCCAATTTAAGATGAAGTCCAAATTGAGAAATGCTGATTTCGATTTTAAAATGTAATGTCAGAGTTATCTTCACAAACAAGGGTGGGGCAAAGGCAGGACTAAATCTGAACGGTATCACAAGCGTTACTAACAACTGAAGACGGACAAAATATCATGTTTGTCTGGAGGATATCGCAATCAAACGCTGTCATTTTGTCAATCGGCGATTTGTGGATCAAGTCTAGCCATAAAATCACAGATCAGTCATAAGTTGACAACCAAAATCCCTGCTGCACAGATAGGCCAAACTATGTAGCGTGATCACCTGCAGCCAGTGATGGCCAAGCGGGGCGTGTTATCATGAATTATATGAGTCGGGCGTGTGTCTTGACCTCCGCCGAGTCCCTGAGACTGACTCACTGAACCCCTGGGGTTCAATCGAACCCAGGTTAAGAACCACTGGGATAGACTTTTTATAAAAGATACTGGCAATGTTAGTGTAAAACCAGCATTTTTCTAAGTCACGCCAATTTACAGGAAAGCGTCACAGTATGCGGTGATTAACAAGCACACCATCTAAAAATCTCACAATGTAATTTAGTAGTAACAAGGAACAGACGTCAAGGCTAAACAATGTATTATCTAGATCCCATGTGTAACAGTTGCTTTTTGCCAGGTACAGATTTCAAATTACTTCATTTGTTTATTTAATTTTGTGTTGACAGTTACTATGGTTACATGTCTCCCATGGGCAAGGAGACTATATGAGTGTAATAATGAGTAATATTGAGTATGTCCAAAACGATACCACTTCATTTCTCGTATGTATGATGACTGACCTATGGTGACTGTTTTGAGGATGACATCCGAGGAATGTCTACAAGATCAAAGATGTTTGTGATTGGCTTGGGCCTTGTCCTCTTCTTTTGTTGTGACATTTGTACTGTTAAGAAAACAATAACTGAGAAAGATGTGTAAACACGAGTCAATTTCGTACCTGTAATTCTGATCGGAGTTGACTTGCTCAGTTTGAATTTATAAAATAGGGGTTGGATATTGGTCAATTGTCTATATATGGCTTAAAAGACCATACCAAATCATGAACTTAAAACTTTCCAAAAATGTTGTTTATCAATTGTCACAGTGTTTTTGATGTGTACGAGAAAGAATGGCTATAGAACAAAGTTCTGTCCTCTTTGGGATCACTCAGCTAGTCTGGCCCACCACCAATGAGCAACAAATTACTAGCAAGACATCACAGCAAAATAATACGAATGACCTTTGGAAAGGATGAGTATAAGAGAGAAAGTGGTAGACAAAGTTGACTAATAGAGGCGGGAAGTTAGTAAAAGTCGGTAAATGATCTTAAGAAAGAACAGAAAGACACAACAGCATGGTTGCCTGGGCAGTGAGGGCTAGCCCGTGTAACATGGGGGAATTATGGTGGCTCAAACATCTGTCTGCAATGCTTCTCTTCTCCTTGGCTCCCTCACTTTGACAAAACAAGCAAGGCAGTGCAACATCAAAGACCAGATTTGCAAGTCTAAGAAGCGGTTTGGAAGCTGGAAGAAGGTACAGAGGGAAGGCATTGTGTGGGTCCGTGGTTGACAGAGGAGACATTAAGAGGTTTATGCTTGACTAACGCTGTTCCATAGCTTTCCCTCTGGTTTCTACCAAGGCATTTTAGACATTCCTGGCCTCAAGGATTCTAGGAGACACAGACACGGCAAGTGTTTGCACCAAATGATGGGAGTTGACAAAAGGAGCATTGTCTGAAAGTAGAGAGGTTTGTAAACCGCATGGTGGGAAGATGAAGGATTCAGTGGTCGAGGACCCTTGAAAGGATAGAGACCCTGCCACAGTCTAGAAACATTAAAAAAAGGCAATCTTCCTCCAGGCTTCTGTAGAGTTGCACAGTGCAGAGCTATTGTAACATGCTGTGCACAGCAAAAACATCTGGATATCCACAATACATTCATTTAAATGTCTAACCATAAAAACAATGCGCTCAACCTTTTTTAATTCCTGTTCTTGACTACCCTCTCGGTTAGTGTTCATTGATCAATGAACAATTTGCGCAAACAAATTACATTAATTATGACAGCTAAATATAAATATTTATACTGGAAATGAAGATGCTGCAGAATGCTGAAAAACTTAAACATCTCTGATGCGCTAGGTAACTCTGTATTGCAAAACATAAATTAGCTGTGCTTTGCAGCTTGACTAGCTGTAGACACAACTGCAATGGTGTTCAACTCTCTAGCGACCTCTTAACAAATGAAGGAAAATTTTGTGATCAATAACCTTAATAAGTGCAGAATTAATGACAGCTCACTCAAATACATAAATATTTTAAAGATAGCTTGAAAAAATATTAAATGTCATAATGAGTTCAAAGTTCTATTCTTGTAAAGAGCGTTTTTTTTGTCTGAAATTTTTATACATGCAAGTATGCCTTTTAAGCTTGCACTTACCAGTACATTTTTGTCAATGGCATCTATGTGTTTGATTGCAGGGGGATGACACAAAGATTAAACTATTTCATTTTTTGGGGGCAAATTTATTGTGTAATTACATTTTTGGAGAAATGGTGTTGGTGTGTAGAATGTGAAAATCTGATATTTAGAAGGGGAATAATGGCAATTTTGTTAGTAGCTGTTACTGAAACTTAGCTGAGAGCAAAAACATTAATGTCAGAGCTTTTCTGCCTCATACTTTCTGCTCTGCATAATGAAGCAAGGAACTGGAGAGATTTCTTTTTACTATAGCTTTAGCAGTATATTATTCAGTGTATCCTGCTCACCTCTACTGTCTGCTTTGACACTGTTGCCAAAATCACTATCTAGCTTCAACTTGTTCCTGTGGGAATGGTCACACAGAACTTTGGTGCTGTCCATGGTGCTGAACACGGAGACGCATTAGTAGGATCACAGCGTTAACATATTTCTCATGCGCCCCATCATATAAAAGACTGGGTGTGATGACAAAATAGAGTGGTTACATAGACAACAGGGGGCAGGCAGTGACAGAGAAAAAGGGACCACCACGGTTACCCAACAGTGAAAAGCTGCTGTTCAGTATGTTGAGAAAAAAAGTCCTTCTTTAGACTAAGGCTTTTTACTTGAGAGACTTTGCAAAGTAATAACATGTTAACATGAAAGAATATAAACTACATATGTCCTCTTGTTGTACTCCCACTTCAAAACTTCTTACAACAATAACCCCATTGAAGCTTTTCCATGGGTTTATGCCCAAAACAAGCTGTTTTGTCAAACAAAACCCATCTCTAGATATTTAGAATCATGGAAGCTGTATGTAACTGGTCCTTCAGGCCCTGGATTGGAAAAGGCCATATGGTCTGAAACCACAGCCAAATTCTCAACCTGAAAAATGTGATCTATATCATGTTCTATTGTATCTTTTTTAAGTTTTAATCCAACAGTTAACATTAATGTGTTTTGCTTTTTTTAAGTGATTGTTTTTTAATCAGAGAAGAATCTCTCTCTCAAAAAACACATTTTAAGGCATTGAAAAATTGTATACCTCAGCACTTTTAACTGAGCTGCTGATGGTTTTCCCGCAAGCTTTTTTATTTAATATGGAAATGTAAATAACGTTTGTCAAATATCTTTAATTTATTACGTATTCTATCAATAAAAGTTAATGATTACATTAAAAATTGTCATATCTTGAAAAGCTAAGAGACAATTTGCTCAGTGCTCCATGACAATGTATAATCATTTCCGGTATGGTAGTTAAGAAAAAGAAAATTTACTGGATCAGTCAATATATCATACAGCAGTCATTGGGGGTTGTGGTGGGGGTCTTCTTGCAGTGACATCATAACATGGAAGTGCTTTAGTAAACTCTGTAAGATCAATTTTTGTTGACATAGGTTGCTATCACAATGTCTAAGAGAGTTAATAAAAAAACATTATGATTTTTGGAAATTAGAGACTGACCACAATTGATTATACTATACAAAAAGAACTGCAACCTGTGATGTAAGTTCAAGGACAGGGAGTTTGCAGGGACGATGAAAAAATGTGTGTTTTTTTTAAACTTTTTAAAAAAGATTCTTAAATAAAAAAACAAATGAAATTTCTAGCAGTCAACATGATCATTTAATTACTTTCCTCTTGTCAGAAGGAGAACTTCCTCTATGACAAAATATACAGGGAGTAGAATTACTCAGAAATGCATACAGGCAAGGAATAATCAGACCAAATGGCTCATCTGATATAAACTATGTAATCATCGTAAAATGTCAAAAAAGAGTCAGTTCAAACTTGAATTTCTTTTTCCTTTAGTGAACCTAATTAAAAAAGAAAATCTATGCATTAGACTACAGGAGTCTTGAGAGATGAGCATGATTTCAAGGGAGTACAGTTGAAAGAGAAAGAATTGTGAAGATGGGAACTGACAGCGCTGACTGAACTTCTCATAAGGGTCTTGGCTAAGGATGCAGGGCGAAGTGAGCAAGAGAATGCTGTGCATTGTTTTTAAAAGGTTGGATAGGGACTAAGTGGTGCATTGCAGGGAACAGGTCACCAGGAACATTCAGAGCACATTGACATAGTGCTGCCTGCGCCTTCTATTTTCTGCTGTTGAGGTCTTATTTCAGTTTTTACATGCACAAATGAGACAATGTTGGAACATTTGTAAAATACAAATTCACTGCTCAAATTGGTTAAGACTTTTTTAAATTACACAGTATGAAGACAAGATGTTTTTTTTTATGTTTAATTTCACCATCCTTGTAAATATACTATATATCATTTCTACTATTCAGGCTGGTGACACATGAACAGATGGTTGTAATTATGGCATGATAAAAAAGTAAAGTCTTAACCAAGATCTAGCAGGATTTAAACAGATATGTGAAAATCTTTTTAAAATAATCTTAAATAAAATTAATGGATTTGATTTTTTGAACCACCACCATTGCATAAATAAAAGTTTTAAAGAATCTGGAGAACTGTGTCTGATGTTAACACCAGTGATTGCCAAAGGAAACCCTTACTGTGCCCAAAAGGGCAGTCAACTGATCTTGGCTCTTACAAATATGATTTGTGCCATTACAAGATGGCAATATAGATTGTAGTTGGTTGTCTTGTTCCTGTGACCATCCAGGCAGCTACCAGGAACATGTCCAAAAGCCAGGCCCTGTTAGAAGGCTGATCTTACACGAAACCCTTTGGGTTGCAACAAGACTGTGGACAAAAAAAGGGTGGGGTGCCTGAATCATTTATCTGCAGTCTGACTTAGAACATTTGAGGGAAAACCAAGACCCTGCATCATTACTAGAACTTAAAAAAGACCAAATCACCACTGAAGTCAACACTTGTTTTTGAAGTAATGTCAAAATGAGCGACATCACCACATATGGGTAAATGATTTGTATAATAGGTTGAGTCAATCAATCAGTTATTGATAAGAAATAATAATGCCGAGTTGTAGTTAGGTCAGTATTTGATCATTTCAGTGGTGAGGTTACAGAGATTTTGCTACTTGCTAGAAGGAAATGAGGCTTTCATGAATAAAAAAGTTAATATGAAGTTATCATGTATAATTAGCAGACAGGTGTAGATTCATGAAAACAAGGCACAGTTGATGATTTAACTCAAGGCCAAAAGTTACTTCATGGCATAACATTTCTCTTATCAAACTGAGGAGCTGATAAATCAAATTTCGCCATCTTGATGAATGCTTAACTTGCAAATTGACTCACTATTATTTGTCAATGTATATTGTGTGAACCTTCAGGAGATACCGTAGTGTGGAGATCCAGTCTCTTTTGAGTGTGTTTCATTGCTTTCAACTAGGATTTAGCCATTTTAACAGCAATTATAGCCAGTTAAAAAAAAAAGTTAAGAGGCCTTTCCTATGTTTGTATGTCAGGTCTTTGACATTCTTCTTTTTCTAGCCTGTGTCTCTGTGGCTTTGCTGATCATTATATTGTTAAAGTAGTATTTAACAATCTAACAGTAGGCGGGCAAATTTTAGGAAATGGGTGAGTCCATTAAACAGTCCATTTCTGTCCCTTGCCACCATGATGATGATGATGATACTCAGGTTTGTGAGACATCAGACAGTCTGCATGAGAAATGATGAGGCACATTGGGTTGACTCCAGGTCTCATTATTCAGCCTTAGCTGGCTGGTACATCCTCAAGTTGAGAGGAAAAAAACCATAAGGACATGTCAAAAGCAATTAACTTTCGCTTTGACGTAGGATTGTGCTCATCCCTTTCTTTTCCCGAAGATTCAATCTATTTTCGGTGTCACATAATTTCAGCTTTGACTTCTATCAGTCATGTTTGTCATGAGTAAATAATAAAACTAACACTGCCCTTGATCAATGTAAAACACTCATTTGTTTTAGTCGATAAGATTTATTGACCCACATTGGGGAAATTTGTAATACTGTAAACAGGGTCATTAGAAATAAGCATTTTAATTTCTGGCAATTCCATGCATGACCAGTTATTATGGTGATGTGGACTTAAACGTGACTAATATACATTTTTTTCCACTATCAAGACAATATCAGTTTGTAGCAGCTCACAGGGCAATATGGTGCCCCACATTTACAGTTAATTATGGAGCCACATAATTGCGGGGATTTGAGAGATCCATCTCTATTTAAGGGAATGGTTTAATAAAATCTTCTACAGCATGAGCTGTGGGTCACACTTTCACTTTATCTATCTAAGATAAATCTAAAAGATTGATGCAGTGATAAGTTTCTTCTATGAGTCCGAAAAACTTAACTATTTGGGATTCCTCTGAATATCGTACATGTCCTGAACACCATATCTGTGTTAATTATACTCAAATTACTTAACAGAAATGAATCATTCATCCATTCAAACATACATTCCTCTGCTAATGGAGGACGCAGCCATAGAAGGTGCCAACTTGTTGGTCAGAAACAAGTCCAGGTTCAGTATCTTGATCAAGAACATTTTCCATAACCCCTGGGAAAGAAGGGAATTACAAACACTCCCCTTTCAATTACTAGCGATCCCATTGACCTCCTAAACCACAGTACTCAGAAACAGGTCCATTAAAAAACAGGAATGGTATCCTGCACAATTTGTTTGGACTTACTGAAGTATAAAAACTGAGCAGCCACTTCTTTAATTTCCCACATTGTAGAAGTGCATGAAAAAGACTTTTTTTTTCATGTGGCAGAGACTTAAACAATCAGCAATAATAGACATGAACAAAGTGAGAAACACACACACACACACTAATGGAAAGAAACCTCATAAAGAATAGCTCTCAGTCGCGCTAGCTCCCGACAGCCAATCTCACCACAATCCCATGGTTCTGAGATGCTTCCACCTGTAGAAGCCAAACATGCAACATGCTAACATTTAAACGCATACAGACATGCTTGTGCACACACACGCACACACACACACACACACAGCCTGCAATGATAAATAAATATTAATTCACATTCTAAATATTGTTTATAGGCACTTAAAAAGTCCATCCCAAATCCAGGGGGCTTTTTAGGCCCCTTTCCCCACTAACCACTCTAACCACAAGGATTTCCATCAGCCAGGCTGCATCCTGTACCGAGCAATCAGATATTTCAACCATCCACACCACATGCCAGAGTCCTGAAAAACATCAGGGCGGGGACAGTCGGTGTGTGTTTGTGTGAAAGAGAAAGAATCTGAAACAAATGTTTGTGTGAATTTCTGTCTTTATTAATACATTTACCTATGTGCATTACATGCTTTCTAACTGTCTCTCTCGCTCTCTCTCTCTCTCACACGCACACGCACACACACACGCACACACACACACACACACACACACACACACACACACACACACACACACACGCACACACGCCCACACCCATGTATATATAAATGGAGATCATTGTGTGTGTTTGTACTCTTTTTTACCTTAGCTGGTAAATGCTGGGGTGTGAAGGCATGCTGAGTTTGAAAGATGAAATAAGACTGAAAGTCCTGACAAACTGCAGGCCTTAGGAAATATTTTATCACAGTGTGTATGTGTTGGGCAAGAATTTGATTAAGGGTCATATAACGTGTGATCTCTCAAAACGTGACTGCCACAATCAAGCCTTTTAATGCATCTTCTGGTTATGATTGACATAAGAAACAAGGGGTCAGAGAGTGGAAAAGAGACACAGGAGTAGTGAGGGGGAGTGTGACCTGAGTCAAGGTTCGCATTTCACTGCAAAAACACTCTGCTTGAGCGTTCCTTATGAAAGAAATGACAGATATCCAGAGGTATGTCAACATCAGGGGAAGTGTACTCTGGTTGGACTGCTCTGGATCACACACATTTTATATACTTTTCTTTCACAAGCAGGATCCCACAAAACATTGCCGGATGTGTGCCTCATACATTTAATTCAAGCTGAAACAACACTAGAGCTGTTCATTTAGAGTGTCTCTCTCTGCACCATTTTCTGAATGGATCTATAAAGTTGCGATGTAAGTTGTAAGAATCTAAATTATGATCGTAAAGGGCAAAAAACACAACGATATATCCCCCACTATTTGGATGTATATTATGTATACCAAAGAAGAGGGCGATGGGCCGAAAAGAAGGAGAGGCCATAGAAACATTTTTGGCTATGTTGCCAATGTGAAATTCTCGGATTCTGGTATGATCTGCTTATATTTAATTGCTTGCCCCATCCATTCTGCCCTCATCCCAGCTTTTTCATTCCAACTGAACCCCCCACCCTTTTCTCTTCAAGATGATCTCATGTCCACTGAATCTTCAGGGGGGCTTGAGAGGGGGGTTGCAGGCGGGGTGTAGATTACTTTACCACAGCAAATTAAGACTCTGGTTTGCATGTGTGTGTGTGTGTGTGTGTGCCTGCGGGACAGGTCAGCTGGGGCACACACATCATACCAAAGCAATGAGGACAGGCTGATGGTCTGCTTTCTCGATAGACCCAAGCCTCTGACAAATCAAGATAGGCTATGAACACCAGGGATGGAGACGCTGTGCTATATCAAGTGTATAGGCGTATGCCTCGAAGATAAAAATAGATGGAAAGGACCAAAATGAGTGTGTGTGGGGTGGTAGATGCCACTCGTCCAGTTGTGAAAGAGATGAATGCTCACCCTTTGGTTCTTTCTCCCGTGTAAGAGAAAAATTGCCAAGCAAGTGGAGGCTAGCAGCTGGACGAGCAAGAAAAGCACTACTGGGCTTAGCCAGCATGGTTGTAAACACCAGAATGTGGATAGTGAGGGTGGCTGAAAAAAAAAAGACATGACGATAGCCCAGGGACGCTGATTGCTATTGTTGGACTGTCTTTCTGTAAGGAAATGATATTAAACTGAACTTCTGCTAAACATGGATGTCAGGATCGTCCAGGTCTACTGATTTTATGGGCTGTTGCTATTTAAGTCAAGAGGTATGTCTCTGCTCTGCTTCTCTGTAAATTTGTGGCTAGAGTATTCCTAACAAAAGCCATAACAATTACCACAGAGCCAGTGGCTCGCAGAGATAAAAAAGACATAGTGTGTGATAGATCTTCAAAACAAACCACTTAATTGAAGCTTGAATATGTATGGTCAGATGGTTTTCACCCTGAATGATGTGAAGTTTATCTGAGAATTGAAAATCAGATGGAGAACAAGTTTATAGGATACATCAAAAAAAGTGTCGGATACCTTCAAAGAAAACATCTTTGAAAAAGGGATTGGGAACTATTTTACTACAAGTACTTTGTTTTGTTATCCATGACAGAAGCACTAAAGTAAATTAATATAGATGGGAAATGATCAAATCACAAAGTCTATCACCATACTCTCTCCAATACCACTTATTATGCTTAAACAGTATGCAAGAGATTTTAGAATGTCCAAAGTTATGGCATGCAAACAATACAATGAATGGCAAATGCCACGGGTGATATTTTGGACTTTGCAAGTTATGAACAATGTCTTCAGAATGCAACAAATCATGTGACCATGGCAGATGGCCACATGGGATGAAGCGCTGCTCCTATAATGCCTGACTTATGTTGTTGTGTTTGCTTTTCCCTATTCATACTGTTTTTCAACATTGGTGAATAGTTACGATGGTGGTGAACTGTAAATAAAAACAAACAGGTGAACGTCTAGGCATTATTACAACTGAGGTATATTTTTGAAGACTACTTTGCGCCTCAACAGTAGGTTTCATTCGGCAACTCTGGTTATTTGGTGCTATATAAATAAAAACTAACTTGACTTCCTAATATCAGAGTTCATTTTTCTCCACACAGTAAAATACATCTTTATGCTATATGCTAACTAATGTGCATCCATACCGCTCTGTTTCAGATTTTTAATTAATGTACCAAAGTAGAAAAACTCACTTATGATAAAATGGCATTTGTGATATTTGTAACTATCGAAATTAAAAGTGGGACATATTTGTATTTACTAAGATAAAGGTTCTTTTACGATGCCTGTGTGTAAGATTAACAATGATTATGAGGAATCATGAACAAAGCAGCACAATCAGTTAAAACCGCCTGCAAAAACTACAAAGACATACTTTGAATTAACCATTGTAGAGGTACACTTTCTGTTATCACTTTCATTATTTTCATAACCCTGAAATGTAATTAGATGTGTGTGCTACAATTTGCTAAGGCGGACACATTGGCAACATTTTATCATCAGGTTCAATAAGTTAGTTGATTGTTTTGGCAAAGTAGCACTGTTTCATATTTATCTAGTTTCACAAATCATGTTCATCTTGAGAACACATATTTCATGTACCACAGACACATGATGGAATAACACATGACAGAACCATCTTGGAATCACATTCTTCATCCATGAAGACATTTGGCCCCTACTGACAATCTTTCTTCTAAAACATCCTGAAAATACAGAGGTCATTTTGACTCACTTCTAAAAATGTGATGTGGTATTAGCTGTGCTGATATGCCAGATTGCAACTTTCCAAATGTGTGCGTGTACGTGGACGTGTATGTGTGCTTGTGTGCGCATGGGCGTGAACATACAATACATGGAAGAATGAAGCAAGAGCAGATTAACCACACTTGGTGATGAATACAACTTGACTTACTGGCTTACTGCGAGCAATTATGGCAATGTCTTTTCTCAAACTTGACTTTCTCACACTTACCGTGAAATACATGAGGTCCTGAAACATGTGTGCATCAAATACATGCTCAAATGTCTGTGCACCAGCCCACCCTCCATTCAACCCCCAAACCACAAAGGGTTAAATATAATCAATCTTCTTTAACAATGCTGTCAGGGCACTGTCTAAGACCACTGACAGAAGCACACAGATAGTGACTACATACCGATGACAGTGGGCATGTGTGATTGTAATTGTGTATATGTGCGTGTGTGTAAGAGTGCACACTCTAAACCTCTTATGATTTGAAAGAATGTGGATTAGTTAAGTCACAGTGTTTATTTGAGGTAACCATAGGGTGCAGAATAAGTGTGTGTGTGTGTGTGTGAGGGTTAGTTCATTAAATGAGTTTTAATTGCCTTTCCATGTTTGGCTTCCTTGAACAGCCTTATGTATTTTACAGTGTGAATGAATCACCAGTCCTGGTTTTCTCTGTTTGCTGTGTTACACAGTGTAAGCAAAAACAAAAACACAATTATACGCGCGTGAGTGTGTGTGGGTGTGTCCGTGTGCTACCTGGGGAGACTTGTGCGATCTCCAACTGTACTGGTGGCTGTGGAGGCTGGCCAACAGCACATTCTCATCTGTGTCTACCTGGCCAAAGCGCAGTGTCTCATGGGTGTCGTTGCAGATCACGTAGTGGCTATAAACCAGCTCTTCGGCCTCCAGGTTCCCATTCTGAGAATAAACAGCAGGGTGCGGGATTGAGGTTGAAGTTATAGTTAAATGGACAAAGAAAAAGAAAGAAGAACGATGAATTATGACACAGTGAGACAGAGAGAGAGATACAGTTAGAGAGAGCAAGGGGGAGAGAAAAAGAGGGAGCTTTGCAAGTAAATGCTGGGAGTCGATATTAAATGTGTTCTCAATCTCAAAAATGCAGAACTTGGTGGGGCGGCTGTCAGCCAGTAGGAGATCTAGGTGAGTGATATCATCCGTGGGAGCAACACAACTTCAACAAGGGAGTGAATCATATCCTAGTTTGACAGCTAACCAGACTAGAGATGCCTGGACTGGGCTTAGGAGCTAAATCTGCCCAATGAGTCCACATAGTGTCCCTGGCAGCGCAACTCTTAGCAAATCTTGATTTTTCAACATACTACTTTAAGCAACAAAAATACATTTATTGTGGCTGTAAAAAATGATTTGAGTTGTCAACTTGTCAAGGGGCTGTGTGTGTGTTCGCATGTGTGGGTGCACGCAAGACTGATTTTCATGTTTTCTCAATGCCTTGATATTACCATCCACTAAATCCGCAGAGGTCACTCCTGGTGGTAAGAATCATCAATTATTTTGTGGTTGGCTTAGAGAAAACCATATGGTGGCATGGGAAACTGTAAGACAGCCTCCAAAAAAAAAATCTCAATTTGTGCAAGTCATATGGGGATGCTCTCTATTCATTCATCACCTTTCATACAGGAAATGTTGGCTTACTGCCCTGCAATGGGAAATATTGGGTTAACTGAGAGAGGGCAATACATCATGTCTCCAGTATTGAGAAATTCCAAATCCCCGATTTCAAAACAGCACCTTGTGTGGAAATGGAGTGTGTGGATGCGACGTGTGTGTGCGAGCTGCATTTGTGCTTTTTCCAAAGACGCTTAACTCCTGATGGAATCTCTCTTGCACGGCCCTCCCTCACTTTGACACACATGAATGCGGTTCAGAAGGCTTCTTAATAAGTACTCAACTATCCCAATATCGAGGAACCCCAGCCTGCTGTATACTTTATAAAGAGGAGGGGGTGAGTGTCTGGGGTGGGGTTGATGGTTGATGGTTAAAAGAGGCTGGCAGTAAAAGCTCAGATTCTGACTGCCAAGCACGTTCAGGGTCCTGGGGTTGTTGATGCTATTGAAAACGGATGGGAAAGTTTACACCATTAAAAGAGCACTTGATGATAGATGTGTATGTGAGTGAGAGAGTGAGCGAAAGAAAGAGAGAGAAAGAGAGCAACATATAGATGGGACAGCTGCAAAGGGTTCAAATCCATTTCCAATTTTATAGTGGAACAGTATCTGTGCTCCCTCTCAAATCTGACACTGCGATTTACAAACTTCCTGCTGCCATTGTAAGATGCCATTTCTAATCCTACTCTTTGATGGTATCGTCTTTCTACTCTGATTCATGAGGCAACACGATAGCCACATCACAAAGACTTCCTCCAGCAATCACAATTACTCTCTGTCTATCCAGGGATTTTAAGTAGACAAATATTAAGACAAAGTTATTTTAACAGTCAACACAGCTTCCTTGTTAAAGAGCAGAAAACACCATCTTCCTTTAACACAGTCCTACCATGAAACCATAGTATCCATTTCCCTCATACATCCGGGTGCTATTGCTTTGTTCTATGCCAGATCTGGATGTCAAAGGGGTATAATCTAAATTAAGTGGCAACTTAAAAAAATATCTGGAATACAAATTGCGGATAATGATACTGTCTCAAGTGCCTCAAGAAAATACACATGAAGAGACAGCAGGGGGACTTGAGAAGAGAATAAACTAAAATATGTTAAACCAACATTAAAACAATAATCACATCTTATTTCATCAATAAATTCTTCCACTCAAGGTCCTTTCCCACATACACAGTATGTTAGACTATTTAGAATGACTTATGTATCATGCTCTTTCCAATTGCACTGGAAAGCTTTCAAACATAGGTTAAATGAGTGGGAAATTAAAAAAGAAAAAAAGTAATTCTTGTTGTCTCACTTGCACATACAGTACAACAGCCTGTGAACATTTTTCTGAGAAAGGAGAGTGTAAATACTACTGTGGCTTGCCACCAAAGCCACTTCCCTGGGGCTGGGGGAAGCAAAGAATGAAAGTAGGGCTTGGGACTGAGAATCGAGAATGAAGGCATGGGGCCTGAGGTTTGATTGGTTAGAGGCTGAAAGGGGGGTCATATGGGGCTATAAAGTGCAGGGTTATTAAGAAAAAAATAAGGTTCATTTTAAACAAGAATTCTGATTCCAACAATAATAGAAATAGAGCTAAACAAAGAAAAGCCCACAATAATAATTTCCAATAATAATAATAATAATAAGCGCTTCAATGAGGATAATTGGAGTATGGGAAAGGCTGAGGGAATGAGGCCCCTGGCTTATTCACGCAGTATTAGAGGAGACAGCAAATGTATTCACTGTAAGAATATCAATATTAATGCAAACGCATTTGGCTTGCGTCCTTATGACTGCCAGAAAAATCTGTGAGATGTATTTTAATGGAGAGCAGAGAAGCTATTATGCCATGATAACAACAGTATATTAGGCACAATTAGGGCAATACATGTGGAAATTACCACCATGTACCAAGAAGTGCCTTTTATTTCAAGCTTTTACTCTGCATCTGGAAATGCTACAGCTACTCTGGCTGCGGTGCTATGGTTCTGACCCTGCCTGGGTTATGAGGTTTCAATTGTGTGGTACTTGAGGAATCTTCTCTACAGTTCACTGCTGACCCTGCTGGCCACATCACAACATGCCTGCTTGCCAACCTTGACACCAGGAAACATGAAAATCACTGAAATAATTGTACATGTTAGGATACATCCTTCTCCGGCGGAAGGCCTCAGCCTGTTGACATTTCCAACTGCTTCTGATTATGTTAAAAAATTTGGCCTAATTTTTTTGCTGCTGCATGGAGAATGTATATGTATGAGATGAAAATGTAAGCCTTGATTAAATGAAAGATAAACTCCAGCATCAATCATCAAATCAATCCCTGTTACGCGACACAACACTACTAGACAACCCTATTCTTTTTTTTACCACATACAAGATTTACTCTCACTGTAAATCTGAAAAAGGAAAACAATACCCCATCGCTGGTATGTTCACATCCTTTGAAACTGACCAATATGTAAGAGGAGCTTTTTCAACTAGATTAGCTTTTTCATTTGACCTTTCTTTAGCCCTAACAACAGTAACACTTTAGTCATATGGGTTATAGTAAACTGCTGAAGGCTGGAGGTATGTATATACATGTTAGAAGGTTGCTGCCGTTTAAACCAATCAGGACTTCAAATCAAACATTACAATTTAACAAAACAAGTAAAAATCAATGATAAAAAATAGGGTATCTGAAGTACCAAAGCATACTGTATGAATATCTGCCTTCAAAACCACCACTCTGTATAAAGCAGGATGCCCTTTTTTTTGTGTAGCATGCTTTGTGTAGGTTAATATGCATTCAACACTCAGCTGAAACAGCATCCATAAAAGCTGAACATTAACAATGTATGCCAAATAATCAGGCTTGGTATTGTGGGTGAACCCACGCACGGATACCAGCCTGTGCAAAATCCTTGGTAAAGCTACAGTTCAACCCTTATGTTACACCAACATTTGACCAACAGAAGCGAAGAAATTCATTACTCTGCACCAATTCTATTATTAAGCCAAAGGTCAAATATGACCCACTATCCAATACTCTGTTTCGGATATTTTGATGAGTCCGTATCTTGAAAAAAAACTTAACCAGACACCAGAATAATCATTTATAGTATTTCTTTTCTTGCAGTTGCTCAATTCAGCATACGTAGGTATGAGCCCGGCTGTTTGTACAAAAACATTACCTATTGTTTCTCTCCCGTCTGTGCGCAAGTAATATCATGAGAATTCTTCCCGCCTCTGGAGGCCAGTATATGAGTCAGCACAGACACACAGCTGAGCTGAGCCACACTAGGGCATACAAATCCAGAAAGCTGTGTGTGTGTGTGTGTGTGTGCGTGCATGTAGTAGACAAGTGGGTGGAGAACTTGGGCCAGATGAAGTCTTGGCAGGTGTCATCACTCAAATTTTCATGGGCATCGCTTCACACACAAATATCCTGGCTACCAGAGGCAGTGCTGAGAGCAGAGAACCAAGAGATGACGAGCACTATAGTGAAGCAATCCAATAATGGACACACTGTAGCCTCATACTGAGAGTTTATAGTAAACTGAAAAAGCAGTTCCATCCTGCAAATTTTATTACCACTGGCGGGGAACCAAAACTATTCTTGTGAAACTCTCCAGTTTGTTGTGAGTTTGTTTAGCTGATACTCCACGTGGGACAAAAGACTGTCTTACTACATATTCTGTATGAGTGAATACATTTTGTATAGGGGTTTCCTCAACAGATTTATTAGACCCAAGCTCACTTTTTAACTGTTAGAAGCAAATGCTTAACTTCATACGAAAGGACACATAAATTGATTCTTGGAATTGCTGGATTTTCAATTGCTCTATTGAACAGGAAAAAAAGAAAACAGAAAATGAAATAGATAAATACATGTAATATTCTCTTAAAAAGGAAATTGAATATTACATTTATAGATTTTTAATTTTACCCATCTGATGAATGTAAGAAACCCAAGTGGAATGGTGAAATGACATGGAGTATAGATTAACATGACGGTGGATTTGAAGTACCTGCGGTCAACAGTCCGGAGCAACGGAGAGTGTGGAGAAGAGGTGAAGAAATGTGTGCAAGCAGGTTGGAATAGGAGGAGAAATGTGTCAGGTGTGTTGGTTGATGAAAGAGTATCAATTGAAATGAAAATAAAAGTTTACAAGAGGGTGTTGAGACCGACCGCGTTGTCTGGAGGTAGCATAAATAGAGATGATGAGGTTACTTAAGTGAATGAATCCATCGAAGGGACAACATGTTAGATGTTTTGGAAGATGTATTGGAGAAAGAGTCAGATTGAGATAATTTTGGACATATACAGGGGAGGGATAGTGGATATATTGATAGAAATTTACAGACATGAAGTTGGTTGTTGTGAGAGAAGAGGATGCAGAGGAGAGGGTAAGATGGAGGCAGAGGTTTTGCTGTAGCCATCCCTGAAAGGAACAGCAGCAAGGAAAAGTAGAAATGTACACATTACTGCTGCCCACAAGCACTTGTTGTTACCTGTTGCCAGCTGCATAGGGCAGTGTCCAGTGTATGGATAGCATATTGACTGATACTGAGGTACACATGATCCACAAAGATGTTTGCATCCAACACTGTGTTCTGGGGACAGTGGACAGCTGTAGCTTGACTCTGAAACAAACACAAGATATGAGGTCCTTCTTGAAATTTAAGGCTTATAGGATGAATGCATTTTGGTCAAAACAGCTTCATACACAGCTATTTCAGGGAAAAAAAAAAAGATTAGATCAGAGCGCATTACAAAACAAAATGATTCAGCCAGCTGCACCTGTATCACACATGGCTGAAGGAGTTGCACGTGCGTGAGGTTTCGATACTCCATTAACTTGCAAGCCACCTCGGTGGAAAAGCTGAATTCCTGGAATAGACGTGCCCCGTTGTGCCACTGCCGCAAGAAGACCCGTGGCACCTGGGCACTCGCCACCATGAATCCCTGTTTCTGAGGTAACTTCCTGTCTGGCTGGAAAGGACGAAGTCGAGGAGACGGCACTGAGAAAAAATTTAGACACAGTATATGTATTAAAAAAACTAGAATGTTGGAATGGCTATGTATCATGTGAAAAGCTATAACTAATGATTTTCTTGATATCCAAGTTATTCACTAAATATCAATACAATAATTCCACAAGGGGTAGAGCATGGGTGTAAATCACAGGCGTCAGATAATTTTCCCATTTCAAAAAATTATACATGAAAGGCTGAACGGTATTGCAGTATAATAGATTATAATTAAACCATTAATGATCACTACCTGAATATGGACAAATAATGCCAATTTTCCCAGTGGAGGTTACCACTAATACTATTTAATGACTCCAAAATTAGCTCAAAAAATCCACCATAAATACATAAGAAGAGAAAGAAAAAATGTTTTTTCATATGATAAAAGATTACATATCAAGTCCAGTTAATTTCAAAGTGCTCTGAGTGATCTTAAACCTATTTTAAAAAGCAACATTTGTTTCAGGGTTTCGAGCTGTTCACTTAATACGAATTAAAAAGGTTTGGATTTCTACCTGTTCCGAGCTGCTCTAGGTGGTGGCAGAAGGAAAGTTGTATCTGTGCAAGCTGCAGGGACACACCCAGGGAAGGGACAAACCATGGAGCAAAACAAGAGTCCACACGGGTGCAGGCTGCCAGCGCCATAGTGGATACCAACTGATCGCACGGTAGTTGGGAGCCACTCTCACTATCTGAACTGGAAAGAAAGAGTGCAAAATTTTATTAACTGATTACAGATTTGCAGAATGCACCGGAAACTGTTAAAACACCAAAGACATAAAGTACTGACAGCATCCTGTGACAGTGATAAAATAACTTTTTCATATTAGCAGTGTAAAACTGGGATTCAAGTGAAATTTTGGTGGGCGTAAATGTTTTCCTATTCTAATATCGAGATACAATTTCAGATGTGGAATAACAGTCACAAGATTGAACTTGTTTATTCAATAGTCTGAATCTTAGTTTGAGCTGATTGCTTTTGAAACTTGCCCTGTGTGTTACAGTGATGTGACATCCTTGTCAAAAATCTGAAATGAAACTAATGCCGTTATTATGAGATGAAAACGAGAAATGAAAAGAGACAACAATGAGGAGAGGGCCTCTTCGCTGTCCGAGCTCGTGAGTTTAGGTACTCTATTACTGCAGCAGTTTCCAAGGGGAATCTCTCCATGGACATTAATTGCATGTCATGGTTGATGATGCCGAATAGAAGGTAATTGAAGTGAATGACCATTTGCTCTGCAATTTGCTGCTACCACGATCCACCAAAAAGAACTCCAGCAGGAAACGCTCAAGACCTGAAAAACGCTAGTACAGCAGAGCACTCCTTAAAAAGATAAGCATCATATGTTGACAATTTTCATTACTTCCAGTTGGCAGGGTAGCCAAGTTATTTTTCTGGTGGAAACTAAAATAAGGCAGATGAAACGAGTGAGTAAGGAAAGGAGAATCAATTTTGATCAAAAAAGACAAATAATTTAAACATAAAGGAAATGTAGTGTTTGGAGTATGATTGTAATGAAATGCAGATGTATATTTTGCTTTAAACTGAGGCCTTTTTTGTCTGTTTCTTCTCTTACATGTTTTCTCATTCCTCCCTTTCTGTTTCTCTGGAGTTCTCTAAGCCACACGGATTGTGGGCTTGGCAATTCTATTCCACTTAATATTCCAAAAATTCCAGGATGTCTTTGAGAAAAAATATCAATAAATTAAGATGAGAAAATAATAAAGCGATAAGTGCGGCACATAAGACGCTCGGAGTTGCAGATGAGGAGAGAGTTGAAAAGTAGATGCAAAGGTGGTGGGCAGAAAAGAGTAAATTTGTGTTTTTTGAGGTGTTACAATCGTCCCCGGCTCAGCCCGGCCCAGCCCAGCCCAGCTAAGAACCTATGAGCCAACCCAAAGGGGGCTTTTACTCCTTTTGCTTCCCGTGAGCTTTCCCTCGATTAGATACACTCAAGGTAAGCAGGAAGGAATCCGGATGGGCCCTGACAGGCACTTGGTGTGCTGGGAAATCTCATTAGGTTGATCTGAATGCCTTCCAAACCCGCTCCCTGCTCCTGCACACCAGATGTGAGGCGAGGGACACATTGCTAACTCTTTGTGCTCGGCGGCCTGGGTGCACTCTCTCCCTCTATCTGCTTTCCCTCACACTTGACTTCACCCATACTGTGAGCTCAACGGCACATAACTGAATGTTGGCAAAGAAAAACCCCAGAGGGATAGGTGCCATTGTATAGACAGTCTCACCTATTACACATGGAAAAGATTAAACGGGATCGAATATAAACAAAGGGCAAGAATACAACAAAACGACTTGTTTACCTCTGTTCGTCTCCTCCCTCTCCATTGTTATTGAGTACGATCCTCCACAGGTCCGAGGCCACCAGCTCCTTCTGCTGGTCAATTAGGTTGAGGCTCGGCAGCTGTAGTTGGCAGGCACTGCTCTCTGACAGGTTAAACTCCCGATAAGGAACAAAGGCTTGCTGGAGATCATCCCAGTACTCTAGGCTGCAAGGCACCTAAAAGAAAAAGACACAAAAATGTTATAAACCCCATCCATTTCTAGACTAACTCGTTCAACTTGATTGGATTCAATTTTAAATTCCTGTCCTCTCTCAACATAGTTGCATCACTAGTAAATAATATGGATACATAATATCCTCCATACTGATTAATGTAATTTTTTTCATTTTTTGGGGGGTTGCCTGACAGAGATAAGTTTCAACCACTGACTCCCACACAGCAGCAAATTTGTTCTATCAAATGGCAGCAGTGTACTGAATGCTGTTCATATCCACAAGTTTTTATTTTTCATTTTATTTTTTTTTATCTCTGATGGGCGCAAGTGAATGTTGTGAGTGAAGCTCTGATTTCTTTAGCTGGTGACTCTGGGCCAAGCAGAAAGATGGGAGTAGGTCACCAAACATGAATAGTGTAACTCATCACACATTAAGAGTTGGGTCACTGCAGGGCTTTGTTATTGCACTCCTCATCATATTAATCCCATATTTGATAAAATAACTACAGTGGTCTGGTCATCATCAAACACTAGAACTTTACTGACACATTTAAGACAGGAGGACTTCCATTCCTGCCATGGTGGAGAGGAAAAATATGTTTTTTTTCAAATGTTTTTAATAGTACTTCTTTTTTAAACCCCTTTCAGAAAAAAAATTAAGAAAAAATATTTAATTTATCTTCCAGTCAGAAAAGCAACAACACTTTAGCCACAGACTGCCAACATAGCAAGATGACAACTTAGATTCACAAGAATAATGCATGACCACAGCATAACTAAACACTGGGCAAGTGCGCTACAGGACAGACATTAGCAATGAAGCCTTTGAGGACTTTCTAACACTGAATAACAATCAGGTTATGTGAGCGTTCTCACATTATGTGATGACTGGTCTGGCTCCATTCAACCCTTCACATTGTGCCAAAATTAGCATAAATGCGTTGGGTGCTCCTGTGTGAACTAAACGAAGTTCTCAGGTTCCCTCGACCACCTATGCAACCCAGCTACTGATGGATCGGTAGTGGCAGGGAGCTCTCTGCAGCACACCTGATAGATGCCAGGCACTTGGGCATGAATATGTGTGTGTGCGTTGTGTGTCGATTAGTGGATGTGTCTGTCAGAGTAAATTCAATTGTCAACTGGCTGTATAGTGATCCCAGGTAAATTACCAAATTCAAAATGACAAAGGTTGGTGTGGTTTGTGTGGAGAGCTGAGTGTGGACCTGTAATGGATGAGGTAAGCATAGTTTACATCATGTGTGAAAATCCACATGGGTTTTCCTGGAATCCGCTTCTCATAATTGTA
The DNA here is from genome assembly GCF_037954325.1 of Fistularia commersonii. NCBI lineage: Eukaryota > Metazoa > Chordata > Actinopteri > Syngnathiformes > Fistulariidae > Fistularia > Fistularia commersonii. The sequence goes on along the minus strand of NC_141294.1, from coordinate 7,735,105 downwards.
CATGACATAGTTGTGCACCCGCAACCCCAACAGTGAGCCACTGGAGCATAAACTCTGTGTCTTCACAGAGAACTCCTGGAATAGTGTTACTATAACAAGAAGTGTATTTTTTTCACCAGACATACTCAAAAAAATCACAGCACATATATATATAGATGTTCTACAGACCAGGCATAAAAAAAATGATTAAATTTGCATCTTGTTCCTTTTGAGTCATGACCAATATGTTGGAAAGTGGAGCTTTTAAAACCAGTACTGGTGAAAAAAAGCTTTTTTTTTTTTTGGTAATCATACTTGGATGTCTGGAACTGGCATGTAGGAGGACAAGGCACCTTTATATTTGTGAAATAGATTATGTTGAATAGTGAAACAATAACTGAAATGCATGAGAGAATATGAATACAAACATATGTGGATACACAAGGGCAAATAAGTACGTGAGAGTGAGGCAGTATGGGTACTGTCAGTATCACCCGACTGATCGTTTGTGTATATTATGAGTTAAACAACATGTAACCATGAATAGCTGACATTCCCTTGGCTAGATGGCTGCAATCTGTGTTTTTAAGGAACTTTAAAAAGTAGGCTTGGCAGTTAGTGAAATGGCTTTGGTTATCTTAATATTTGAATTATGGTTGCGTTTTGGACATGGTTAAATGCTGGGACACCCATGTTAAAAACTTTTCAAGGATTGTGAATATTGAAAACTATTTACTAATATATTTACAGCTCAAACTGTTGGCAGGACTGTGTATATACAAATCTGAGTTACATCCTTGTCACCCATCTCTTTATTCCCAACTGCAAACAACCACTCTATGTTGAGTTACTTCTCGAGGCCTTATTGGTCAATCATAGCTTCTCAGAGGGTCAATAGAAGGCAAGCAAACAAAAGCAAAGACATGGTATATCCAAATACTTTCAGTTTCCAGGATGAACCGATTTGTGTGCGCTGGTACTCAAGTACTGAAGTCTGAGCGGCCTACCATCTGAGGTCAAGACTGATGAGATTCAACGCCCCGTCTAGCAGTATTTTAACAAAAATGATTAAAACTAAATAGGTCCCACTTGATGCAGTCACTGATGCCGATATGTCCAAAACAATTCTCCTACTTGCTACCTTCTGTCATCTATAAACAGATTTGACATCAGCCAGGACAAATGTTTAGTCAGTAGATGCAATGAAAATTGTCTGAAAATGACTCCCACAATGCTGTCTCAGGTCAGCTAATCTATGTTCACACTAATCAGTGTGGAAAATCAGGAATACGCTCATGCTGGGATTGAATTTTTCCTTTGCCGTGCCAGAGTTTCAAAGGAGCTTGGTGTGTTAGTGGATGAGGTGTAAAATTCTAGATCAAATTAAGCACATAGACAGTGTTTTATTTTTATAGTGCATTAGCTGTGACTAATGCAAGTTTGCTTGAGTGCTGCCCCGCTAAAACAATACTTATCTTGGCTGCCCTACAATGCAGCTACGCCTGGTTTTGTGTCACTAGATAGTTCACAGACTCCCTTCAGATTGTTAAAAAAAAAAAAAAGGTTGCATTATTACTAATTGCACTAGGAAGCATGCATCATTAAAACAGGGTGTGCCATGATTGTGACGTTAAAATGGTTCTCATAATAACAAAAATACAGTAACAAAAGCTGCACAAGTGGTTAAGACTGAAGGTTGCTGGTTCATCTCAGGCCACAAGGCTTTAATAACATCGGTCCCAGGCCAGCAGACCATGATGGCAAAGCAGAGGCCTGCTGGGACATGAAATGTATCCCACACTGCCATGCACGAAAACAACAGCAGGGGAGCAGATGATGTGGTGTTCGCATAAAAGAAAAGGCAAAGCAAAGAAAAGACCAATTCTCAAACAGCAAGCGGGCGATCAAATTTATACCTATTTATGGCATGAGAAAAAAGACAAGTGTCTTACATTTGTTTTACAAGATACTGAAGCAGAGAAAAAGTTATTGCTCTCTGCTTTTAAAATATCATCTCCTCCTCTTGCCTCGCCTGAGTTGGCTGAATCACAGCTCCTGTATTTACACTGTGTTTCTCAGGCTTCAGAACCCCACAGAGAGACAGAAGAAGGGTAAGACAAATGAGGGGGATGGAAAAAGAGCAGTAAGGACACCTGCTTATGATTCAGAACACTGGACCACACGGCACTGAGGAGGTGAGAATGACTCATCTTCTTTCTTTCTGTCCTTCATCACTTGGGCCCTCTACAGGTGGGAACCTGTGGATGCTCTGTTAGGGATCTGCTTTTTTCAGCTTCAACCCCCCAGTCACCCTGACACTCCCCTTCTACTGTGTGTAAAAAAAAAAAAAAAGTGCAGGCAGCAATTTGACTTGGAGTAATGAAAGGGGGTTTGAATTCCCCCTTCCAAACACTGGAACCAGTTGGGAAACCACAACTATTTAAATGCAGGAAATCTTGATTTTATAAATATGATCTGCTCTGGGGACAAGCAAGCAGCATGGCTCAGAGCAACAGTGAACCCCACTCCCAAAACCCTTGCCTTCATGGACCGGGGGAGGGAGGGTGTTACAAAAGGAGGGAGAGAGTATAAAGTAATGAGAGGAAAATGTGGATTGCATTTTGTTCATCTGTAATCCTTTCCTCCCTCCACCTGCTGGTAAAGAACCCTTATGAAAAAAGAACATTACTGCCTTCATGAAGGTGACAATGACAAGACAGCTCAAAACTGCTAACTAATCTTTCCTCTCTGCTTCTTTTTCTCCTTATACTCTTCTCACTTTATATTTTTCATAATCTATCAGGCCCCAACGTCAGAATGTCCAAGAGGCAATTTTTAAAAGCCTTTCTCGATCTTTCTACATTCTCTTTAAGAGCTATGTGAGAAGTAAATAAGAACCTTTGAAACAGAAACTAAATCATGATGATGTATTTTTTTTTTATATTAAAATTATTGTATTATCATAATATTTGTTATGATAAGTACAGATCAATATCCATTCTCTGAAGCTTATGGTTCCAGAGAATAAAATAATTCATTAAAACAATGGTTTTCAAGAAATGATGGAAAATACATGTATGCCAAAGCCTAAAATCCATGACATCTGGGATCACAATGACTTTGGCTGATGATTGAGAGGTCCTTTTCAATAACCCCAGTAACCCCCTGCCTACTTAGCTTGCACAGATTTAAGTGCGGTGTGAGTAATATGGCAACATTGTAAGGCAAATAAGACTTGGTGATGTGCCAGAAAGGTGATCTCATATTTTATCTCATCACTTCTTTCAAAAAAGTCAATCCCACATCATCTTTTGTTGCTGTGTCGTCAATGGATTTAAACAACATTAACTTCTAACCAAAATGTCTCACATGAACACTATAAGAAATACCTTCCCATGGCTAGTCATCCAGGTTTTGTAATGTCTGCTTCTTGTCGATGGCTTTCCCAGTGCAACTGCATTATTAATTTCTCATGGAAAACGATGCAACCTCGTCAAACTGTACTACTGTTTAGACCGTTATCTTAGCTGTCAAGAATAATGGTTCTGACTGAAAGGCTTGAATTGCTTTGCTCTGCTTAGACATTATCTCACTCTTCTACAGCTCATCCCCACATGCGGTGGTTTCAGTAATGGATGGGTGCTCAGAGGCTCCTCTTTTCACCACTTCCAGCATGAAAGGCTCGTCACCTGATTCCTTTTAACCGACTCCTTATTACAAAAGAGACAGGAACATGCCAGATGACAGGAGGAGTGGAAGATGTGGAAACCACATGCTCATCAACCACAGGTTATACATACCCCACTGTGGACAGTACACAATTACATAGGCACAACAGCATGCCCGTAGTCACAGGCATCCTGTTTATGTACACACAAGCACATGGCTTTGTCCACATATTTAGTGTTTTAGGTTCCAGTGATGGCCACAGGCCATCACAGCAGGGCGGAGAATGGGCACAAGTAGGTTGGATTATCATTGAAATAAGAACGCTGGATCTAGGACATGGTATGGAAATTTTATAAATATTGTTTAAATGGATTAACACACGAATAAACAACCCTGGCAAACTATGAAACGTCCTCATACCTTTCAATTTAAAGTATACTGACCCGGGAGCTATTTTTCATTATCCTATTTGGTCATTGCACTATGTAAGCATTTAAAGGCAACAGATGGGCTTTGCACAGAAATTCTATGATAGTGTTGAGGTTGAAAATTTGGCATTTTCTCACGTACCACTGCAACAACTGTCAATCATGTCACTTTACGCCTGTCCTCGCTTAGCAGTTTATCTTTTTTTCACCTTCTACTGTTGTTGTCTATGTCCTTTTTAATGTCCTGATTTATATTTATTGTTTTTTTTGAATGTTTTTGTTATCTGTCCTCTGCCCTGTGCTGCCACCACATCAAAATATCCAAATATTAGCTTATCTAATATTTACAATAAATATCGACTTCTCACTTGAATACAAAACTGAAGCAACAAAATGGTTGCTAGACAATGATTATTTTGCAGAGCCTTTGGTTATATTGTTCCCGGATTTCTGTAAATTGCTAACAGCCCTTTTATTCTCGGTGCTGCTCCATATCCATAATTGAAACTGTTCACAATACTTTGCAACCATGTCATGTTTACAATTAGTGTGCAAGTAGTAATGGAGTAAACTAGCAAATGGTCTTAACTTATAAAGTGTTTTCACACTTTGCGCAAGCACGCACGCATGCACGCACACACACGCACACACACACACACACACTCACCTGTGGGGGTAGAGCTGCCATGCACCATCTGTCAATGTGTTTGTTTTCTTACTGTGACTAAATATATTCATCATAAATGTTTGGATACGACATGGACTGATTGTATGCGGGTACATGGTGAATTGCTGTACTATGCCTTTTCGAATTTTTGCTTCATTAGCAGATGAAAAATGACTTTTCTCTTCAATGGACTAGAGACAGCCCCTTTAACACAGAGGCTCCTGTAACCATCACAGGAGACACCAACTCCCACTACAACCATCAATCTCAAACTTTCTTAATGTTTCACTTGATCTTGACTCTCTCACTGTCTCCCTCTTTCATTGTCTTCCCCTCTTTCTTCCAAATCTTCATTCCTGTCAATCTACTCCCATTAAACATCCTCACTCTATCCACCACTGGCCAGTGTACTAGTCCTCCCTCCTCAAATCCGGCTGTCTTCTACTGTAATTCAATATGTACCCAATCAGCTAGAGACTTTGTTTTGGTCATTACAGACTTTACAGCTGTGGGGCCTAGTTGGGGAGTACCATACAGTATATCGAACTTCTCTTGGGCCTGCACAACTAACAAACATAAGAAACCATCTGTAGTGTAGTTAAACGTTTTTTGGGAGTCTGGCAAAAAAAAAAGAAAAACAAGCAAAAAGAAGGGCTAACTGAGAGATTTGGAGGAATGTGATAATTCTGCCGTAGTTTAAGAAATATCAAGAAAGTAATGCAACTATAATGTAAACAGCAATTGATGAAGTTTTGTCATTAATATATAATAAGCCATAGGTCTAAATGTCAAAGATTGTTGGTCACAAAACGTGCCACTTAAACATTTTCTGGATATCCTTGGCTTGTATTTGAAGGACAATTTCTTGCAGGCAACTAAATTCTAAATCACACTAACTGGAAATTAAATAATATTCAATCAACATATTTAAGACATTGGACAAAAGCAGATATATTGTACATAAAGGGAAGTGCATTGTTTAGACTTACAACTCAGTTTATGGGACTAAACAATTCGTTTTTTCTTTCAAGAGTCCATCTCTATTCGATAAGTGGGTCAATTTAACCTTAAGTAACTGAAGCCATGACATTGTTAACATTTTTGAGTCAACAATTATGTTCTTTGCTCAAGGGAACGCAATAGAAGGGCGCCTCACTCAATGTTAGGCCTGGGATTACCATCAAGGATGATAAGCTGAAAAGGAAAACGGGGCAGAGAAATGGGGAGGATGAGTGATAGAAGGAAAGCAGGGATGTCAAATCTCCCACCGAGGCACTGAAGACTCAGTAGCTGCTCGAGCCTGCCAAACTATAACCTCACCTGGGTTTAAAGACGACTGGCTTTTCACACCACAGCATACGAGATTGCTTTCACAGATGTCTCATCATGTATTACAAGTTTGAAAGGACAGCAGGGGTCTCTGTCACTCAATTACATGTAGGATATGGGAGTTCTAATGGCTCATTTCATGGGAATTGTATTGGCAGACAGCCCAACTCCATGACTTTATTTCTGCAGGTGATGTTCGGCAAGGAGGAGTGAAGGGGATGTGTGGAGTCCTTTGTCTCGGTTTGCATATTTCGCACTAATCCTTGAAGCTGGTTTCAATGACCACTGATACTAGAGAAACAGTAAATGCATGCAACCGGTTGCATTATCACACTTTGCTTACTTATCAAATTATGACATGTGATAGTGCAACAGAGACTGAGGGGCACACAGAGAGAAGAATCTTTTTACAATCAAGAGAAAGATATCTATGCCCACCTGTAAAGCGTCACCCAGATCTGCCGTGCTGATCTCCGGGTCTTCTGTCGTGTTAAAAGGAACGGGAGTTATCCTGACAAAGGTAAGGACGCGTGGTTCGGGGTATCTCCATAGCATCACCCCAGGGCTGTCATCAGTTTCACTGTAGAATACAACCTCATGGGGTCCTGGAATTCTTTTGGACGCTGTAAGGGAAGTGTAATAAGGATTCCTTCAGTTTTAACATAAATTGTGTAAAAAAAAAGCTTATATTATCCTTCACAGGCAGATAAAACTATCAAGGAAAGGAAACAAAAAATATGGGCAGGAATAAAGAAACAAATGAGGTGAGGATAACAGTGGAAAGTAACAGAAAGAAAGATTAGGGTTTGTTACAAAATGATAAAACATTGCACTGCAGCGGACTGGAACTGACAAAGGAAACTGTTGAAAAGCGGAGGATGAAATGAAATCAGTTCATGGACATTACACTTAACCCATGCAGTAGAATCATTACCATTTGACTATACTGCAGTCCACGGCATTAAAAATCTCTGCTTACAACATGATCATCATAATGGGAATAAAGATCTGTTCAAAATTCAGAATCTACAAGACAAATTTCATTTCACCTTTCAGTATTTGTTCTGGTTGACATTTTTGGTGCAGATGTCTTTTTACAAGATCAAGCAAAATGAGGCTTACAAATACAGCATGTTGGATATTTCAATGATTTCTGAATCTTTCTTAACATAAGAAGCCCTATAGAAAAGAAAGAGCTCAGTAAACATTTTTTCTATTGAGTCAACAGCCAATGGCTGCACTATGCCAAGCACCTGCAAAAACTGGACAACGATAGATTTAAATGTCTGAGTAATGTTTAACCTAAGTTGTGGCTGCTGTTTGGGATTCAAGTGCTCTGGAAAAGAGTTTATTTGGAAAAAAAAAAGTCAAGCAAAGAAGTGCACAGCTTTGTTTGGCCCAAGAGATAAAAACTCCAAAACTCTCTTTGCAGAAAACACATTTCAATGAACAGCCAATTTTTTTCATGCGGCTAATTTATCCTTTTATGTGGAGCTGTTAGATGCCTTGCATATTGTTCTGCTGTAGGAAAGAGCGGAGGAAACAAAAGGAAAAAAAACAAACCAGACATTTCATGGTACAGCTGCCATTCACATAAGCTTGAAGACAGAGATTCTTCCCTCTACTCTTTACCCATCTTTCATCCACCCATCTACCCTGTCCATCTATACCATCCATTCCCGTGTTAGGCCCTTGGGGGCCACTTGCAGTTCACTGTACTGTGTAGCCTGGTTTTCTCTGGCTGTTGACAACATGTTGCCGACAGATTGTCCTCTGTGTTCTAGTTCACTACTTATACATTCTCCTGCTTCAGCCAGCATATTAAATGCTTCAAAGACCAGTGGAGCAGTGCAACAAACAAAGACTCAACCACAGCTGACAGAGTGGACGGCTGGTGTACAGCCAGAGAGAAGTTTGATCCTCTGTGTATAATGTTCCTGTGTGCACATCGAGGACAGCACGCACAAAGCACAAAGAAAAGGAATAAACAGCATGTTACTCAGAGTGGAACCAGGCAGACATGGCCGATGAAACTCCTCTCCAAACAGGGCTTTGATCTGACTTTGATTTAAGCCAATGTGTATCTTAAACTGACATCTCACTTGGGATAACTTTTAAGTTAGAATTAACCTAATAGGAGTTGCCCAATGTCCTCCCATTGATACTAGGAACTTCATCCCATTATGAAATTAGGGGAGATTATGTTTTGCTATAATTTCATTGTGACGCGCAGTGTTGTGTGTCACTTCCACTACAATCCATTGGCAACCGTAGACAGGACGAGACCCAAACTCGATCCAGGTATGCATTGGTCCGATGTCTGCGCACACTGTATAAACACTCACCTGAGTCCTGAATGTACTGGAACTGGCCAGTTCGTAAGTCATCGGAGCTGTGTTCCGTCCGAGGACAGGGGGAGCCTGGGGAGGGGGGAGGCTGGGTGTGGCAGGCCTTGCCTTTTGAACAGCTTTCGCCTGAGTCACTTGTCTTAATGTTGTGATATGCTCGCAGGTGTTCTTCTACCAGCTTCAGGCAATTCAGATGTTCTTGTCCCCAGAACACCTGTGAGGACAAAATTTGATAGGGCGTTAAGATGGTTTGAGTAGAAACAAACAGAAATGGTGAAGCACTGTAGAGGAGAGGAAACAGATAATCACAGGGAAATCATGAGACATTTCGGAAAACACGTTTGTATGTTTATGAGAAGCCATGCAAGAACATAAATAGCGATAAGAAAAAACAACCTTGTAAGTGATGGACTCTCAGTTGATCCATTAAGAACTATGCCAGCAGTTATTTAACTGTATTTTCCAAAACAGGACTAGCAGCAGTAAGGGTTACCCTTGTCACCACCCATTTACATCCTCACTAACATTACCCAGCATAACCTAACAACATCCCGACTTCCCACGCTCCATCAAAGTGGATCTGCTTGGGGTTTGGACTAAGAATTAGGAATCTCTGAGTCAAAAAGTCTTCACACATGGTGCTGCCTGCCTTCTGCTCACTAACTTGCAAGGGAGGTTTATGACTAAACTCTCAAAACAGGAAAAGTTGGGGATTTTTTTCAGGTTTTTGGAGAGAATACGAGATAAAAGAACTGGAAGGAATTCCGGTGGTTTTTGTACGGGACTTGACTAAAACACCACAAACACCAATATTCGCAGACGGAAATGTATGATTATGTATTAAGTGGTTCCCCATTAAGGGGAACTACTGAAAATAAGGAACAGAGAGGGGGTTCCCCCGAAGTAGTAATGTGGAATAATACATCAATATTAATGTTTTCAGTTAGTCACACTGAAAAAGGGACTTTTCGAACATTATGTAACATATTGCAGCGGAAAAACCCTCACCGACACTCCTTGAAAATGTCTTGTAAACTTCTACTACTTAACAAGCAGACGTGACCAAATCTGCATTGGACTCAAGGCATGGAACGCCAAAAGGCAACACTCAATCACAGAAACTAAATAAGGTTGCTCTTACACAGATATTTGTTGTGTCTATGCATGCTGGCAAATTGGTGTTACTGATTAAAAAAGGTTGACTCGTGACGTGTCAAAAAATGCAATCCGGCATGGTGAATCGATGTAAATAGAATTCAGACCTGAAGTAGCCCTCCTTTTAGGTCCAGCAGCACTTTAGGTGGTCCAGGCTCAGGTCCAGGGCAGCCACTATGCCGACACCACCTCGCCTCCAAGGAGGTGCTGCAAGAAAATGGCCCTAGCAATAGGTGACTTCTGTCCTTCAGTCCTGTTCTCACCAACAAATCCTGTAACTCCAGCAGCACAGAAGCAGCTTGCACTCCATCTAGAAGGACAGACATGCAAAATAAAAAGCATGTACATGACAGAGCAATGTATGAACAGTGGTGATAAAATCAATCTATTAAATGTCCTCAGTAAACTGGACATATTTTAGAAAAAAGATGTATACACTTTAGAAAAATTACCACTCGAAATTTGTGTCTCAACTTCTTTAACGAACACGCTGTGGGGTGCAAAGGTAGGAGGCGACAGTAGGTAAAGTAGTTGGCGGTTCTGTGCTTTGCTCAGGGGGAATACATTTGAGCTCCAGATAGTGCCATTCTTGAACTTTACACTAGCAAATTTACCGGCTGGACCAGGAGAATGAACCCGCAACATTTGTGTAATTTGAGTTTCTCTACTCTAACCTTTAAAATGGGGCTAAAATAGAATTGTAAAAAAAAGACAAAGGACTATAAAATCCTGAAAGACTAACTCACTGTAGAAAAAGCAAAAACAAAATTGTTACAGCTTAAAAGGGATCGCATTCTGCAGCATTTCCACTTAAAAAGATGTGTCATTAGGTGCAGCCATAGTGTCCTGAATTTGGCCCCTGGGTCCCATCAATCATCAGACTGAAACTTCAACCGCGAGTGATTAATTTGGGTAATCTGGGCAGTTCCAGCCATAGCTGCGGCAGCCTTTTTGGAATTCTGAGCCTTGATGGGCTAATAATGCCCTGAGACGTCAGCCTTATAAATGTGCCTTTTGACTTGGGACGTTTTTACTCCAGTGTGTTTGGCCGTGAGTCAGGGAAACCATTAAAAAAAAAGCATTAAAAAGTAGCACAACACCTGTTTCAGCACATGAATAGATTTATGAGTTCCTACAGTTAGTAGTATTTCAGAGAAAAATGTATCATCTGAAGTTTCAATTATTTTGTACAGGATGTAGCAGGAAAAAAAATCAAAGGGCAACTTTTCCCTGGTTATATTGGAATTGGGAGCCATATTACAGAAATGAACAAAGTTTATCAACAGTAAAAAATATCTAAAAAAAAAAGAAAAAGCAGAGAGTAATTGTTTAAAAAACGAAAATTGACCTTGAGGTTGGATTCGATTCAGTAACAAAATGAAACATGCAATTTCCTTCAGGATTAATAAAGTTGTTCTTGTTCTTATGTCTGAAGTACCTTATCTTTCAACCCTTTATGTAAATGAAAAAAATTGACATATATTATATACATCTTATATTATGTACATCTCATGCCTCAATATAGGCGATATACATGGCCTCAAGAGGCAATACTCCAACACCAACGATGGACCAGGCTTATTGCTTTTCAACGTCACTGCCAGGCCAACGATGACCAAAAGGAACACCCATTCTGACTTGTAATTTTAATAAAAGAAAGGGACCAGATGACTACCTTTTCCTTAGAGGACAACATTGGTGGGTACAATTACAGTGCAGTGTTTGGTTTTAAGCCTTCATTTTGTAGGATCTGAAAAATGATCTGGGAGTTTGATTAGGATCAACACTGATCATTTGCAAACACTGACAGAAAGTCCGATACAGGAGCACTTTTTATTCATTTTTTTATATGGTTCTCATTTATATTGCATATCTTTTCGGAATTACTGCCCCTAGAGTGTCTTTGTGTTGATTTGGCAAAGGCTGGAGGGAGGGGTTCTGAAGGAGACCTGGAAAGTCCTATAAGTCTAATTGAGCAGAAGCTGCTTAATGAGGACGGACTGCACCAACATGCAGAATGGGAGACAGTTGCACAGGCACATCAGTATTATAATTCCCCTTAGACCAAGATAGAATACTAACTCATCATTGATCCCTAGATCAATGTTTACTTAAAGAAATATATTACTTGAAGATGCATCAAAGAAGAGGTTAAAATTCTAGCTACTATTAGAAATAACTTTGTGTACCAAAACAGCAGGTTCAATTTTGCAGCTAAAATTGATTAGAGTCCAAGGCAAGTTCAAAATTGGCATTTTTGAAACGACAACCAATTGGATAAGTACATGTGGTGCTTATACATGCATAAACACTCGCACAAACAGACAAAATCTGTATCAAAAATTCTCTCCATGCGTCATTTACAGTCTAGTTGACCACAGCATCCCAGTATTGAAGCCAACAGCAGGAGCAGCCTGGACTCTCAATAATCACCATAATTGAGAAAAATTTTAATGAGGGGGAATCCCTTTTTACCCTCTTGCCATTCTCTATTCCATTTTCCATCGAAACTACTCAGGCACAACTTTCTCCATCATCTCTCATCTCAGCCTTACCTCTCTCTATACCCATATTAATAGCGCGGATATTTGTCTCGGGAGATATGTGAGAAGACAGCCCAAAAAACATTACACTGACCTCAAGCACTGGCATATCCAGGGAGGGGCGGAAGGAATGTTCAAAAAGAAATGAGCCGGGAAAGTACTGGAAGATGAGGAGGGCTGTACCTGCGTCTATAGGGTACTGTAGAACTTATAAAAATGGGTCTATGGGGATAAGAGAGAGTTGATGGAAAATACTTGGAGAGACAAGGAAAAAAAAAAGACACAGACTCAGATTTTAGCCCGCTAATTCACCCAAAACCCAATTTTAACCCATAAAAACCAAGTCCTGCTGACAAAGTCACTGATTATTTCTTAAACATTAAGCTGAAGAACTTAGGTCACTCTACTTTTGTGAATGGAAACATTAAACAGAACCTCAGATGCATAGTCTGTGCATATCTTCAAGATTACTATGGGAAACACCAATTGCCAGCAATTAAAAAAAACAGCGAGAGTGGGGGGGGGGGAGTAAACATGTAAACATCCCACATAATGTTACATACACAGACAATGTATGTAATCACGTCAGAAAGGCTTGTTTTCATGTGTGGTTGATTGGGGTAAACTAAAAGAACACTTTCAAAAGGACGAAGAGGCTAGAACCCTTAAAGAGAAATATCTTGAATCACTTGTATCATCGGACACATAACCTCCACCTGCATATTTGTCTGTAGGTTGCGCAGCAATTCACACAAGCATGTCCTCTGCACGCTAATAAAAAACTGATGACACTTGAGGAACAAAGTGGGTGGTGGGGACTCTGTTGGATGGAAATCTTCCTGAAGTGAAATACATCTCTGGCAAATGCTTGGGTAAGATTAGATAGGATTGAGACTGATTTACCGTGTCGGTTTCTCCCTGGCAGCCGTTATCTGACCACTGCCTGGCTGATTTATACCCCCGGGTGTGCTGGTATCAATTAGAAGAAACCTAAAGGAGTCATTACTTAAGTAGCAGAGCCGACCAAAGGCTGTCTGGGATGGTGAGAGTAATAGAAATAATATATTGTCACTCACCACAGGAATACACTATTCACTTACCGCAGACCACTATAGGACACTAGAGGAAACTGGTTTCATTGTGGGGGACACTGTCGGCCAACTGTGCAGGGAGCTGTGTGTCATCCAACCCGTTACAAACACAGTATGTAATGAGAGTTGATTGGTAACATATGGGTTATTTTTAGGTAGACGGTTGAGGAAAGTATGAATGGTAGACTTATTTAAATTTCTTAATATTATACTTTAAATATGTTGGCGTTATTACATAACACAAACACCGTTCCATTGTACTATTAAGTCAAGCGGGACCACAATTTTCAGCTCCTATAACCTTATACACTTTTAAAATGTGAGGAGCATGAGCTCATATTTAAAGGATAACATCTCGTCCTGTCTGATGCAACTATCGACACACAACATACTTTTATATCGCTCAAGCTTCCATGTCGTGTAAATATTAGAACATTATGAAAATACCAATGACACAAGGTTTTAATGCAAAATTGAAATTCATTGTCAGGGCATCATGTTAGCTGAAGCAAGATTCCAATGGTTCATTTTCTTTCAATTCTTTTGAAGGTGACAGTGAACTGCTGTACCACTATGAAGCTCTTAGTCGACCATAGAGGAACACCCATAGTCAAGGAGCAAACAACATTACTCTGGAGCTCTGTACCTGATGGGGCTCAGGAAAATGGGATGATGAACAAGCACCATGCTTCAGTGTGAGAAAAGCATTGGTTCAGACTAGCCCATACAGACAAGACAACAATGATCTTTTCAATTGTGCCCTTTAGGCGGATTTTGGAGTGTCATTCACAGAGAAAATGAACAGTTTCACCCAAAGCTCATGATTATTTAATCTTACAACACAGACAGGCAACTTTAAAGTGATATTCTGTCCTACTCAGTCTGAGACAAACCCTGACAATTCCGAGCAATAACATAAATGCTTGCACCCAGAATTTTCAGCCCTTTTGGACATCTACGTGATACAGTTTGTTGTATATTTTTCAGGATATCAACTGTCAACGGGATATGCAAAGCTATATAAGTGAAGAACTCCTTATATTTCACTGAAATCTAAAACAGTGAGACAAGTTCTATAAGTTCAGTTAACACTTCAACATGACTGAAACTAAATCAAATCTGAAAATGAACACGGATAAAAGAAATAATGGTAGCTTTCAGTCAGATTCATGACAAAAACCCATGGCTTTATAAGGGTGACAGAGTAAACTACTTCGAAGACGCAAGCAGTGCACAGCCGCTCAGGACTGAGAGGAACACTTTATGTGTGTCACTAAACATGGTAGTATGCATGTCAAAAGAGTGCACTGTGTTAACAGTGCACTGGTGTGTGTATTCTTGTAGGAAATCGGGGGCAATCTGATGGAGAGCTGAGAGATTAGGGAGGGTCTTGTTTCATGGACCTTAAGACATCTGTTCTCTCTCTTTTGCCCACCTCCCTCCTTTCTTTGGTTGAACTATAAATGCCCCCCTACCTTGGGGAGTGGTGAGCTGTGGATGTAGGGAGGAATGCGGGGCTTCCACTTGCTTTTCATTAGCACAGGATCTGGTAACACACCTCACTGTCAACCTAATCCCCTCTCTCTCCATCTTGTCCCCTTGCAAAGAGGGGCAGCAACAACCAGGTATACCGCCACAGATGTTACATGGATGAAGGGGATGGTTCACAAGGTCCTCACCCCGCTTTCGATATGTGTATAGGAAAACGGGAGAGGTTGGGGTGACTACAATGGCTTAAATGAAGGAGATGAGACCTCTGTTACTGCCTCTTTCCGTTCTTCATCTACGTATCTTTTCTATCTAATTTTTTCTCAGCCTCTATCACCCCGTCCTTCACATCTTCTCTAGTGTTAATTGTATTCAACTTTTCTAGGTAATTTTTTTTCCATCTCTTTATAGTTGAGCTGTTTTTTTCTTTTATTTTGCCTGTGAGATTTTTTTTTCACCATTGACTTCTCCTGTTTCTTTTATTTTGGTTGTCCTTCACTTGCACGCTGCAGTCTTTCAGCTCTTAAAACTTCCCTTCGCCTTTCTTCTGTTTCTCGAACCACGCCGAAATCATCCTCGGGTCTGCTATGGCTCATCAATCTCAAGCTGCCACTGAAGGCCAGCAGTGCAACAACAGCAGCAACAGTAGTGGTACGTACTACAGAAGTAGGAGTCCTACTACATTCTTCTGTCTTTCATCCCACGCGTACAGCCTCTACAGGGGGTGAGGGATTGGGAGGGTGGCTGTTGACTTATTGTGGCAGCTCAAGAGCTCAATCTTACATAAGAGGAACATTTATCTTTGTTGATACTACTAAGCCTAAAAGGCAGTTGATACATCTATTGTCACAAACAATCAGCCCGCCTATTCGAGATACCTTGTCTCTTTTGAAGGCAACTAATCTAGAACTTTTGGTGGAGAAGTCCTTGGAGAAAATAGCTGCATGTGTGTGGGAAAAAAAAGGTCTATGTGCTCTCAAGAAAATGCGCAGATCAAAAAAAAAAAAATAGAGAAGCCAACTAGGTGAGATAAACATGTCACTCAGCAAGAAAGCTCTAGACATTCATGCAAAATGAGTCCCTGTGTGGGCATTTAGTGACATGAAAGGGCTACGGGTATCAACTAGTACCATGTACAGCCATAACCCTACATGAACCTCCAACATTCTCAAAGAGAAGGCAAGGATATGAAATATCAGCGCCTTTTGTGAGATCGAAATAGAATTTCTCAGTCCTCTGTGGTATAACAGAGAACATCATGCATGATGTATGAAGAGGCAAATGAAAAGTTTGTGGCTCATGGTGACAGCATTAGTTTTATGGCAGCGATTATATTTTCTAGTTTGGTATACACAACTTGGTGGATTACAGAGACGATAGTTCAAAACAGCTCTGAGCCAGACTGTATGAGACAAGATCGATCATTGTCAATCATCATGCGGATCTCATCCAATATTTCCGTTTGTTAAAAGTCCAACGAAAACGCTATGTAACGAGCAGCGGCCTTTTTTCAGTGTTCTAATATTCGAGGAAGAATCCATTACAGTGACAATGAGGAATACTAGACACAGAACCATTTCTTAGATAATCTTAACAAATCAAATAAGTTGTAATAAAAACAAAACTTGTGTGCAAATGGTGACCGATATCTATAAACAGTAATAGCACTTAAAGAAAAGTCATTGGAAGGGATACATTTTGACTTCAGCAAACCTGCCTCCTTTTTCCATTGTATTAAATACGCAGTTTTACTTTTGTTTATAGAAGTGAACACATCAGTGATGGATGAAAGCTGAAAAGCTGGTGACAATCAGTGCAGGGCAGCAGCACTGAGTATTGTGTCACACTGTGGGTATGCAGATCTGTGTAAACAAAGTGCAAATTGTTTGAGGTTTTAATTAAAGTTTTGACACACATTATATCTGAAGTAAGCCTATGACAGCATCTGTAAAACAGATGAAGGCGTTTAAGGAGCCTTGTTCCAACTTTGTCCTTGTCCCTCAGCAACCTCAGACACAAGGGGGTCTCTATTGCTCAACAACATGGAGGTTCATTGAATACCAAGTATTTCTTGGTATTTGCTGCAGAGAGCAGCTCAGTTCATTACTATTTGACCCTGTTTCCATCTGTTCACTGATGTCAAAGTCAATTCCAAGATTTAGTAATAAAAACTAACAGGTGATTCTTTTATATCTATGAACAAATTTAGCTTTTGTTTGGTTTTGAAATTTACAAACTTACATTACAAATTATTCAGCCTTCTGCCTCGTCAATGCACTCATGCATATAATGAGACACATAAAATCACCTTTGTTTCTCATTATAATAAACATGTGGCCGCGCAGTGAAATGTGCAGTGTCACATTAAATCCAAGACTAACAGATGCATGTCACTTTGAAGTGAACTGATAAGATCTTTCCGAGCGTGTGCCTTAGTTAAAGCAACGGATATTAGAAGTGATCAAACTTTCTCAATGATTGAATCCACGAATTTGTGTCAAATATTCCACAGTAATGAAAATAAGGGCAGATGTTCAGATGACCATAATGGTACTTCCTTTGAAACTATTATTTCTGCCATGTAATCAATAACAGCTGTATTAATGGATTTCAAGGTTATTCTGTAAATGAAACCCACAATTTAACAAGGACAAATTCCACAATAATTAATTTTCTTCAAAAATTAATATAGAATATAATCGCGAGACACTGTTTAGAGTAGCTCGTCAGTTTTGCCATTATTACTGCTGGTCATTTATTGTTTTGTATCAAATATCTAAAGCTCATCATGACTGCACTTCAGAGAAGTGAAAGAAAAAAGGGAGAAAAAGGTTAAACGATGTCAGCCATGAAACCAAAAAACTGCCAGAAAAGATAATGGAACCTGCAAGCATGGGAAAAACAAAACTACGACCACCTAAGAACTCTATCAGTGAGCAAGGAACATGCTTAAATTCTAAAGCTGACGTTTCTAAGGATGATGCCCTTTCAAATAAAGTAGAAGAGAGAGGACCTTGTAACTCTTCAATAATTATTTAGAAGACCTTCATACAAGTGTTTACTTTTTAGAGGAAGACATACAAACAACAATAAATGACAGAGAGACGAGAAGATAATTTATGACTGAGAACCACATCAAGGGCCATGAAATAGAACAAAAAAGCCTTGTGACGTTCTGATCATAAAACTTAAAGAGAGACGAGGGGAAAGCATTGAAGAAGAGAGTATGAAGCAATGACATGAGAACATTTTGATTAAAATGCACTGCCATGCATCCTTGGTGTCCTTTAAAATGAGAGGGAGAGTCTGTGGGCGTTACACGGTCATTACGAGTTTTGAGTGTTCTGACTGCTTGCTCCTGTTGAGGTGTGGCAAAAAAGCAAGAGTGACAGCCACACCTTTGTGGTCATAACTCAAAGACATTATGGGAAAAATATGTATTATAATATATTTATAAAGAAAATCAAGCCTAATAATTTAATTATGTATTGGTTTTATATTGCCACCCATTAACAGAGGGATAGAAATGATATTTCCTGAATCTTGTGCTTTGTCTGCCTCTCTGCATTCTGCTTGAAAAAAAAATGATGAAATGCGTCCGTGAATCACAGATATTGGATCACGGATCAGGAGATAAGTGAATCTTTCCTGGCCTAAACAAAGCCAAGAAAGTATAATGAAGAACAGGATGCAAAATGAGGTGACTTGCCAGACTGTCATGAGATACAAGAGGATTAACAATAAATAAATATTTAATTTTGGGGGAAAAAAAAAAAAAAATGTTTTTGATTGACTCACCTTCTAACCGAGACGCTGACTTAATGTTCAGAGTTCCATTCATGGCTGACACTGACGCAGTGATGCTGGGCCTCATTGGGTGTGCCTCGGTTTCCATGACAACGACAATTTGGGCTGTACACAGGGAGACCTTATGGAAGGACAGCGCAAAGGTCTGGATGTAGCCGGTTTTGCCGAGGCCCCGGGGCTGATAGCAGAGGTCTAAACAGGGAGGAAATGCCCAGGGTGGTGTCTTCATAGGGGATGATTGAGGGGTGGAGGAGGTGGATGGTGGTTTGCTAGAGGTGTCCCAAGAGTGGTTTGGCAAGACTTTCTTCAAGTAGGCTCGGGCTTGCTCGAACTTCACCAGCGTTGGGTTGATTTTCAGAGGGCGGGACAGCTCTATACTCAGCTCAGCTATGGAAAGACATTGTGGAAAACATAAAAACGCTCAAAAAGTCCTGATGAAGGATGATATTATTACATAATATTAAATAACAAAATATGTTTCTCAAAACCAACAAAATGTTTTTCGACAAAAAGGGGAGTATGTGTTGTAGTATGTTTTTGTATGTCGGCATCTCACGTGCAACATATTTTGTTTGTGCGCGTGTGAATGGGACTGTGTATATATAACGGAAACAGATTAGGTACACAATTGTCTGCCATCAGTTAGTTTTGGTAATGGGCAGCCTTCATCAGAATCTAGCCTATGCAATTCTGTCACCTAGATTTGCTGTTGAAAACCGCTGAACACTATCTATTTCTTTATGTATTTATGTTCACAGCACAAACAATTGGCATTTTCTTTGGAAAATCTGATCTTGACATGAGTGTGACACAGCAGAAGACAGTCTTCAGTCAAGCCACACATCCAAGACTCCTTGTTTCTCTCCCGCACAACGTCTTCCTCGCGCTCTGTTGCTCTGCTGTCTTCAAACACTTGAGTGGAATTTACAGAGACACATGAATTAACTCAATGCCGTTTTACACCACTTCCATTATCCCATTTTTCCACTTGGTCATGATGATGGGAGAGGGAGGCAGCTGAAAACAAGCACAGCTGTTTTTCATGGTCTCATCAAGGGACCAGTGTTTAGAGGCTTTTTTTTTCAAGTTTCGGGCCTCCCATCTTTCTCATTCCCAGGTACAAGCACCGCATGACACGAGTGGGAGCACTGCCAAAAGAAGTAAGCATGGAGGCACACATACACACACACGCAGCGCTGCCACACACAGCACGCTCAGGCTTCTTTTTCATTTAATCCAGTTGAAGTGAAGCACGTGGAAGGATGGCCGGTGAGAAGAACTGGAAGAAGCATAGGTGGAATTTGCTGTGCAATGT
This sequence comes from Fistularia commersonii, assembly GCF_037954325.1. NCBI lineage: Eukaryota > Metazoa > Chordata > Actinopteri > Syngnathiformes > Fistulariidae > Fistularia > Fistularia commersonii. Next base: position 7,715,286 of record NC_141294.1, on the reverse strand, counting down.
AGCTTATCATTTCCACTTGACTTATCACCAGGGAACTTTCCAGTGGTGTAATAAAAAGTCTGTATGCAGCTGTTCATCCAGGTCCCCCTGCTCCCCTTCCCCGGTGTTTTCACTCCTTTATCCCCCTCCCCCGTTTCAATGTTACTCCTCTCTGTTTCTCTCGTCTCTTTCTCTGCCCTTCCTATCTTTTAGTTTTCAGCTCGGCCCCAGTCTAATCAACCCCACCCCAGCTGTAATCACATAAAGCTGTCGCTGATCAAGTGCCAGAGTTGGAGCCTGGGCCTTGCATGGTTCTCGGCAGACGCAGAGCCGGTTTTGATCGTTGACTTTTCTCTATCTCAGTCCCCTTCTGGTCCTACTCAGAAAACCCATCCCTGTAGTAAAAGAGCTTCACAGGCATTAGGAATTTATTGTTGTGTAACCTCACCTGGCTTACTATTACAATTCTGAATACTTTTGTGGACCTCTTGTGAGAAATTGTTAATCCTCTGCGTTGAACCTGTGATGGATGAACAATTAACAGTCGCCAGCCACCGAGCAGAGCCTTGGAAGCAGTTTGGGTTTCAGTGTCTTGCTCAACAACACTTGGATAAGCTGGGAGGAATCCAGGAATTGAACCAGGCACGCCTGCGACTTGCTTGGCTAAATGGGTAAATGCTTAATTGGGTAAAGCAATGTATAACTCTGCCTATTCCGTAAGAAACCCATGCAAGCGTTCAAAGCCATTTTATACTCATACAATTTCATGGTTTTTCAGATTTTTTTTCCAAGTTTCAAGACTGCTGAAACTTCTGCTTACACTATGACTATTGAAGTAAAGTTTAACTAGAGTCAATGCAAGCACGCACACACATTCAGTTTTCAATATTGGATATTTATATTTTGGGTTTTCTACATTTTTCTTGTATAGATTAACCCTATTTAGGTGGCTTGGGAAAAAAATAAAAGCAGATGAAGAATTCGTTAACTGTGCGTTTATTCCGAGTCCAAAGAATGTTGAATGTCTGACTGCTGAAATGTGATTTGACACTAATGGGCCATTAATAATGTTAAACGATCCCATCCCTCTCCAGCTAATATCATGATTGATGGTCAGAGTAATGATGTAGTGGCTCCTGCATATAAAGGGCACTACTGCGCGGCGTCGCGTGAAAATTTAAAGAAAGCATTTTAGCTTAAAAAGCTAATCAACTTTTTAGAATGCACCTAACTAAACAGTCAGACTAATTGTTCCCATCCAATCACATTTCTAGTTTTCACAGGTGGTATCCTCTTTTAGACTTGAGCAAGACTTAAAAGATTTAAAAGTCTCTCAGCTCTCTGCCTCTTAATCTGCAGAAGGAAAAATTAGTCACTAGCACAATGTGTTCACTTACTGATGTTCCATGGATTAACTGTTGGACTTTAAGTGCAAGTGTCACGTCTTCCTCGGGATTAAATGTCAAATGACAAACACATGTATTGTTATGTATTTACACAAATTTTATCATGGTGTGATGGGCAGGTAATTTACTTTTACACTCAAGCATCCCAATATACACTGTAACTACATGTTAGACACAATTTGATTTATTTATAAAACTAATTTATAAATGTTGTGGGGTAAAAAAACAACAAAAAAACGTGCAAAACCACACCCCCTACTCCTTTGGAGAACACACTTAAGCGGGGATATACAAGACACTGAATCTCTAATTAAATCGGATTAAGTCTGTCAGATGCCACCTTTGTTATGTTACAATTAAGGTACATTTGATTACTAACAGAGTAGAGATATATTGTGTTAATTATCTTGCTTTCTTACAACCAAAAAAATACAAACATGTTATTCAAAGCCATCTTTAAATGTACCTGTTGAGGTGGACTGAGGGGTGGTCAAGGCTGGGGAGGATAAAAAAGGGAAAGCCAAAGCGAGCTTTTTCAGTGGTGTCATGCTCACGTGCATTAGCGTTTTTATTGAGAACAGTTCCACATCAGCCAGACTAACAGCTATTTTAAGCAGGGCGCTGTCATTGGGAAGGTCTGTGTGAGGAGTGGGCATCAAATATGGGGGTTGAGAGGTGATGCTGGTGTTCACATACTTTTAAAGAATCGGCCTTAATGTGAACAGGCTGGAAGGAATCATAGACAGGCCCTTCTCAGGTGTCAGGCTCTATTAGCACTTGTGAAAGTGGGAGATCAAGGTCTAACAAAGCTACATACACACACATATTCTTTGCTCGGTGGTAAAGGAGATCAAATATTCCTATTACCTAGGTTACTGTGCATTTTAGCAAGGTCACGAATGACACCTTACCCCTTTGAACTCGGTGTGTGTGTGTGTGTGTGTGTGTGTGTGCGTGTCTTTACGTGTGCGTGCATGTGTGTGCAACCGCCACGAACCCTGTTTTCATTTCCAACCCACCTTTGATTCCCTAGCTGACTTCTTTTAAGCTTGACTCTTGACAGCAGCAACCTATGTCGACACAGGTGGCAATGTGTCCAATTACACTGAGCCAGTATGCGAATAGTATGTTTGTGCAAGTCTATGTTTGTGTGACCGATAATGTTTGAAGAGTATCTGTAGAATCCCAAAGTCACAAAAAGAGCCTCAAACCTAATAAGGCCAGTGACACGTGTCTTACATGCCATCTGATTCAAATTAAGAGTGGTTCTGGACAGTTCGGAGGGGCATGAGTTTGTATACAGTACCTGACAACATTTCTTAGAACCAATAGCTTGACGGGAACCAGGGACATGGGAGAGTAATGGTTCCAATTTGTTCTAGCTAATCTATCACCTCCTGCCTCTCTGCAGAGAGAAGAGTGATCTCTGGTCTCTAAGTGGTAGCAGTTACATCTCTAGACTCAGGGACTGACCCTCAATGAGACTGGAAGTGTGTAGGATCGATGACACAAAAGGGAAAGGGAAGGGGATCCAACTCTACCTCAAAAACATGTTTGCAAGTCAAACACTGAACCTGAGCCTTGAACTTGGGTGGTGAAAATCGTTCTTCCTGTGTGTATCTATATTACTTGTGTTTATGAGAGTGTGTGTGTGTGATGAGTGGCGGCTGACTGAGGGTCAGTGCTGAAATATCATCCAGTTTACAGTACACAGGTTACAAGTGTTTCCCACTCTGCATCCTTGGGACGGCAGCTATGATTGGTCATACTGAATAAATGCTCCTGAAATTGTGAGCACATTGCTATAAACACACAGGAAAATCTGGCTTCAGAACAGTCTGCTCTCCGTTTGTGCCTCCTTGAAATAAATCAAATATGAAACACTGTCAAATCAAAGTGAGGTTGCCAAACATGATACATACACATCACACCGCACATGCATAGACATGCAGGGAAAAACAGTTGTGAACAATCGTACATGCACATAAACCATCTGTGAAATCAGCAGGGGATGGCTAAATATAATTCCCTCTGTTCATTGCTCCCATTTTTCTTATTCTTTCATTTTAAATATGGATGCGACAATTACAATTTTCACAACAGAAAATATTAACTTAAAACAAATAATAAAACATAACTCAAATTGGAGTTTGGCCCCAACAATAACTTTGATTCCAAACACTATCATTAGCAATTCACAGATTAATCTGATGGTTTACTCCCTTGTACCTACTGAGTTATTATACTTTATTTGACTAAAAAAAACAAAGATGAATGTGCGTGGTTGCACATGTGTCTGTGACTGTCAATGTGAAGGTAGACCAGTAGCGAGTGTGATTGAACCTAGATATTTCAAGTATACTCTGACCTGAGGGGCAACCTTAACCTGCACCTGGATCTCGTCTGTCACTTGCCAGGGTGCTGTTGTGTGTGTGTGTGTGTGTGTGTGTGTGTGTAAGTATAGAGAAAGAATGTGAGTGATTATCAGTGGAGTTGTCCTACAAACGAGGATAATACTGCATTTTCTGCCTCAAAGGAAACACCTGACGGAAATCGGTGAATTCTGGCATGGCATTTTAACAGTCAGTACAGCAAGCTTACCAGATCACTGTTGGTAAATGTACTTAACAAATGGATCATACACAAAAATAAACTACACAGTAGTAAACATACACGCTATTACTAGACTGTACCTTTTTAATTAATGTTTCTTTTTTCAAGGATCTCAGGAATTAGATAGGGTTTGGCAATATTTACAACATTTTCTAAAGCATTAAGAAGAGGACTGGGACTCTGCAAAGAATGGTCAGTTCTCCTCTTGGGGGCAACTTTTTGACCTTCATATTGGTGAATCCTTGGACAATGACAACAGGTAAAAAAGTGTCTTTCTTGTATGAAAGCAGATCAGATTCTGAGAATAGTCTAATGCATTTTTAATTACGCATCAAACTTTAAATGTGGCCTCATGGACTTAACGTTTGATTGCACAATATGTACAGAGAGCTGCACTGTGTTTTCCAGGCGGAAAAAGAAACTAAAGGGTTTCCATTCACAAAAGGAAGGGATGTGTGTGGGCGTGGGAGCACTATCACTCCACAAATTACCACCAATAGCAACCATCATCCATACTGGTGCTCCTTTTGAACAGACACGTGCTTTATGTGCTACTGATTGTATTTCTGTTAAAGACAAACACATGAAACACTATGTACATGGCTAGATGTCAATGTGTTTGAGTATGAGTCAGCTGCAGGTGTCCCACTGGGTCCACAGAGCTGAACTCTAAAGGATGTCCTGCGCCTACACACACTCTGGATGAAACCCTCACTGGGGCAACACAGTTGCACACTTTCGTTCACTGAAAAGCCCACTCGTACTTTTATTCATCAATTATATTTGGATAAGATGTCAGCCCAACCTATAGGTCAAAAAGCCGAGGGTAAAGCTAGTCATGTGGATAATGGATCAGTCTAAATTTAGAGAACCAAACCCCATGAAAAACACATCCACAGGAGACTGATGAACTACACAAACCCACACACACATGCACACGTACGCACGCACATTCTCTCTCTCTCTCTCACACACACACACACACACGCACACTGACACACGCTAAAACCTTGTAGTCTGGTCACTGAATGTGAAACAAATCCTTTAAAAAATATTTATAATCTAAAAAAAGACAAACATTTTGGCATGCTCTGATTGCATGTGTTGGTTACAGTTTTTTAAGTATGCCCGCCTGCCGGCCTTCCTGCCCCGCCTTCCTACCTGCCTATGCATGTGCGTGTGCGTGTGTGTGTGTGTGTGTGTGTGTGTGTGTGTGTGTGTGAGAGATTCCCACCTGGACCATTGAGGAAATCTTTGATCTGGAGACACATCAGAGGCGGAGGGATGCCCGTTTTACTATCCACCTCACCCGCTGCAGTCTGCAGCCAAATCACATTGTAATCTAGAGACTCTGGGAGAGTTTTTCCTGGGTCTAGAGAAGATGAGATATGAAAAAGGATCAGGATGAATATTGCATACACTACTTTTAAATTACTGTGAAGGATTGGAAAAACTGAGAAAGAAATAAAACAGAATAGCATCATTATTTCATTAAATTAAGACAAGACATAAAAAACTACAAGTCTCTTGTATTCATCAATGTACTCATGATATTTTCTTTTTCACACAGTTTTTGACATTCATTACTCAATCTTCTTACCTAGGCACTTGTAATCCGAAGCTACTCCTCGCAAGGCCACGTTGAAGACGGAAATCTCCATCCTCTGTTTGCGGTGGTGGCAGCTGAGCAGGGCAGAAGGTTGTATTACCTGGAGATACAGAAGGGGTTCCAACACCTGGTCAGAAGCCCCTCTTCTTCCTGGCTGCCTCACAATAGTCACACCAAGTGCTTGGCGGGCTGAGGAACGGCTGGGGTTTGGCAGACAGTCCAGGGAGAGCGGACTGCCTCTCAACAGCGGGGAGGCAGGCTGGGAAACGTTACTGTTGAGGATATCCTCAGCCGTAAGCTCAGTAAGGTTACCCTCCGCGACTGGAGCAGGGTCCGGTGTAGCGGAGGTTGAGACTGGAGGAGACTCACACAAGATATCACGTTGGTTGAGAGCGCTTTTCCCCATCTATGAGCAGAGCAGCAAAGCGTTTATTATTGTTACACTCGACAATCTTTGGTACTGATCAATAAGTTGCTGAAAACCGTCTGCTAAATGATTAACAACTGCTGGCCTGGCTGACTGGAGTGTATCAAACAACCACAGGCCTTACATTTGCGCAGAGATATTCCGATACCAGTTGAAAGCGTACTAAATCTGAAGTCCTAGGACTACTACATAGTCATGCCCAAATCTAGTGTGGATGGTGATGAACTAATCAGGATCCATATATATGGAAAAACCCATATTAAAGTCCTGATTAAATTCAAAATGACACACTTCAAAGGGATCAAATGTGTATATTCATTCAAGGTAATTGTGAGCAAGATTTTGCAATGATTGGATTATGTCCATGGAGTGATATGGTTTTCTCAAAAGTACTAATGTAGTGTTAATTTTAAGTTGTACCATATGTGCGCACATTCATATGTGCTAATGTGTCTCGAGCAAAAATTAATACTTTGGCTAATTTATAAATTCTTTTTTTTTTTTTACCTTGTCTGCAGGCTCCCTCCTGTCATGTGTATTTGGGGAGTCTGTTGATGATGGACAGGTCTTTGAGGGAGTGGAGCAGGCATAGGCCATGATAGACAGCCTACTAGCAGTAAGGAAGATGTCAAAAGGAATGAAGCTGAGATTCTTCGTGATCGCTGATTTGTGGGAGGGCCTTGCAATACAGTGATGACTGGCCCCGCTCTGCTGCTCGATCTGGACTATTCTGATGTGAGCGCTATCGCTGCCAATGCCGCTGTCCTGTCCAGTTCCACTGTGACGTGACGAACAGTCAATGCCTGCCTCAAAGTTTCGACAGCCATGTTTCTGCTCGTGTCGATGCACCTATACACAGAAACAAAGAAAAATAATACCATGTTGCAACGTAAAGCCATGATTTATGAATTCAGATTTTTGGAGGGGGTGTTTAAGGTCATGAGAAATATGACTTTTCCAGTTTAAACAGAAGAAAAATGCATGACATTGACACCATAGCTTGGACGACATGATTAGGATGGAGATTCCAGCATCTCTCGACAAGAACATTTTCCAGAGATAGAAATAATTGAGAAAAGTGACACTAATACCTCTTAACATGAGAAGCATCTTAATATATGTAACCAAAATGACGATTCACTTTGCATTCAAAATAATTCATATCAAATCAAACAGAGAGGGTTTATGGTTTGTTAGCATCACAGTGAGGGATCAAGTATCATTCAGTATTTTTTCATATTTGGCAAACTGTATTTGTTTCATTACAAGGGCACATAAACCAAATAGTTCTCTTGATTAAAACCACGGATAATCTGACTGTACAAGGAGAGCATCTTGTAGCGACAGAAACATTAATGATACCGTAGCCCTATTTCTGTGGTTTTTAAGAAATACTGTTCTTTTGCAATATGCATAATGTAGTCAAAAAACGAGTAACTCCAGTAAATTAATTTGTCTTGTGCAGTGACTGGTGTTGTGTATGAAGAAGCTGAAATTTTATGCTTGGCTCCAAATAACATTTGTTGAGACAGTTCCAGCTGTTGAGGCTATAAAAAGCTTTCAGTGACAGATGATATAAATCAATGAGACTAGATTGTTGGCTCTAAGGCGACAATGAAAACAAAATCATTATTCTGCTACCATAGCATGCCATCTCCATGACTATAAAAGAAGCAGTGGCTGGCTCCCATGGGACAGAAATGAGAAGCGCTCATAAAACTAAATGCTACCTACCCAATGATAAAATTACTGGACATAACGTTGAGCAGGCATGTGTTTGTAAAAAAAAAAAAAAATAGGAAAAATAACTTCAATGCAAACAAAATGCGAGATCTTGTTGATGTTGTGGAACAAAAGTTGAAAATACACAGTATACACAGTAAAAGACACGTAGACGGGCCCCTGTCTTTCCATCCGCTGTTGCCTGTTTCAATATGTATCTTAGGGACAAGCTTGTCAGGTGCATCATCATCATTCAAACAACATCAACACAGTAACGCAACCACAACGCTGAGCCCTGACCCCATTATAGCCAATGCTCTTGGGTAAAACATCACTTTCAATTAGCTCCTAATGTGCTTCGAAACATGAATGAGATTTTAAAAAAATGCACGCACGCTCACAGGCACACAAAAAAAAAACGCAGTTTTCAAAAGAACCAAGGTGTGGCCTATTCTAACCCACCCTCATCTGATCAAACCTGCACATGGTTGCTATTACAGCATGTACTCTCAGCTGCCCCCTCACTCTCTCTACATCACTCCCTCCAACCCTTTCCATGAGAATTTTAAATGTATATTATTGCTGTGGCAGAGATAGTGTTTCAAGACCTCCAGGCAAATACTAAACCCACTGGCAGCACATTAGACAGAATACTTGACTTATTAGATATTTCCTATTCTAAACAGTGTCATCAAAGGCTAAGAACAAGAGCCATATAAAACGCTGCTGCACGCCTGCCTGCCTGCTCGCCTGTTCTGTTCTTTTTGTCCAGACTCATATGTAGGGCTTCCACAGAATCGGCCCTGCCAGATCCTTCTCTTTTCACCGGACTAATGAGGACAGGATGTGTGCACGTCTTTTCTGTTGCAATGTAAGATTTTCCAAGCAATGGGGAGGGGAGAAAAGGAAGAAAAGAGCCTGGACCTGTCTCCATATGTGTTGTGTTAAGCGGGTGAAACTTGTATTGAGGTAAAGAGGTATTTGAAAAGCTTTTCAGCAAAGGCAAAATGTCCACTCCAAGGAGTGCCCCTTGTTGGAAGGGACGAATAAGCTGCACAGCAGCTGGGAAAGAGCAAGAGCCAGGAGAAACTGCCAGATACTCTTTACGCTTCCCCATCTCTCCTCCTAAGCTTTGGCTGTACACATGCATTTACAATTACAGCAAATACCCCGTCTTCTCTTTAACCACTACTGCTAAGAGAGTGCCCCCTAAGCAAATTCTTGGTCTATATTTAGACGTGCTTACAAGCTGAATAAGGGATAATGGGGAACACACAATCGGGGGCACAGAGAAAAACAGACAATGAGAAAATATACTGCAACACACAGTTGCTCAGTAGTTTGAATCAGTGCATGCAATCAGTAAATTCCTAAACATAAACACACAAGGGTTTGATCTCTATACTTTTGAAGCACACAGCTGGCTTCTTACTTGTGTTTCTGGGCTTAGTTATATCCCATTATGCTTACTTAAAGAAAGAGGGGGACAGGTATACACGGAGAACCTAAACTCATGACTCTGTGGTCTCTGTGCTATAACCTTTTGCCAATTTATTCATTGACAGAGGGCAATAAATTCAGAATAAAAACACGCGCTGAAGCTACAGGCCCGGTCCCAGCTGAAATCCCCTTTTCCAACCATTACTTTCTATTACATTATATAATAGCTGTACTGAAGCGCTATTTCCACATCCCAATGCAATCTTTCTCTGGACTTGGTTGATCACAGTCATGAATGTGTGACTACACACGTACACACAACCCCCCCAAACCCCATCAGCCAATCATGAGATCATCCTCCTCAGAGTCTCAAGGCAGAACATTCTGGAAAATGGAGGATAATCCTCAAAGTGTGAAACCATGAGTTTCCAAAGTGCCAATCATATCAAAGCCTATCTGTATGACCCCTATTTTAGTCAGTGTAACTCGGAACAGCTTGTCTAGAATGAGACTAATAAGCAGGAGCAAATGTCACTTCATCCAAATGCCACCCGTTTACAGTGTTGGCCAGTGTTAGTCCAATATGACAGCATAACTTTTACATCTGAGTACCACATATGCAGTTAAGTGTTTCCAGATGAATCAAACGTACATTGCAATCAGGTTCAGGGATGACAGAATAAGAAAATCAGAATGTTTTAAGACGGTTAGAGAGGTCATGTTGGTCAATACAAAGCATATAGTAAATTCAGTCTGTGTTACAAAGGTGACCAGTATTTCTTTCATATCTGGATTTAACAGCAGATCATCCAGACCCAGATTCTTGCATGTTACAGTTTATGCCACGGGAATAGATAACTAAGGAGAAGATATTAAAGTGTTTTCTATTTGTGAAAAAGAGGTCACAGCCAGCAAAAGACACAGTGAAATTGTACAAAGAAATGCAACTAATGCACTTACAACGCACAAAATCACAATCACATGTAATATGAATAGGTGCCGTACTGGAACACAACACTCAGTCACGATAATAGTCTGGTCTTGTGAGTCAGAACCAAGGGGCAAGTAGTCATGACGCACACAACTGGATTCTGAATAACAAAGGGAGGATGGAAGTAATGCAGAAAATAATCTACTGTGATAATAGATAGGGGCAACGAGAAAACGCTACGCTAAACTGAGTTGGTCAAAGTAGAGTGGACTCATACAGGAAGAACTGGATGGCAGAATAAATGTGAGGTCCAGATGCTGCTGCACAGCTGGCTGTCAATGACACCTCCTGAGGAGAGGCTCAATGAAAGCAAGGCTCCCGCTGAGGGATGCTGCATATCCTGCTCTATTCCATGTTCCACTGACATTATGTGATGATGAAATCATGTAACAAGTGACAGAAACCAGTGCTGATATGCCAGTCACCTTTGTCTGATCCAATATAAAAGACTCCTTCTCTGCTGCTGTTGGTAAAGGGGTCAGATTCCCTTGAGAGTAAAAGCTGATAAAATGAATTTATATTTGTAAATTTAGGTGAGGCGGGGGTAATGAATTAACAAAACAATATAAACCCAAAAATTTTAGTGAAGATAGCACAGAGATGAAGAGTTTTTAAGCATCCTCCGAGATGGATTGGAAACTCACCAACCAGAGCATGAAACACCAGAACAAAAACAAATACAACAAAAAAATTAAAAAAAACAAACAAACTGTTTTTCTGGCAGAATCCTCTACAGGCATTTCCTTAGTGAGGAGTGTTTACTGTTCCAGATAACTTCAAACGAATACAATTTAAAAATTATACCCTGCAAATACTACTACCTAGTCATTAGTCTGCGGGTCACCAATGTTTTCTTTCCTGATTTTTAGACTTTTAGACCTCTACACCGGCTATGTATTGTGCATATAATTCTTGTCCTCCAAAGCCGTATCTTTATTGCTTGATTAAGCATTTATCTTAAATTATTGTGGAAATGTCTGGTTCTTAAAATTGACAGATTTCAAAATATCTGTGTAGTGTTAAACTACAAGTAGGAAAGCTTAAAGTTTGGAGGTACTTTAAATTATGCCTTTCTCTAAAGTAGAAAAAAAAAAAAGAGTTTGCCACATTTTTCCCATGTCTCCCTTTAATGCCAGTAGAATTCCCATTGAAATGCATGGGAAGTTATATCACTAAATCTTTCTGAAAGAACTATTCAGGAGAGCTACTTCACTTAGAGGACGTCTGCATGGAAAGTAACTTCTGTATCTTGGCTACATCAGACTTTACAGGTTAAGCCCCTGTTGTGCTACCCACTATTGTTGACCAGAACCATAAAACTGATAGCGGGGCCTCTGTTCTTTTGTGTTCATAGAAGAAAACCTCAAAGCAGTAATACCTCATCTTAATCAAAAATAATAACAATAATACTCAACTAAATGCCACAAAGACGGCAATTTATTCTCTCGTTTTCTTTCAGAAAACAGAGGGTGGAAGACATTTATAATATGAAGTCACTGTTCTCTGTATGCCATAACAGCGGTCTCAAAGTGAAAAAGGGCATCAAAGGCAGTCATTTAATACAGTCAACTTTGTTTCAATAACAAAGGCAACCTGCTATGCACTTCAACTGAACCACAACAAAGGAGCAATGGAAGGTCGCGACCTCAGAACTTGGAAATGGATGCTGAGTGCTTCAGAATGACTGTCAACTGTACTTTAAACATAGCATACTGCAAAGCTCAGGGTGCCAAGTGGGGCCATTTTAACAAGCTCCCTCCACTCTGTAATACTAGTGGGTGGGTGGGTTTACTCCTTTAGGGTTTAACAGTGTGTTTCTCAGACTTTGACAGGCAGCACAACAGTAATTTTCTCACTGGTTTCTCATTCCTGTATATGTCTCCCTCGATCTTTATTTTGGACCGGCTGGGAGAAATAAAAAAAAAAAATCATGAAAAAAACTGAGTTAACATACTGGAGACTCGTCTCGCCCTGATGCCACAGCGATGTGCTAACAAAGATCAGACAAAAGTCATATGACAGCATATTGACATTCCCACACTAGCGGGTCAGCTGGATCACTTTCCACCCACAAAGTCCAACAGGAGGAAACACGAAAGGAAGGAATGTCTTTGTACGGTAAGGCCAGTTTATGTTGAGGAACATTGGTAAAACACCTTACTTATCAACTCGAGAAAAGATGTACAGAAAGAAAAACACGATTACAGAATGTTCTTACATTTTCAGCTGCTTTATGGTTTGGAAAAGCCCTGGCTCTAAAACAAAGATACACAATGATAAAGGCTGAAGGATGAAAAGAAAAATTGGTAAAAGAGCAAGTTAATGTGGTCCATCTGGGGAACTACAGCTTGCTGCTCAACAAAAACCTGGCTCTGGGAGATGTGGCAGCCAAAGCCTCCGTTTTACAATTGTTTGAACTTCAAAACTGGTTCCCTCCTACGCCTGTACACAACATTAGTTTGCTTACAAATATTTTGCCACAAATAGAACGCAGATTGCTATTGCTTAGTGAAACCAGGCAGTATCCAGAGTCCTGACATTCAGCAGGCCTCTATGTTTTGCTCAACAAGTTGAATTAAAGCCTGAGGCCTTCCCCATATGACTCCAGGCCCAGAGAAACACTCGCCAAATCCACCGTGCCCCGTTTCTAATCTTGAGCAATCAAGAATTATTTAAATGGTCTGAAGGACACCACCCCTAAAAGCCCAGCAGGACACTTACTGCTTCAGCCAATCTCAACAGATCCACCAGTCTAAACCAAAACTCTGAATCAGAGCAACCAATCAAATACATCAGTTTGCTTTGGGGGTGATTGTGAGGACATGCAGGAATTATCCCATAATGCTACAATAACACTGGCTGTTTGTATAAGCAGAAAACATAGTAGTGCTATTACTCATTGAAAGACATGTTCAAAAACTCCAGATGACAATGTCTTCATTAACACCACAACTGCGTTTTTGAAAACAAACAGATGAGGAAAAATGGCCTACCATCATGATGTAAGTTACTAGAAATGATATACAGACTCTCTCTTCTCATCCAGTTTAATCTCTTGGCCTGAAAACGAGTACTGCTGAATGGTTCTTATCAACAAATACTTTCATTATTCACGATAAACAAAATATTACTTGCACAGTAAACAAAACAGAAGTAAAATCCCAGATATTTGGCAATTATATTATCGTGCGGCCAAAGTTGGATTTAGAATTTGGCAGAACAAATATCAGTGATAAATAGTCATTGTGCATTTAATATTAGACGTATATTTATCAAATCACAACTTATGAAGAAAAGTGTAACATCTCAATTGATGACTGAGTTAAGATGAAAGCCAGATGTGGATAAAAGGTGTGATTTTACTGTAAGAAACACTACGGCAAATGTGAATGAGAGACAGAAAAACCCTGTCTGATGGTCTGATTCAATTTCTGTGATTCCATCCCCCAGAGCAGGAGAGTCATCATTAGACTCTCTTGCCTTTATCCTCTCTTCCTGCCTTTATTCTTTCTTTCTATGGGAATAGAGTAGAGCACAACTGGCTCTCATTAGAAGTCACCGTCCCTATTTGGTTTTGAGATTTGTGTGGGGGTAAATTTCTAATCTAATTTTGAGGCTGCAATGTTTACACACGAGAGTCCCAGAGTAAGGTGGGCTACGTGGTGACGGTGACTTCTGAAACTTGTGGGTGTGATGGAGTGTGTGGGCGAGCTACTGTGAGAGTAGTTCTACCTTGTTCTACCTTGTTCTGATTCACAACTTGACTCATTTAACTGATCTTAAATTGTGTATGGGTAACTTAAGACATTTAAAGGAACTGACAACATACTCTGTTTATATCAAGTGAGCAAAAAAGAAATTCGTGGCATTTCTCTAAAAAAAAAAACAACAAAAAAAAAAACAAGCATGCACAAAATGAAAACACACATTTTTCTATAGTAATCCGGTTTCAACTTGGCCCTCCAGATCACCCATTCAAGCTTTTAACTTAACATCATCAGCAGTGGCATTATGTTACCAACAAACAAACAACAAAAAGAGACTTCAAAATGCATTGTCTACAAAACGGGTTCCATGGTTGACAGAAGGAGACGCTTGAGAGACTTCAAAAAACAGTGGAGATGCCTTTCATTAGGTCATGCAGTATTCCACTGAAATGTCTGAATGTACTGCCTGGCGGCCATGTCTGTATGCTCTGCTTTAGTAACACTGTCACGAGGAAATGGCAACAGCAAGGAAAACAACACTGACCTGAGGTGAGGTGGGGAAGTTAAGAGTGGGGCAGGGTGGGAGGTGAAAGGTTCATTCCAGGGGTGCTATGATCAGCCAACACCCCCAAGGAAGCAGTGCACATTCACTCCTGGTTATGAAAAGATGTGATTGGAAATGCACACAAGCTTGAGCGTGTACTGAAATGCAAGCACACATAACAGCTAAAAAAAATTTACATGAGCACATGCATGCGCACACGCGCCATGCACACACACACAAATTCAAAGACCAACGTGAACAGAAGAAAAATCCTGGCTTGCTGTCTATTTACAGAGCTGAAATAAGAAGGGGAGGATTGAAGTAATCTTCCTTTATTTCTATCTGGATATGCTCCCAGGCCTGAATGAGACAAAGGCTCTGATGTGCTGCATGTTCAGTTCTCAAAGGAGAATGATGTAAGACCCCCTGTCCCCTCATCTGGATTATGTGGGGTGGTTCTAAATACAGGGGGACATAAAGGACAAGGGTAAAGGACGATGTGAATACAAAAAAAAAAAGCACACCCATGTAAGCGGCTACAATGGCTATCAGATTTTTTTTAGACTTTAAAAACCTTGGCTAGGCTAGACAAGCGACGTTCAAGAGAACATTAAAGGTGAAGAAACAATTTCGGGTGTCTAAATGCATGACCACTTGGCCTTTCTGGTCAATTTGAGAACCAGAATTAAAGACGGGAGGGCAACTGCACTGTATTGAACTACAAAACTCCCTCATCCTTTCACACATGATTTTTCCTTTTCTGGCTGCGGTACTGATATTGGAATCACACACACTTGATCAAAAAACTTCATGAACTGAAGTCTATCCCAGGTGTTGGAATACGGGAAGTGTATGCTTGATAATTAATCTCAGACATCATATCCACAACACTGCAGCCACCACAAATAGACAAATTGAAAAAAGTAATGGATAAAATCAACGTCTCACTTGGTCATTCAAATAATGTAATGTATGTTCCTACACCTGGACATGTAGACACTGAGAAAATATATTTGGTAAAAAAAATAAAATAAAAACATAGATTCCAAATTTTGCATATTCCCAGTACCAGGTATATTTCCCAAGTATGAAGCAAATTACTATCCCACTCTGAGAAAACTGTATTTAAAATACGTGATCATTAAAATGTCAAAAAACTTAAAATGTTTATTACAATTTTGAAGTACTGAAGGCGTTTTGGCACGGCCTGATTTTTCCACCCACGAGTCAGAGCCTGACAAAGAAATTCAATTAAAAATAATAACTTTGACTGGGCAATGATTAGGTGTTTTCACTTGAAAAACAGCTTCAACAGTCAAAAAAAATTCAAAACAGCAAGTTTCCCACTCATTCATACCGTAAACAAAATACTTAGTTTTGGATAGATTTGTTTTATAAAGTTATGGGGTCAAAGTGTCCGACTTGAATTGGTAGATTAATAACAGCTCATATTCTGGTGTTACCTGACTGACAAAGGGGTAGTGACGCCTAACTTAAAAGAAAATAAGCAAGAATCCATGGAAAATCTCCCAAGTATCTGGAATGATTTGCAAATTTTGTCTTGGGATAAATATTTAGTTTATGAGAGTGGTCCAAGAGGAACTCGGTAGTACTACAGTTAACCACAGGACCTGCGGAGAACGAGATAGGATGGATGGTACTATCAAATACAAACACACGCAGACCAATGCAAACCCAAATGTAAAGTCACACCCACAAAAATTTTTACAACACAATCCAATTTACACAAAGAGAACTCAATACTTCTGACCACCTGTTATTCTAGGTAAAAGCTTGCTTATACAGGTGACAAAAAAATCTGTTTCCTCTTTTCACCTTGAGAAAAAAAAAGGGGCTAGTCCACTGAACAAAGTCTGCAATGGCATGCGTACATATGTGTGTGTGTGTGTGTGTGTGTGTGTGTGTGTGTGTGCTAGCTGGCCTGGTACAGCCTGCTTTTACAAGTCCCGTGGGTCTCTGACCCTGTTTCCTCTGCAGGCAGGGAGAGAAAGGGCACTTCTGACTCCACCTCACCTGAGTAGAAACCTGATCCCCCAGTTCACGGCAGGGGCCCTGCTGCCTCTCCTCAAAGACGACGTTTGTTTCCCTACGCTAATATAATTCCAACCATCATGATTTTATCTGAAGTTTCACGCCAATTTCGCCAAAACCGATTGAGGGGAGAGCAAATTCAGCTGCTACTGATCTCAAATAGATTGAGTTTCCAAGGAGAATTTAAGAATGTGCCACATTTATGCTTTGAGAAGAAGCTGGATTAGGGTACTGGAGCTGAACAACGAAGGTGAGTTGTTATGACTGGCTGTCAATTAGCAGTTGATTCAAACAGAAGGGTCATTGAGACATGAGGAAAAAAAATGAACAAAAAAAGATATGGTTTCATAACAAAAGAAGGGAGAGAGATAACCACTGGCTAACTTATTATGTATGCTTAAGATAAGCTGAGACAACGGCTCTTAGTTAACCAATGTAAGGCCGCCAGAATGGAAAAGGAGATGGTTGCATGAGGAACATTATTTATTATTGTTCTCAGTGGCCACTGGGTGAATGAAAATAGTGCTAAGCAGGATGGGAAAAGGTCAGGGTGAAAGCGGGCTGGCCCATTGAGAGGGTTAATGGCCAGGTTGACTGGTTAAGAGCTGACCTCTTAGGGACGTCAGCTCCCACATTTGCAGAAAAATACTTTGGACAGAGAAAAGAATGAGTGCAAACTCTGGATTTTTGCTGCTTTTCTCCTTGTGTCATGTCTCATCTCTGTGGATTTCTTCTTTACTCTTGTTTCTTCTCACATTCTCAGTCATTTGACTTTTCTCTCACAAGCTGTCTCTACACTCTTACTGACTGCTCTGTTCCTTTTTTGTTCTTCGGGCTTTCACTCTCATCTTATGCCTTCCTATTTCTGTTGGCCAGCAGAATATATCAAATCTCCTCTGACACTTCACTGTCCAGGAAAGATCGGGAGTTCGAGAGAACAACTTCACTTCTCAAAGCTCAACAGCTCCGAGACAATATGAAACACTCATCACAAAGAGGAGCGGCCCTGGAAATGGTTTACTTTAAACACAGACAAGGATCCAGCCCCAGCTCCCTCAATGAGCCAAGCTTGTCAATAACACCATGGCTTAGATAAGCCATCTTGCTTGCTTTTGACATTCAGCTAATTCTCCTTCGGTACATGGATGAAGGCTGAGTTGTTATACAAGAGAACGGAGAAGGTTGCTCCGCTTCCACGGTTAAAGGCATGCAAAAATTAGTAAAACTGTTTTAACATGGGTGTGCAGAGGTTGTTTTTTTTTTCTCAAATAAAACCATTGACGATTTTGTGAGGGAACATCTGGGATACCTTTCTGACCACTCTCTGATTGACAGCGCTGAGTAGACTGTGGGGCCGGTCGTGATGTGCCAAAGGAACACGCACCACTGCCTCTTTCACACAAATAACTTAAAAGTGCAGTCCAAATCCACTGACTAACCAAACCAGCAACCAACCAACTTATTTATGCCTACTGTAAATTCACTTCTAACCACAGTTCCTCTTTGCTGGCCACTGTTTAAGTGCTGCATTATTTCCGCTTTGCATGACAGTGCAACCCATGTGCAGACTTAGCACACCAGAGTTGGACTGCCTTTATTCATAACTGTAAATATCATGATCTGAAAACACCATAATTCTCTGCTCAGTGTTCAAGTGAGCATCAGCCAGCCCGCTAACTCTGAAAGGATCAACACCTATCCAAGTAGGAGATGTGCCAGCTTGATGTGGGAAAAAGATGAATGAAGTGAAAGGAGGAGCATGAAACAAGAGAAGAAAAATGACAAAAAAGGGAGGATGACAGTATAATGATGAGCCGAAGCTACAGCAAGATATATGCGCCCAAGCACAAGGAGGTCAATGAAAGCAAATCAGAAAGGCTCGGAGAGACTGGGTGACTAGACTTAGCATTTTTTCCTACATGTGTTTCCTGAAACCTGTAATCCAGAGGTTCCTGTGATGCCTGATACCTTGCCCTGAACATGGGTGCTGCCTTGGCATATGCTTTGTGTGCACTGGCAGTGTGTGTGTGTGTGTGTGTGTGTATGCATGTGTGCCTGTGCATGAGCGCTGGAGAGACTAAAGCCCTGTTTCCCATGCGTGTAATCATCCCAGGATGAGGTGGAGGATGAAGCCGAGCCGGACTTCCCCTGCACCAGAGGGTATTTTCCTCTCACACTGTGGTACAAGCACATGACTGACCCTGGCTTCATCTGCACTTGTGTGGATGTCAGGCAAAAAGAAAGCAATACCACTGAGAGAGGCATAGCAATTTTTGAAATATTTTCTATTCCTACTGATTTCCAATTTTGTTTCAAATACATTAAAATTCTTAGGAAAGTTGTTCTTGTGCCAAATGCATGTTTCAGAGCAACCAATAACATGGGTCTGTTGTTAAATAAAAAGCAAACAAAAAACTGGTCTTCACAGCTGGTGCCTGAAAATAATTCTGCTGTAGGCAGTTATAAACCTGAGAATATAAAGATCATGTTTATGTGTGCACGCATATGAGTGTGCAAGTACACATCTGCAATGTGACAGTGATGTGACAGAGCTATGAGATAAGTTGACCATGTTTTATCAAGATGTCATAGCTATTGACTGTAAGACCTTCTGCTTCGGGATTTCATGATGGATATCAAATAACAATAAGGCACTCCAATTGCAGAGATGAAGGAAAATACAAAACTAACAAAGAAAAAAAAGACCATGTTTATTTTTTTCATTTTATTTGACAGATCCACAAGTGTTGTCAAATTCGGTCAGGTATTCCTTGAATGAGCCTGCTGACGGATGATCGTTCAAACAAAGAGGCGGAAAATAAAAATAGGGATGAAGCCCACAGGGTGTTTTTGAAATCATGCTACATTTGATTCCAGTAGACGAAGATGAAGGATGAGTGAAAAACTAACTACACTGAGAATTGAACTAGAATGTGGGAAAAAAGACATCGAACATGTTCTTTTCAAACACAGTTACTGACCGAAAAAATCACTGAAGTCACACTGCAGGCTTGTACACATTACCCACGCGCCTGCCTCGCGGTGGCATTGTCAAGGAACCAAAAACTCCCCACAAAAAATATTCATTAACCCAGACAATAAAACACAGCTGTGAGGGGCAATTGAGACTGTTTGAAATCAGTGCCCTGGATTGTGTAGAGATTGTTCAAGCCAAACCTCAAGCCTGGGAACCAAGAAAGACAACATTTTTGGAAATGAGAAGAGAGAGGGAGATAGAGTAAGGGGCAGCGTTTGGTGTTTGTCCTGCTCAGGTCAACACAGAGCAGAGATGCTTTATTAAAGCACAACTTCAGGCTCCCGCTATCAGAAGAATTCTTTGAGCAAGACTCATGCAGGGAGAAGGAAAAAACTATACTGATATCTAAAATATAATCGGGTTTGAAATGAAAGATTCATATATGAAACCTGTCATTGTAAATATATCTACACTTCTTTTAACTATTTGTCACCTGTCAGCAGCAGGTGGAAAGGCATCAAGTTTTCTCAATGAATCTGAATCTGGTATTTGTAATATATTAGCAGGGGATGGACACATTAATGGTGGCTCAGACTGTATGTGAAAGGAAAAATCCTCGGGAACTGGGGCCTAAGCATGACATTACATGAGCCTGAAGTGAAAAACACCACTAGAGGGCCCTGCAGCTTGTACAATGGACTTGTTTGGAACAGAGAGAAACAGCTCAGACGTCATCTTAGTAAAGATGACCTCTCTTCAACATGGCCCAAGCCAAAAAGTCACACAGGACTACTTGCCAAAAACCTATGAGACTGAGATAGATGAAGGTACATTTTTTTTCAATACTGACAGTGTCCAAAAAGTTAAAAACCGACCATATTTACCCTGAGTAACCTCTTGTTCTCCAGCTGCACGTGGATAAAAGGACAAACCGACTGACCTCAGGCTCTAATATAAAAACATGAGTAAAATAACATGCATCTAAGATGAATGTAGACTATAGGAAAATACAGTGTGAAACAAAGACAACTCCAAACAACTATGAGCAAAATGTATTGATATTAGGTCGATGTTTTAGCATTCTCGCAAGAATGTATTCCTCATTTCTGAAAAAGTATAGAGTTGATCAGCAACCTGGACCCGTGTTTTGATATGGCTATATTCATCTGAGACAGAGACAAAATACTAAACTTACATGTGGACTTAGAATAAGAGTAAGCATGATAGTTTATGAACATTGGTAGAGGATAAAAGAACACTCAGCAGATCTTGACAAAGTACTCCAACAACACCCCTAATCCCGGTGAATACTCATGCATGGACCATTATCAAAGAGGAAAGATTCAGTTTGCAGGATATGTGTGCAGCAGCGTGTCAGTGAAGCAACGTTGGGAAGTTTGAGAGAAAAATACTTGCTTTACATTGCCTTGAGAAATAAAGGTAAAATAAACTTTCATAAATCCAATTTGAATGACATTTTTAATTTAAGTAAAGCGGTGAGGCACTGATTCATAACCGCACTTTAAATCATTCCATCTCCTGCCAATAGACCTCTTGGAATACTTGCTGAACTTTCCCATCCTGCCCTGAACCTGGATGAACCCACTTGTGGCCATTAGCTGCCCCTCAACAGAATGAAGCCATGAATTATTACAAGTCAGAGGTGCAGGCTCTGAGATCACCCAAATCAAGAGCAGATGTAGAGCCAGCTCCCCCTTCAGACTGACAATTTAAATAACAAAATAATTGATGACATTTAAAAACATCATGATTCCCATTTGTTAGATAACTATTGAATGGTGTTTGGTTATGGGTGATAATCTACTTTGCGTATGCCTTATCATGTTACACAGTACTGCTTATATTGGCGGTCTATTGTATCTTTAGCGACAACAGACAAAGGATAATGGCTTCACCTTTGTAAATCTATCATCCTTGTTTACGTCTTCAGAGAAGACAACTTCGGTACTTTACAGGAACATTTTTTGGATCCAAGTCATTTGATGCACTCACATACATGCTCCCCAGAAAATAAAATTTTAGGTAGAAACAGCCATTAAAATCACCCCACTATTGTCAATATGGTTAATTTTGATCGCATTGCCCCCATCCCTTTGCATCCCCTTCTCTCCTCTATGACTCCCATCCTTCCTATGGTGGGTAAATATTTTTATATTGTATTCCATTAGCAAGCTTTATTGAGCAGTCAGACAGGGCAAATGGCGCCTGGAAGCTCCCTGTCCTGTAAACAATAGGAATGGCCCTGAAAGCTGCAGCTGAACACAGCTCAGTAAACCAACTCCACATTAGAGAACTGGCTTGCTCTGAATGAATAAATATTTAAATGTGTTAGATTCACTCAAAACAGGCAGGGTTGATATTAAGGGACAAAAGTATCTGTAAAACATTAATGATACATTACTGAAAGACCGGCAATGTAATAACAGTGAATGTATTTATTTTGTTGTTTTATAACATTGCCAAGTGGATTTTCATTCCAACGTTAATTTCTTTCATAAATTTATAGACACAAAATATGTACCTCAGCACTTTTCACAGAGGTGTCCATGCCAACCATGTTTTCGCTGAGAAGTTGCTGAAGGAGCTGCACCTGAGCAATACTGAGGTAGAAATCCAGACTGCTGGTCACATTCACCTCGAGAGAGTGACCACACACAACCACATCCTAGACGAAAGGAGAAAGTAGAACGGTAAGATGAGGAAATCAAAAACAGGGAGGAGGAGGGAGCAGCTTATTCAAAACAACACAAGGACTTTTTGTGACCTCACATTTTATTTTTTTTCGCCTTTATTTATTGACGTATTTATAGGAGAGCTAAGACTTTCAATCACTCCTCTATCTTGTCCTCTTTAGCACATCTGCTCTACGATAACTTCACTCCTATGTCCACTCTAGGGTCCCACCCAGAGTCAGCATTTCTAACCTCAACCTGGAGGTTACGTCTATTGGCGTATCACTCGGTTACAATCCAAACTGTAACATACATGTATGGCCATACGCACACACTCATGTCCGCACAACTGTGTGCAGGAACTCACAGACACATGTACAGAAAAGCTGCAGTGACAGCATGCGTAATCGATTTAACACTGCTGTTATCCATTTATACCAACGTTCGAAACATATTATGATCAAGCTTATTTTTTTATTTTCTATTTTCCATTTTTTTGTTATTAAAACAACTTTCATTGGATCATTCACAAAAAAGTGTGTTTCTGTTATAAGTCATAAACTGGTTGAAAATTAGTTTAATTCTTTAATATTAAAGTGCTGTAATCCCCTTTTACTGAGGCATGTTTTTTAAGGTTGTGTTCAATGTGTGTTGTTGGTTTTGGCTCTAAGAACTGTGGGGAGTTACTTGAATGCTATTTGGTCTGTGTTTGTGTGTGCGTGCATGCGTGCGTGCATGTGTGTGTGTGTGTGTGTGTGTGTGTGTGTGTGTGTGTGTTTGTCCTCAAACTATGAATTAGCTGTTATGCATTGTCAAGGGGCATGTTAGCATGGATGGACAAGGCATCAAAGAGCCAGGAAGTTTAAGTGAGCCGTGCCAGAAAACATCAGCTGTATAAGCAGAAAGGTCTGAACTGTGTGGGTCAAAAGCCTCCATTACATGGTGTGCTGGCAGAGGGACTCTTAATGAGAAAGTTACTGTTAATGCTAATGCAAAATATTAATACATATGACATCCAATATAATTAATGTCTATTTTCATATGGATGCTTAGTAATGTTTGCAATCATGTTATAACAGGTTGCAGTCAAAGGGCACAGTGAGAGCAAGTAATGAAAAAGTCTGGAAAGTACAGGGAGCAAAATATGTTTGTGTGGACTTTTGCAGATCTCTATTCATAAACCTGCTGTTGTTAATTGTGAAACTATTTGACTATAAACAACCTGCTAAGGTTCCAGTTAGACTCTGTGAAAATAGACATGCACTCCCAGAAGGAATGTGCCTGATCCTTTTAAAATAATTTGGAAAAAAATAAACAAACAAGGAAAAGTAGCATTCATTATTTTGCATAATTAAGTAAAGCTAGCTGTTTTCCACCTCATCACTTTGTCACTTGTTGTGAAGCCATTCCATCAAGTCATATGTGTTGCGCATTATGGTAACAACGGATGGGAGCAACTGGGGATTTCCCCAAAATGACAGCTGGGGATTATCAACCCCTCCTGCAATGATCCTGATTCTGTGACACAAAACCTAGGCTTTCCTATCATGCCTAACCACATTCTCAATAAAGGTTAATGTACATGCACAACAAAACATGTTTCGAACAAATGGTGAATGGATGTCAAGTAAAAAAGTTAACATGAATGAATTATTGTTTTTTTCTAAATTTTTCTTATTAAAATTTATAAAATCTCTATGAAATTTAATTGAAGTAAAACTGCCGCTGGACGCATACAGACCTCTACTTGTCCACTGTCAAGGGAGAGATTCTTGCTGAAGATGATGGCCGGGGCGGCCGTCACTCGGACAGAGAAGTCAGTCACGATAGGTGTCAGGATGGCCCTGCGCTCCTGGTGCCGTTTGATACTGAACACACGCAAATACACACAAACAGAAGCCACATTGTTAGCAGACACATCTTAAGAATCAATTCCACTGGACGCGGCAAAGGAGACCATAATCAAATCATCCAAGTTCTGCAGCCGTAGAATCAAGTGGGTAGATGTGTAGAATTCATCAAGGAGCAACTTCATTCTCATTTCCATTTTAAATAAGATAAGATAAGATAAGATAAGATAAGAACAACTTTATTAATCCCGAAGGAAATTGTTGTGCCAGAGTTACAGAAAATATAACAGTAATAAATAAAGAAAAGGCAGAATTAGAAATAAAATAAATTATAAACTATAAAGTGTCTCAGTGAAACTATAAAGTGTTTTAGTAAACAAGTGATAAAACTATAAGTGTCTTAGTAACAAATGAGGTAAGGAGTGCACAATAGTATGATAAAGGAAAAATTGTCGTGTACTGTTATGAAATGAAATATTGCACAGCAAATGTTTACAGTGTCAGGATTACGTTCTAGATATAAGTTCAAACTTTCTGATAGTAAAGTCATTTGAGCATTACACGTCACTAAGCACAGACATGAACCATTTGTTCACAATTATTCCTAGAGCTTTTTTATGCCTAAAATATTGTGACAGTTACCAGTTGTCTATTTCATGCTGTCTACCTACCAAAGACAAGTCAAAAACGCAAAATGTTCACATTTGAACATTTGTTATGCCCCAAGTAGACAACCAGACAAACATTTGAAACCTGCTCTGGTATATCAAATTGAGACCAGTAGGATGAAAAGCTAAAGGCAAAATAAAAGACTTCAAAATCAATTTTCCCTTCCTTAGCAGAATGTAGAACTATTACATTACCAAGATCTTTTTTATTTCTTGTTGAACGCATTTTAACTGGAAGTATACAGAGCCAGACAGAGATATTATTTGACAATTGTCAATTGGGAACACCCCTTAATTGTATACACAAGATCAAACTAAGACCTTCTCACATCAGCTTTCTTCATTTCATTAATGTTCCTTCCCAAAAACTAGTAATATTTGTGGGAACATTTGTTAACAGTAACACAAATATACAAGTGAGCTTTTTAAGAGGGTGTTAATTGCCACATCTGCTGCTATTAAAACAATCAATCTGTAAGGCTTCCAATATTTATAGTTGGCCAGGATTAAAAAGGCCATGTTTCAAGGTGGCCTAGTGTACAGCACTCAACCAAAACCAATATCATATTCACTTCTGCTGCACAAATGTGCATTAACAGAGCCCTCAGGGGATTATTTCCTGATGCATTTCTTTGCATGGAGGTAGAGGGAGACCTAATACAGAGGTGAAATGATCTGTGAGGCCAATTGGTGTTGGCTAATCTCTCCTCAAACAGGGATTGAAACAATGAGTGTCTCGTTGCCGGGGACAGGTGCTATCATTTACCACCGAGCCCACAAGGCATGGAGCTTAGTTTACAAGCACTACAGGAGAGCTTTGTGCTCATTACTTTTTAATAGGTTTGGTGCCAATAGCAAATGAGAGAAAGTCATGTGACATTTACATTATACAATAACAAAGTGTGAACAAAAGTAGAGAGAGAAAGAGTAAAAACTCAGAATGAAAGGGGGGGGGGGCTTCATTAGGTCTCTGATGAGAGGGAAGGTGTAGAGAGTTCACAGCTCCCTGACAAAGGGTCTTTCCCAGGTGACAACAACAAACTGTGATGAGGACAGATTCTGTCAGTGGATCCACAGTGCTGGAATTTCCTCACGAAACCTCAGGAAGCCAACTGAGGCCACTGCAGATCCACAACTGCTGGAATTGAACCCAAAAATTGCAAAGTGAACATGCCTCACATCCAAATCTGGAGAAAAAAAGTGGGGTATCAATACAAGGAAAGAGTGGGAGGTGTGAACTTTGTAAGTGGTTTGCGTCAAGACTTGTTGTAAAAGAGGTGGTGGAGTTCTGGGGGTGACTGCAGTAGACAAATTAAGCCGCGAACTTGACTTCCCCTTCCTCATCGTGTTAGAACATTTTAAATTACGTGCCCATTTGACAATTGTGTGTTGCTGGAGTCATAGCTAGAGTATACAGAGCAGCATACCACCGTGTGAAAAACAAAGTGTTTTGAAGCTGAATGTCCCGTGCTGCGTTAAAAGTAATTGGGGATTACAACATCTACGACTCACTAATGGGAAGTTAAAATTTGAGGGGTTTGAACCAGAAAGGACAGTTTAGTAGGGATTCAGTCAGCAAAGGAAAAAAGTTTCTATGGTTGTTGTGTAAAAAGTAGGAAAATATAATTCTCATGGTAAAAGGTGTATATCTCACCCAGCCCCTGTTTTTTAACTTAATGACCTGAGAACACTCAGTCTCAATCATGCCTATGTTGATTTTTCACTGCATTCTTTCACAAGACTTATTTTTAGTTGACAAGCAAGAAATTTGGACTCTGCCTGCAATTCTGTGATTTTTGGGCCCGTTCCCTCTCAAAACATGAGTGGGAAAAAAAGGATGTAGGGCCAACAAGGCTGTTATACTCATGCTTGTTTAAGCTCCTGAGTCAATATAAAAATGACAAGGTTTGTAATTATGTGCGTGGACGGGCTCCATGATGGGGAGCTAACTAAGCAACTACATATTGCTTCCATATCAGTACTATGATAACAGGACATGCACAGCTGGTTACACGTCACATGTGACTATCAGTCAAATTTTAATAAATTGGGAGTTCAGCTAGAAGTTTACCTCTATAGAATTATTTCTTGCTGACTGGGCCTCTACTTTAATATTTGAGAGAAATGGATACAATGGGACACATTCTGCACTTGAACAAAACAGAAAAACAACATGGTGGCAAGTGAGCTTGAGCGGGTTAGAAAAGTAGTTGCCATTCAAATTCAGAGTTTTTTATTGTCATATGTGACACAAATGCTTGTGAGTGAAGCATCAGGCAAAGTATTTTACACGTGAGGTTAAAAATTTGGCGTTACTAACTCCTCCACCTATCATCTTTCAGAGTATACCGAATTATCTAAATGTTCTTAAAGCTGTGCTAGTCTATAGTGTCTTTCATATCTATAGACAACCGGTATTATAATTTAAGCAGATGCTGGTTCATAAACTATAAAGGAATCATAAGGTTGCAATATAATGAAGTCTTCCTCTGTATCCAAATAAAACACAACCCATCAGGTTCCTACATTTAAATAGTTAGAAACAGAGGAAGACTGGGAGAATCTTTTTCTCATCTGAACAATCTTAGGTAACCATTTAAATGAAATGAAATGTCTTTACTAATGTTACTAATGACAGATTAGGGATTTGTTTTGAAAAAAAAAAGAAGATGAGATATTGACTGTTCCCTCATTAATTGTGACAGGTACAAATAAACAAATAGAAAAAACTATATATGTGTATATCTGTGTCTAACCCTAACCCTAACCTTAATTTCTGAACTGCTTCACATGGCCTTTGCGGCAACCAAATAATGTAAAATGGTCATAATTTATGTGCTTATGGAGACTAAGTAGCACAAATTCCTGGGTGGATACTTAGTCAGCTTTATTATAAATATGAAATAGAAGAGTTTCATATTAGATTCTATTAGCCTCGTATCTACACGTCTAAATTTGGTGACAAGGTATATGTAGGGTATCATCAAAAAAGGACAAAAGTATCAATTTACAGTGCATTAATATCAGAGCAGTCTGCCCAGTCTTATGAATGCAATGCAAGTGAAAGTGTAGCAGTGTGGTCAAGAGAACATGTCGTAGAGACATGTTCACTCATGCGTGCACGCACACACACGCACACAAACAAATTACAAAATGGATGTTTTGTTAAAATTAAACATGCAACTCAAAATTACTGGAGGAGCTGACCTGCTGGCCATATTCCATTCTAAGGCTGGGTTCTGGGAGCTCCTCTCGCTCTCTGCTGATGTACCACCTTTAAATCCCTCCTTTTCTGGCTTGAGTTGCTCCCACTGCGCTGTGCCAATATTGATGGACTGGAGGTCAACCTGGTATTGACGATCCTCCACCTCTGAGCCTGGATCTCGCAGGATGCCAAGGTTTGCTGCGTGTCTGTAAGAGAGGGTTTATAAATCAAGTTACTGTAAAAATGCATTCAGTGCAGCAATATGCATTATAATGTGCATCTGGTTGGTAAAAGATAATACAAGAAGGACCAAAGAATAGGATTTTCATTATTTTTCAGTCACATTCAAAAGGGCAGGCACAGAAGTCCCGTAAACTAATGTATTATGTGTTGATGTTTCATTGTTTTGAGGTCATGTAGGGACAGGTTGTATAATCATAGTAGAGTAGATCACTCGGCATAGGTGTTGATGCAGCAAAGGGGTTTTGGCATAGAGTCTAAACCAATAATGACTTCTTTCTTTCCTTTACCCACTTTGTGGTTTAGTAGTGTTTTACAGGATGATTTATGACCAAATCAAAGCCCACGGCACTTGCTGAGACAGACCTCAAACAAATAACCTCACAGGCCTCGAAATGTTGCCTTTTATGAAGGTAAGCTGTGGGCCAGCTTATCATTGGCAGAAACTGTTGCTTAAATGCTGGCAGGACAGCACAGTAGTCTGCACACAGAGGCCCTAGCTGCCTCTCTTTCTATTTCTGTCTTGCTAAAACGCAGAAAAAAAAATGCAGAATTTCTACTGTACACACAAACTAATATGGTAAAAGATGTAGAGATATGCCAGAGTGGCCAGTGTTGTTTCTGTATCTGAACTACTACAGTCAAGCGAGCAAACACTGTTCCATCAGCGCCAAGAAAAAATGATGTCATCTATTTTGCCTTTGAGAGACAAGATCCTGACGAATTCACGGGGCAAAAGGAATAATCAAAATTCAACATCTGTATATGACATCAGAGCTTTCGGTTCGTTATGATATGTTTATTTGTGCTGGTGAATTCAAATGAGAGCTTAAATGGTATAAATAAGGGCTTAAAATGGCTACAGATGTAGCGGCAGTATGAGTAGTTTTATTTGTTTCGGCAACGTCAATGGCAATTTTCATATAGCGTTTCCCTGCCTTAGCCACACTGGAAAGGCCTCTACCGGAGCGTGATGTTATGACAATAAGCACCAAGTACAAAAACAATGGCAATGAGAGATCAGAGGTGTATAACTGGATTTAGCTGGATTTGTTGACATACAAACAAGTGAAACAGATCCTTAATCAAAATTTGGAACCACATTTATCAACAGAGTAAAATATAAATCAAAGCAAGAGCCCTGTAAGATTTGGGTGGGATGTGTCAGTCTAGATTCATTAGGGCTTTTGTAACAGTAACTCCATCACCCTCCCCAACCTCAAACTGTATTTTTCACATTAAACAAACCACAGTTACCTCATACGCTTTGCAAATTATCTCTTAACTTCAGCTTATTTAGCAGACTCTCTTACTCATAATCAACATAACATGGGAGTCTCTAGCCAAGTCTCTACATTGCTGAGCTGCAGGGTCATCTCCAATGACATAAATAAATATGATAAACATTTGTCTTGGTCATGAAGCCAGTGGAAACCGGTGTGATTTAATATCAAAAGACATATTTCAGCCAATCGCAGGAAACGAGAGAGCTTCATTTCTGACAAATGAGGAGGGGAGGAATTTTGGAAGTTCCCCTTGGGGTGCAATAATAATTGAAGCCAGACTTTCGTGTTGTACATGTGGGGGGAAAAAACACTGGCGGTTTGACATATTTGATTGGTCATGTGAAGACCACACTGCTTGGCCAAGAAGAATCAGAATGCCTTGGGAAAGCACGGTACTCACTCTGCCCACCGTGTACATGGATGAACTAAAAACATACAGAGCGAGGCAGGTGAAACACACCCTTGCGTTGGCTCTCACTTGCCATTATCACACATCTGCCAGCCACTAGCATGTGGAAAATGTGGAGGATAATGAAAATAACAACTAATAAATGACATTCCCTAACAGATGAGGAAGGCAGGGTGGAAGGCAAAGTAAAGGGGGAGAGAGCGAGTAGAAATTTTTTCAAAGTCAAGTACTCAGATTTGCCCTTGTTCCCGAGCCAACCGTATTTTAATTGCGGGGTAAGACCACAAAAACATTATTTTTTACGACAAAATTCTGCTATTTATAAAAGAGGGATCAAAAGCCCCTCAATAAGTACACTCTGTGTCATGGCATTCTTTGCTCTAATTTCAAAAAACATTTTTTCCTTCCCTGACACAACATAAACCTAGTCTTGGGTTAGACACCCAAGAACAGAAAGCCACTGAGCTGACTTTGCATCACATTGCAAATACGAGTGCTCATTTTCAAAATGTCCATGTCTCTTGGTGAAAACCATACTAGTCAGGCCTTTTGAGGGGGAGACTACAAATCAATTAGAGAAGAAAATAAGTTGTTCAGTATATAGACACATAATGCAGTGATTATTAATCACAGTTAAAGTAAATTGTTCGAAATGACATCAAAAAGAAGACGCAAAATAACAACCACTGTTTAAGGTTACGTGAGTCAATGCACGTGTCAGGCAGCATCAATCAAACCGATGGTTATGACTTTAGGTATGAGTATGAGGGAGTATGAGTGTTTGAGGCGAACTTTTTTTCTTCTGAGCACAGGCACTACACACACATTAGCTGACGCCATAGCAATGAACAGCAAATAAGCACATGCATGCACACACTGCTGCTAGTGCATGCCATGGAGGATTTAGGTGTAGCCAGTGAGAGACTGAGTTTGCTGCCTCACACAACTTTCGAATGAAATCCAGATTTGAAATATAGTATTTACATGACAGTAATGAATTGTTAGAAAAATAAAGTGGAATATGTTTAGCATGTTACAGCAAACCATATTGTACAGAGAATCCTATTGTAAATAAGTAAAGGGCTTGTTAAACTGGAATCCTGGGAGAGCCTGATTACCATGCTGAGGTTTTGAAGGCTAACTGTGGTTCAAGGTTGTAAAACAAACCACAATGGGATCTGGTTGAGGCTCAGGGCCCAGAGTGTGAGAGCAGTGAGCTGTGTTAAAGGAGGTGATCCTGTGGGGCATGGTGTACCATGATCCTTATCTTTAAATGACCCCCCACTTTGCGCTCTCAACCTTCATGCAGTTCTCCAACCCGACCCTGCCCCAGGCCAAGGGTGCAGGAAGCACTGGGTAAAACCACGCCCCATCAGCTTCTGGATCTCGTCAATCTGAAACCCGCAACCTGAACCCACAACCCCAGACCTCCATCTCACCAACTATCACATGCAATCCATGTATCTGTGCACATTCAACAGAAGCAGCAGAATACATGCTTCGGTGAACGAGAGCAGTTTGTTTCTCCTACCCTGGTTTAGAGTATTTCACTGAGGGTTTGGTTGAGGTTTTTTAAGTTGTGCTTAATGTCACTGTGCAACCCCCATTTGCACCCATCGGCTCCTAACTGGAATTTCTGTTGTGGAGAGGCCAAAGTGCACAGTGGCTTCTTAATATTTTCGCTGTGACTCCCTATGAATTAAAGTGGATTCCCACTGGGCCAGTGTGTGCGCCGAGGGGGAATTCATAAGCATTATGATTCATGAAAGTTGCAATTACTAAGTAAGTTAAGCACCCCGGCCTATGGTGGTCTGCTCTGAATTGCCAGGAATTCATTGACTTCTGAGCTATGGATTTATGACCCCAGTCAAGTCCAATTGCTGTTAATTTGCATCTACCATTAAAGCTCTGAATTAGAACTCTAAAGAGCCCTCAGAGTGAAAGTGGAAAAATTATGTTTTGGAACATGGAGAGTCAGCAGAATATAAGACCCTGTCATTCATCGCTGCTTGTAAACTGATTTTTGATGACGGTAGCCCTGCTGAAAACAGGAGTAAAAACACTGGTGCAAACACAACAGCATGGACAACAAAGCTACAAAAATGCTCAGATTACCATTCAAAAACATTATTCCTAAAACTTGCAGACTTAAGGCCCCAACACAAAAAAAATAATGAAAAACTCCCCCATACTTCCTGCATTGTATCTAAGCCTACATGCACCGGCAAATTCCCCGATGATTTCTTTTTTTATACCCCGCACTGCATTACTCATCTCCATTGTCATTCCCAACAGAAGCCTGTTATTCATTAAGTTGATTGCACTTAAAGGACACTCATCCTCGACCAATTAGATCATATTTACACAAGATCTTTGGGGGAAACCATTACTTGTGTATACAGTACAAGAAGTGCTTTGCGCAAACTCGTGCAAAACTCACGAGAGAAGTAAATGATAATAACTACAGAAGAAGGCCTGATGTTTGCAATAATTTGTTGTTTACCCCAAAGTCCATGTTGGCACTTTGATTTCAACATATCTTAATTTCAAGAGTCATCTATCCCCTCAAGTTTACATTTCAGAGAAGTTATATTGTTTTAAACACATTTGGTATTGGAAATGTTGTTAGAAAGACATGTGCTCCACATGGCGTCCTGTTAAAGATGTCAGTCTACTTGGTTTAATTTACAGGCTCATCAAGCACTAATTCAAAATCCACCTCTCACATCATAGTCCCATTTTGTAAAGAAGACATGTGACAAATGAGCAGATATTTCACTTGGTTGCAATTTATGTATTTCATGGACTTCACACATTCCAGTGATAATTCAAATTAAACTAATCGATCATTCCTTTCCATGATTCATTGCACAGTAAAAACACATGGTATGAAAAAACATCATGGTGAATGTTGAGTTATTTATTAAAACATAGGAAACCAGTAATTCCAAACCATATAATATCACATCTCTTTGCCTGTGCATCAGACACAATGTTGACGTACATCCAAAGTTATAAACGCCAAGTTGGAAATCTGGTGTTTGTTCCTGCTAAAACTATCAAAGCAACTGAATCCAAACTGGTGTCCTGATCTCTGCTATTTGTTCTACTTTGCTGTAAAATACTGGTACTCACATTCGCATGCACCAATTTTGGTTTATTTCCTTATTGTAATTCCTTATTGTTTCTAGTGTTCAGCATTCAATATAGACTATTGCTAAATAATGCAGAGACTAACTACAGGTCTTTTTGAGAAAAGTCACACTATAATACCTCTTGGAACAGCTACATATGTGGGTAAGATATTTACATAAAACATGACCAGGTTTGTTTGTGGAAGTCTTCATTTGTTTGTGCTTGATCATTTTCAGCATTCTGTACATATCTGTGTGAATAACAGGACAAAAGTACTTTTTTTCCTCTTAAGACGGAGCAGATCCTTTTAAATTGTTTTCTTTGTTATCATCAACAGATTCAATATGCTTCCTCCTTACATAATGCTGCCAAACATAAAAATCAGGCAGAGTTTTAGCACTGAATCCTTGATGCAAAGGTGTGAAGGGAATGCCTTGTTGACTTTCTGATACTTCAGATTGAAACCACATTTGGGTCCCCACCAAGCAAATTCAAAATGATGTAATCCCAAAGCCATTTCAATTTTAGAGGCCTTATCTTTAATGAATCACTTACCACGTGCATGGAATACATTAATCTTAACTGGCAATGTGAAAGAGCATGGTAGGGGTAGCTTAGGTTCTGGCTTGGCCTTAGATGCAGTCATTTTCATCAAGCTAAAGTGGAACAGGCACATACCTCAATGCTACTTTTAAACTAATTAAAGGAAAATAATCCTTTCGCTGGAGGGAGATTTCAGATCCAGTCCCCGGTTTCTGGCAAGACACCCAGAATGCTTACTGGTCTGACTGATAAAACTGAGATTCAAACAAAAAGAACCAACACCATTTAATTGAACTATCGAGTAGATAACAGATGGGAGAGAGACAACAACAACACAGCTGCACCTCACATGCTGGATTAGATATACTGTCCAAGTAACATTGGTGCATTTTCATTTTAATTATCATCTCTTATAACAGAGAAGAAACAAAAGCAAAAAAATTGGTTTCATCGGCCCTTATAAAATAAACGGCGGACAATAAAAAGGAAAAAAAAAAAAAAATGAAAAAATGCCAGAGCAAATCTATGGCAAGCTTAGTCATTAATACACAAGCTCACAGTCCAGACATAAATACAATTACCTGATTTATAGCATTTTTTTCTTGAACAAAACTTGTTCAGATTTTACTCTGACGAGTAGGGTGTTTTATGAAGTTGTAAAATTAGGCCCACTTTATAGATTCAACAGCATAAACCTCTACTGTTTTATTCCTCCTTGATATTGATTCAGTGGGTCTGTAATGTTAGGTCGGTTTATACACCCAGACTTGTGTGCATTTTAGAAGACGATCATTTTTATCTGTGAAAATGAGGGCCTTTGGCAGAGTACTTTGAAGTTGATTACGCATTGTTTATAACAATTATTGAATTCTGACAAATGTTTAAAGCAAAAAGATTACATATCAAGGCTATGTCCTTCTTTGGACTGCAAGTTTTCCTAAACCATGTCAGGAAAATGATGGCCATATTTGATTAGGATAACGTATACTCCGTGTTTAGCAGGCAGGCTGAACAAACATGTAATTGGATCACTAAAACGGTAGGTCCTTCTTGGAGAGGTTTACTTTGACTTTAAATAACATGACTTCAAATTGAAGTTTACTTCCAGTAAGCAAGATACAGAATGAAACGAAATAGAGCAACTTCCTGGTGGAAGCTCTCCCGATGAAACTGGAACCTTTTTTTTTCCCCCCTCAAATCTAAAGGTTAGACAATGAACAATCAAGGCTGAGAGCAGCTTAGAAAACCTGGGGTACACCAACAACCCACACCCACTGTCTTCTTTTGAGATAGCGTTCAAATACTTTTATGTCAGCAAGGACAAACAACATAAATAATTAGATTAATCTGGGGTACGAATGCTTCCTACATCACTTAATTCTTCCTCCGCAAATGACTGCACAGTCAGTGTTTATAATTCCGAGGCAGGTCTTACATTTATCCAAACCTCAAAGTGTATTTATACAAATTGACATCTCTATATGGGAGATTTCCCACCCCTCCACCCCACCCTCCGAGGGAAGAAATCTCATGGAAAGAGTGAATGGCTGTGGCTTGTTTAATTCAACTAGCAATGTGATTCATTTGAGGAGACAGAGGGTGTGGAGATATGAAAGACTTTTAAATAGAGTATTCAAGTATTTTTTGGGGGAAAAAAAAACATATAAATTGAATGTATAAAAGTGTTTTTATTTGAATTGTTTTATCTTCAAAAATTAAACACTTGTTATTCAGGCACCATGCTCTTTTGCTTCTTGTGATGATGTTATTTACGCTTTATTGTAATGATATAGGATGCATTCAATCTTATTCAAAATGCAAAGTAAAATATAAGACTTGGTGGGCATTCTAATATTTTGGCTTCTTCAGTCATGCAGGAATCCTAAAATCACAATTAACAGGTGAGCAACGCATAGCAAGAGGCTGCAGGGAGAGACGGGAAACAAGAGTGATGCTTGGGTAAAAATAGGAGGGGGGGGCAGTGCTTCTGTTGAGCAAAAAAATCTGTGCAGAACACATTCCAGGTGTAAAGAATTAGAGGAGATGGTCCATCAAAAAGGGTTGCACTCTGCCTCTTTCCTGTAGCCCTGGTGGCAGGAAATGCTCTATAGCATCCTGTGAGCTGACCAGAGAGAACAGACAAAAGCTGGAGAAGAGGGGACCAACTAAAGTTG
The DNA here is from genome assembly GCF_037954325.1 of Fistularia commersonii. Classification (NCBI taxonomy): domain Eukaryota; kingdom Metazoa; phylum Chordata; class Actinopteri; order Syngnathiformes; family Fistulariidae; genus Fistularia; species Fistularia commersonii. The sequence continues at coordinate 7,679,616 of NC_141294.1, read as the reverse complement.
GGAGGTCGAGAACATGTAGAAATTGTTCAACAACATCCTGAGCAGGAGAGGGAAAGTGGGGGGCATAAAAGGGACTGGCAGACAACAGCTGTGGCCAAAACAGCAAAGCAGGCAGCATGAAGTATAAGGTAGAAGTAGGTGTTTGAGCTGTATGGAAAAGAAAATAATGCAATTAAGAAAAGAAATAACAGAAATGTGAATAACCAATCAGAAAAAACATGGACTAGGATTTGAGATTGTCACAGCACGACAGTCTCAAAATACAGTATGTTATGACTTTGAAAGGACTGAAAGGTAAAACACACTTTTAACTGCTTCTAACTTTTAACTGCTTCTATTATAACACATGAGAAAGGGTTAATATAAAGTGTTAGATACATATCTATATGGAAATATTCTAAGGCAAAGGGAAGGAAAAAGACCTGCAAATATGATGAAAAAATTGTCACATTTCAGCTAATTTCACCAAAATATTTTCCAAATCTCGTATTCTTTGGTGATGCTGAACCCATAAGTGCATGACATGAGGTTTTACAAGTCACCCTTTTTGTTACATGTCAAATGTTGATGTCTTAGCCTCTGCTACTCATTGAACACGTGGCTGTCACCATCCTTAACCCTTCAAACAGCCCTCCTAAAACTGTAGTGTGGCTTTAAAATGCCAAAAATATCCATCACTGGGGTAAACACAATGAGAGGCTTAAGACACACTTTCAAGGCTCTTCCAATATCTTCTTAGTTGTTACAAGACGATGCAAATTCATCGAGCGAGCCCCCAATAACACTCTGTACTCTGAAGTAATTCTTACTGAGAAATGGATGGAAGGACTGGCAACAATTCATGTTAGCATAAAGCTTATTTCCTTCAGTTAATAATTTCTGCCTTAGGTTTCATCTATAAGCGTAGATCTTGACTATAATCAAAATGTGAGAAGGGTGGGGAGCTAACTGGAAGGCTTTTGAATGTGTGATGGGAGATAATTGTGTGCACGCATGTTTTTGGGGGGTAGCTGTGGGGAGAAGAAAGGGGACCACCACAGTAGAGCTGTCTACATGGTGGATTCACATTTCCCTCTGCGGTTCTCTCAAATCAGCATCTGATGTAACACCAAACGACGTGGACAAAGATACACAAAAAGATTGCAAAAGGTGAAATTTAGCCACCGACAACAATTACGCCACCGTGTCTTATTCAGCATCAATATACACAAGTACTTTTGTGAACTCTTAAAAGTATCCCCTTTAGTCTCACATATAAAGATTGATTTCCTCTGTACTGGAAGCAATATACATTCATACTAATGCAACAACTAGTGTAAAGACAAATGAATTCTATGCTATAGTTAAATCCTAACCAAGAATATCTAAATCCCATTAAATACTCTTGTTCATCAATTAAGGAGTTCTTTGTTTTGTTTTCCCCAAAATCCACAGTATTAAAATTATTTAGATAAATTTAAGAATGTAACATGAGCAGTGCATGGTACTTAATGGATTTCAAATTCTGAATCTGAAATGTTTCTTGTGTGTTGACTTAGTACATGTATGTGCTTTCGGTCTTTTTATGAATAACAGATTTAATCATGAATCTGCCCTGCACTTTGGACATCTGTTTGCGGGAGGAGGAAGACAGCTCTGGGCACACTTCATGCCAGCTTCTTGTTCTTTTAAGTCTGTTTGGGCCTCCTGGGGTTGTAATGTGCCTCTCATTACACTAGCATTAGGCAATTATGCCACTGGATTCTCATAGGTTTCCTGGAGCCACACTTGTGGCTTCACACACTGCCATTTGAAAGCATCTGCACATTCTTCCTTTCTCAAGGTGTTTTGTTTCCTCAGTTCCCAAACTGCGTGTCTTCTGATTCAAATGGACTGAATAGTCTTTTTGACTACCTATCATACATATTGATAGAACACCATACTATCTTCAGCCAGTGATGATGCAACTTCTAATAATGCCAAACAAACTTAATATCCAAGCCTGTTTTTTGCATATAAACATGTTGCTTAGGTTAACTTATCTCAATACAAATCCTACAACAAGAAATTAGACAGTGGAGACATACTGACGACCACCTGGTGTGTGATATTCTGTGTGACTGGCTAGTCATAGTCTCCATGACAGCTTCAAACCAACCACACAGGATGCCAGAACATCAACATGTCATGAGCAATGAGAAAAGGAACAAAAACACAATAACGCGCCAGGCTAGCGTTTGACTAGACACATGGACACAAACACAAAACACATGCACATACAATTTCTCCCCCATGTGCAAGTGAGCACACACACACACACACACACACACACACACACACACACACACACACACACACACACACACACACACACACACACACACACACACACACACGCACACACACACACACACACACACACACACAGACACACACACACACACACACACAATTGACAGGGTAACACTAGTAGAATGTGTGTATTGCATGCTGCCGTTGAGCACGGAGCTTCCTACTTTATGATACGAATGTATTCTTAGAATCTTTGTATCCTGCTCCAGGATGAACTATTAACACAAATACAGATACACAGTCAGTGAGTCAGTTCTGTGCCTAAATGGTCAAACCCTGGATCAGGCCCTTTTATGAGTGCAGGACAGCTGAGGGGTTACTCCTCTCACATCTGTCATCATGCATCCTGGCCTGACTGACAGCAGTATGCCATAACACAAGAGCAGTTTCCGGGAAGCTCTGAGATAAGGTCTGTAACCCTCGGCGTCACCAAACACGGAATGTAGAACTTCACACTGGATCCAACAGCAACACACAGAGCGATGTGGAAGGAAAATGGGGGGAAAAGAAAGGAAGCTGTGGGAATCCATATTGTGGTTGTTTTGGCTGCACGGTGCATCGGACACACGACAGTAAGAGAGCTGACAAAGAAATAAGAAATCCGTTTTAGGTAATTCAGTGAGTAATAGAAGATACATGAGTATCTTTAGAGATACAATAAGTCCTGAAAAAATGACTTGGTGAAAACCAAATTACTTCCAAATGTTAAGAGATTTTAACAGGTTTACCGCTGCAAAACATGATGATCTCCCACAACTGACAAAAATTACGCACTGCAATTCAAATGTCAGTAGCGAAATGTCTAATTTCCTAAACTATAGTGGAAATTTGGCAATTTAAACTCTTTTGATGCCAAAATTGTTTTCACATGAAAAGATTGTGTTATTCAAAATAAAGAGGACTCCAGCGCTTTGGATGAGGGGTATCCATAGCAAATTGCATGCATTATCTGTCTAAAAGTTATTAAGATACTACACTCTACTACACTCGACAAACTTGTTGGTATCACCATCCAGACAGGTCCTGCCAAAAACTGCGGCAAAATAAGTTGTGGTTTACATATTTGATTCTCCTGTGGTAAGTCCTAATACCTCCTTTGCCCCCCCCCCCCCCCCTCCCCCCATGCAATACATCAAAATCATACACATAAAATGCCCATAAAAATGTACAGCAGGCCTCCGACTGGGGTTTTCTCCCTCGCTAATCCTCCTAAACCTCTAACTGCAGGCAAAGGAATACAAGTGTTGTGGTGCAATCTTCTCACAGAGAGAAGGGCCTGAGAATAACATCACACAGGCCACAGATATTTATGGAATGAACCACAGGCTGTACACAGAAGTCAGTAGACACCACAACACAAGACCCTGTGTACAGCTCCCTACTCGAATAAAGCATAAGACAGTGCTGGCTAAACATATAATGAGGAGCTGTGGTTCAAAGCTTACAATGATGGATAAGTGGAATTAGAAGGACAGGGAGAGATGATAAAGGCACATAATAATACATAAGTATGAGTTAGTGAGTTCACATAGCTATGAATCACTAGCTATTTAGTCTTTATATGAATTTCACTCAATCTGGGGGCCTTTAGTGACACAGAAAGAGGGATAACTTCTGCCCAGTTTGAATGAAGTGGAATGCCCTCCTAAAAAGACCGATGGCCTCATACAGAACCGTTGGGTTTGATTGAATACAGTTGTCAGGTAGCCTGGTTCGCAGATCAAAGTTCAAATCCACTATCATTCTTCAAAGTTTCTTTTTTTTCAGTTCTTGTAAGAGTAGCTTTGCAAACACAAACCATGTCTTCATCTCTGTTATAGCACTGGAGGTAAATGCCATTTTCTATCATTCCAAGATCGAGTATCACGTTATATGATACCGTCAATGCGAACTCTGAGAGATAGTACAATACATCCATCAATTTGTTTCCCACGAATAGAGCAGCAGAAATATTTCTATTTCTATCCAAGGAAAAAAGGGTGAATTGGGCTGATAATTCACCTAAAAGCCACAGCAATATCCAGTGGCTCGAATCTACACTTCCTCTTCACAGCACAGCATGTTGTCTGAGGGTTGTTTTAACACGAGGTCCTCTGAAACCCTTCCTAGTCACATCTACTAGCTGTATGCAGGCTGTCCGGTCTAATTTGAAACATAAATAGGAAGGCAAGCTTTAATAAAAGAGGGTGTATGATTTACTCAGGGTAGTGGCTGTCCCCATTTTTAAAACAATTTGATGTTGCATTCATCTTGAGTGTCAAGGCGATGTGAAATATTCCCTTTGCATTTACTAGCACCAGGTGTTTCATTTGCTGGACTGACAAAAACTGTTTATTCTGGCTGACCCCGCAATCCTTGCTTATTTTATCTTCTTTCATCGAAAAGAAAGGCAGAATGCGAGCCCATCTGAACTGAGAGGATAGAAGAGTTAAAAAGGGGAGAGAGACAAACATTGCCAAATGATTTGTAGCTGTCCGAGAGAGGTCTAGCTCTATTAACAATTGATCTCACTTTGTTCAGCCCCCAAGGCCGAATAAATAGGGTGCAATAGGAATGAAGCCCTAGGCCAAAAGGAGCCCTCAGAGTCATTGTTAAAGAAGAAATCTTTCACAATTAGCCATTTGAGTTCAATCTGGCTGGTTCGCCATACAGCTCCCGTAATAACTGGCTGGGCAACCGAATCTTCGTGGCTCTCTGCGATTTCCATTTATGTCTTAAAGGCCTTGATTGATTGCTCTATAACCTTTTGACAGTTGAATAGTTAACTTAAATGCACACTCATTGTGATGTAAGAGTGTAGCACAAATAGATTACTATATGATAAAATCAAACTTTGAGCCTATTTAAGAGGTACTGGGATGTTGGATTGAGGCTAGTTAAAGTACAAAAAAAAGTTTCAATCGGAACACAGAGCTACAGTGTATTTATGAAACTTTAAGCGCACTAATGTGTACACTATAAAATTACGTTTTTTTTTTACTATTTCTAAAGTGTTAAACAATTACTTAAACACAAACAAACTTGTATCTCACCCCTTTTCAAATTGCTGCTCTTTCATTATGTCTTTGCAAACATTACATCCAATGCCATTATTGCTTCTGAATGAAATTCAATTTATCATTAGACCTTTTCCACAGACTGTTGAATTTTTAAAACTACACCTAAATCAGTACATTTAAATGTAGGTCCTGGATGTCACTGTGTGTGGCCCGACCAGTTACTCTCCTCAACTGCTGCAGCGAAGCAAAGCCGGCGCACTTTTCGCTGGTGTAAACAAACGGGGAAATGGGGCACTTGGCAGCGGACTAAAGTAAGTGATGAGGCAAGTGTGCACTGAAGCATCTAATGAATCATTTGCTGGGAACTCTAGGTTTTATGGGGAAAAGAAAGATGAGGAGTGAAGACAAGAAAAAGAGGGAACGGCTAAGAGCATTGAAAAAATAGCATTTAATCTAAAACCAAAAAGAAAATAGGAGCCAACGCATTCATACTGAGATGCCTGGGAGAATCAGTCAGTGTGTAGCCTCAGTGTGAGGACAGGAGCTTAGAGTGCATAAAACTTATAGGGTCTCCTAATCCTACTATTAGCACAGCAGCGGCAGCATGTGAACTCTCGTGACCGTTAGTGAATTTACTGGAGTGGCTGGTGAAGCTGTGACAGCTCCACACCTTTGAAAAAAGCTGATGTGTCAAGGGCCTATGTGCAGCTTTTCACCGCACCTTCCCTTTACTCCTGCTGTTTTACACACAGACACACTACATCTGCTGCCATTAGTGAATGAACTGCGGTGAAATTCTGCAAGATCACAAATCTGCAACAAAAAGAGGATTTTGGTAACTTGTCCAACATCTGTAAATTCACCCACACTTTAGTGAAGTTAGAATTACAATCAATTTAGATTCATTTTTCCTTTACAGTGTTTAATGTTGAGGTAAATCACAATTTATTTTTCATTTTTGCCTTCTATGAAGGCTGGGTCATAGGACGAAGTAGTTGATTATTCTTTGATTATTCTGTTGATTATTCTTTGAATAAATATTGGAATTTGGACCATTTGGACTGCAGAAAACAAACTGAAAAACTAACAATACTATGCCGAGGCATAATGTTCTCATTGTATTGTTGAATGAAATGATTAAAAGTATTACTTCCATTCCTAGAAATGTTAATCCCTGCATCCATGTAGTCACGGTAGCCATGATGTACCTGAGGGGTAATTTTTGATGTACCATACAGTTTGTATGTGTATGTGTATGTGTATGTGTATGTGTATGTGTATGTGTATGTGTATGTGTATGTGTATGTATGTGGGAGATACCCATCCATACCAATTTTTCAGATGTACATGTTGACTTAACAAGGAAGTTAAGGAAGCGACCAATGAGCTGGCTTGATGACTCACTCAACACTTAAGTGATGGAGAAAACAGGGACAAAAATTAAATAGCACACCAATGCAAAAAAACAAGCAAGTATCTCATGACAATGACAAAGAAAGATGAACAAGGAGTGGAAAGTATTAAAAAAAATAAGAATTTATGTTGTATCCAAAAAAAAAGGGAAATGATGGCAGGAAACATTATGACAAAGGTGGAAAAGTAAGTGGTAGTATAACAGGTAAAAAATAATAATGAGAAAGATATTAAGGACAAAAAACAAAACCGTTGTAATGAATATTGTTAATAAGACAGACATAAGAGAAACTGCTATGAAGAAAAACAAAAAGATTAAAGAAAATGATGAAAAACTGTAGTTATAGGAAACTGTGAGGGAAGTTAGGTTACTAAGTAAGATAATAGTAACCACATTGGCTGTAATCAATGTTTTATCAAGAGTAAAAATATAAACAGAGGCAAAGGAAAGTAAACAGAGAGGAGGATCTGAAGGACTCAAAAAATGGAAGTCAAAAGAGGAGAGTAAAAAAAAATTGTTCACTGATACACGCACACCACATTGGCTTGGTTCTGCACCATCCACACAGCAGCAGCTGTTGCCGTAGAAACGCAGGCATGTGCACAAATCAAAACAAAAAAACATTTTGCAGCAGTGCGGGATGCTCCCTCACTCTCAGATGGACTATGAGGTAAGGAGTGTGTGATGGAATCTAGAGCTGTGTCATTTAGGTGTGGGGATGTCGGGAAATGTGGAGGCTATTTTAAGACACAAACACACGTCGAAACATGTGCAAACACATGCATGCGAAAAGTACCTCCTCGTATCCATGGGAAAAAAAACACATGCACACTGAAATAAGTTAGCTCAGTACGCCTCTCTTTAAACTTTGGGAGAACCCTCTGGCAATGTTTAAAAAACGAGTAACTGTGAGCCACATTATGTCCTCACATAATCCAAAAGGGCTTCCCTGTTCATTTGAATTCCTTACACCTTCTGATGCCAGATACTGGATAGAAATCAAGAAAAAGAATAAAACTGAGAGGGAATTGAGAGCAAGAATAGAAAAAGAAAACTTTTACTTTGCTAGAATCCGGCACAGTAAAGTTACTAAACTAGCCTTTTGCAATACTGACCACTTAAAAACCTTCATACAGACAAATTAACCATCACATTCTACATCACATGTAGAAAAACATTAACACACATAGCTAAATAAAATAAATGCGAATGTATTAATTGCTTCAGAATTTGCTATGAGAGTATAAAAGGCCACCTACGAATTATATATGACAAACCAAAATAGTGCGCCGATATTTTGGTCTGTTAACAAACCAAAAAATCCCTGAGCATTCACTAAAGTAACTGAAGGGCCAAAATTTGGGCTCAGGGCTAAAAAACCTTATTAAAAAACAGTTTTAACTATCTCAATGAACCATTCAGTCACCATGTGCCTCCACATGTTATAAAATACACTTAGAAAAGGGGGATCTTATGTTAGCAGTTAGAGTGGTCCCGAGTCATCCCAGCACCACAGCCAACAAGAAGCTTTCAATTAAGTGTTCCATGAGCAAAAAAAAAAAAAAAAAAATCTTATTGGAAAAAATGAAAGTGAAATGAAAAGATTGAGAGCAAATAGGAGGAGTGGGGAGTAAAAGATCTGTGAGATTTTACAGAGGGCCCAAACCACAAGAAAGTCAGGGCTGAATGCATGCTGGACATTCCCGGGGCCGGCACTCATGCACTTGGAAAAAGCCCACTTTTTCAAGACGGGAAAATGATTTCAGCTGTGTAAATTGACAGTGGCCTTGTAGCTCAAGATGGAGAGGGAGAAACAGGGGAAGCCTTCAGCACTGTGTCATAATTCCTGCATTGTAAAAAAGCCGCTGGGGACCCTCTCTTTCAGGGAAACAATAGTCAACATAATATGATACAATGAATCTGTGTTAATTGCTACCAAATGAAACTGGTGGTGTAAAGGGCTCTGAATTTAGAGTTAGCCACATCAAGATATAGCTTGTCAGTACGCTCAAACTCAACCTTTCACAATTTTAACATTCACTCCTCAATCTCCTCAAAAAACATCTTCGCAGTAAACCCTTGTTTTAGATTACCGGCAGGGAATAATTTTACACATAGGAGACAATAACTCTATAGCTGCTTGGCTCATTCATTCAATTAAGGCAACAGATCAGTAATTAGTGGTGGGCTTTAAGGAGAAATACTGAAAGGGCTGACGGGAGTCAGACGCATCTCTTCCTATAGCCAAGGATGGTTATAGATTGTAAACACACATTGGTTTGCATGATTACAGACTCTCACTATGACTTGCCCCATATGAATTGGGGGAGCTCATACAGTAGAATTTGGCACAGACAAACAACAGTGTTTGTTGTGTCAACAAGTCTCCAATCACAAGGTTATCAATCATGCAACTCCCAAAGTGTGAGCATCTGAAATTGGAGGGCAGACATAAAATGGGAAGGTGGTGAGGAAAATACATGGACAAGGCTCGAAGTATGAACATAGAGAGTGGTTTGACATAATTCCTGGGTTCCGCTGCACAGCGGGAAGTGGTGAGTTTTGACTTTTGTGAGCAGAGGTTAAGGCTTATGACCGTGGGTGTGTTTGTACACATGGATATGCCTTCTGTTACTGTTGGTAACAGTTCATGTATGAGCCTATTTTTCAGTTTATCTATACAGCAAGTGGCCATTGCAAATGTGTGTGTGAGTACAAGACTTAACGGAGATAGGTCAATGAATAATCTGATTGAGTGTATACATTACTGTGTAAACTGTATGCTTCTGCTCATGTGTAGAACTGCATAGGATTGTAAGTGTTAAGACCGGGGCGGCACTTTGGAAGAGGCTGTCTTTGTCTGTGTGGGCTCCACAGTCAGGCAGCCCGAGAGCCACCCTCCCCATAACTACTTGAAGCGGAGCATTACTGACCAATACAGGGCAAAATTGCATGGCTCGTCTAACTGGTTTTGTGGTAAAATTGAGAGGAAAAATTCCATTTTATGAGATTATTTTCCATGCCCGCAAAGTTATCATTTATCATCTGCCATGATAACAGCATGGCCAACATGTCATCCAAAAAAATCTAGGCAGATTCTCTGGAAACAGAGGAGTTTCACCCCATTATCTGGACTGGCTTTCACCAAAACAAACAGGGAACATTTCAACACAGTACCCTCTATGGAACTGGTGGGAATAAAAGAGAAACCTTGTAAAACAGTAGCTATGGTTACTAATCAATACCATCTTTGTTTCAGTACATGAGACAAGTAAATTAAAAACTGAGGGAGGTAGTTTGGGCACTCGAAAAGAAATCTGGACAATATTGGACAGGCTGTGGTTTTTCTCTCCATCTTGCCTTGATGGTTACAGATTGTCAGACATGCCCAAAGGCCTGGACCCCCCCGACTCACTGCTCAATGAAATCTCTCCACTTATGACAGGGAGCAATGAAAGCTAAAGTGGCCTCTCCTCTCCTTCTGTTGTCCACCCCCCCCCACCCCCCCACCCCTTTCTACACATTACATCATCTGTCAGCTCAAATCTCACTTGCAGCTGCATAAAGCATTAGGCATCACTTTTATCTCCCTCATTACATATGTTTGCCAGCACGGTATCTGCCCATTCACACAAACTCTTTCTAACACACACAAATGCTGTGGGGCTGTGGTTACCGAGCAGCTATGACACAATCCAGATTCTCCTAGCTGCCTATAGCTGGGAAATATGTTTTGTGCAGAGCAATTTCTCTCAGAAGTCCAGATTTTCCTTGCCAAAGAGCTTTGATCCACATGGCACAGGGGGGCTTGTGTCAACACTCTTGTGTTTTAGCTGGAGGGCCCAGCAGACCTTCGAGATGTCACTCATTGCTCTCTGTCATTGCCGGTGAAGCTAAACCATTATTTGGTTCTATAACTTTTTGCTCTGTAAAAAACACCTACGGAACAACAAGCCGCACGAGAACATGAAACAGGCAAATCAAAACACATGCCTGACAAAAGGTTTTTTTTAGCAGTGTGATAACAGGTCAAACAGTTTTCAGTGACAGTAATGAACTCCGTTTGCAATAGCAGGTCTTCAGGCAGTTTAACATGGGCACGTTTGTTTTAAAGGCACGCGGGAAAATGTGACAAAAGGGACAGTATTTAAAAAGAGTAGAAAGAAACATTTCAGTGGTTATGTGTCTTGCTCAAACCAGTAGAAATGAGGATCAAAAAGTAGGATTTGATGTAAAAAGAAACAAAATATTTCATTAAAGCAGTTTGTGAAAAGTCATTTAAATTTGAAGTCAATTAGTAAAAGTACTCTTATGCTGATGAGTGTGCTTAATTTACATATCACACAAAAATAATTCAAAAAAATATTGATTTAATTATTTATGTGACACCTGGGATAGGCTCGAGCATCCCAGCAACCCCGAGTGCAGGATAAGCATTAAATAATAAATGAACAATTATTTATCATCAAAACCAGGTAACTTTTACGTAAGCCAATTGAATATCCTTTCGAACAAGCACACTATATTAATTCAGTAATAAAATGATAAGTAATAAGTTATCTTACTGATAGATGTCTTTTCGCAGTACAATGCGGGTCAGTGGGTTATCAGCTTGAGGAGCCATGCTGAGAGATCCCAACTTCAGTACCAAAGTGTCTTCATTTTTTCCATGGACATCTGCTGAGAGATACATAAAAACCCTTCACACATATATATGACTTTCAATATTCACATGCAGATAACATCGCAAAAATTTGATAAATCCATGGTGCACTTGGCACACAAGAAATTAACTACGGGACATGAAGCAACATGAACCACACACACCTGCACGCACACGTGCGCACACACACAGAGCCTCCTTCCATCACAAATAAATGCTCACTCTACTGCTAAAATCAACTAAAACCATGACCTTAAAACCAAGACTTAACCATTGAGATTTTTTTCAAAGCACAGACCAAATATACACAGGCTTTGAATGTGTCCTTATATGGTTTTAAACAGATATTTTGTCCCAGCTGAATAGCCACTGACATAGCGATAAAAATTGAAGTTTTACCGCTATAATTCATAACGACCAGCAGACAAAACATTGATTCTATGTTGTGTAGCGCTGTGTGTAACCAGAGTTGTTGAAGTAGAAGCTCAACTATTAAGGTTCTGGGTCAGGTCAGCCACAACAAGGGCTTTCAGACAAGCCCGCAGACTTGAGAGATGCTTAACTGTTTGACACACTTTACTCTCCAATTGCTGTTAAATTTTCCGATTCGGGCTGGGCAGTGGGTTTTAAATAAAATTGAGACAAGTATTTCTCAAACCTGATGCAAGTGGTTTGTCAAGAGCTCCAGGGCAGAAGACCCTGATCACACTGGTGTTTATGTAGATGAGAGGCAAACACCGGGAGGTCAATGTGTGACTTCTCATTGGCTGCCCAGCAGACTTCCCACGCTCTCTGTAGCGTCTTGGGACTGTAGCCTGAAATGTTAATTGATAAACATGACCATTTAAATAACATATCCATTGACAATTTTGTGCAAACAATAAAAACATGTTTTAGGCAAAAGATTCACACCTGAAACACTCCTGCGACGGTGGTCAATAAAGGACACGACAGCACCACATCAAAAGGCTGGGCTGTAAGCAGGATTTCTCTCAGGTACTGAGGAGAACTGTTTGCTAGTGGATCTGTGGTCACTCGCTGACTGGTCGTTGTAGAATTGTTACGTGTTTGGCGCTCAGGCCGCGTGGTAAGCTTGTGACGGACATTTTTGGTGACAGCTTGTGTATAGGTGATTGACAGGAAGCCATGTTGCTGATGAGAACCCTCCAGGACCTTTGCTGCCGTCTGACCAGTGATAGGACATCAAAAATCACAACAGTCACAGACAAAATCCCAGAGAATGAAACAAGACAAAAACTTAATAAAATGCAAGGAAATTTTGGTCTAATTTCTTTGGTGAGGGCAATAACTTTTTTTTTTTTTTAAGTAACACAGATGGGGGTGTGGCAATAGAAATATAAACGTTACATTTATTCACATAACTGAACATGATGTGAGTCATTCAATCATAAACCATGTACACAAGCTATTCTAACTTTGAAGGTGGCTTGGCCAAATTACTCAACAGATCATATATTCATGAACTTCTAGGTTAAACTGCATTTACAACAGTCAGTGGACCTCGGCTAAGACAAACGGCCCTTTCTTTTATAACTCTAAACGAACTACCTAAGCTTGACTTACAGGCTTATAGACAGATTTAAACTGAAGAAGTATTCCAGACCTGTTTGCAAGAGTTATATATTCCACTATTTTTCTACTTTGTTGCCAATAAGCTGTAAAATATAACTTTCTAATTAATGAGAAAAGTTAGATCTGCAAATGGAAAATATAATGACGAATTAGCAAAGAAATTAGAGTGCGAATAATTGAAAATTCTTAATGATTGCAGAAGACAATAATTTAATCATAAAAATGAAGGTTTGTTCAGATTATTAGAGTGGTCTGCAAAACACTCCTTGACAGTGGACTGAATAGGTGAAAAAAAACAAAAAAAAAATCAATGTGTATTTTGAAAAAAATAATAGAATTCATACAATTATGAGGTTATTTGAGATGCAATCATGTGCACAGATATTGCGGCAGTTGTTTAAATTTAGTGTACTGCCCTCAGAGAACAAGTGTAATAAGCAAATTGCACATATATTTTCTCTCAAGAGCAATATATGATTAAGATGAAGTATTTGGATTAACTTGAATAATACTTTGAAAACAAAATCTGAGGCTTCAACAGACTTGTTAAAAACCCAAATCGCAGCACTGGGCTGTAAAATATCTCTGAGGAGCACACCGAACGTACGCCACTGTTGATGGAGGTTTATACAGATCCAACTACACAGAAGAAGAGCTGTAATTCTTACAGGAGGGAAAAAGCCAGAGAAGTGGCTAAAAGAGTCTTGCTTGCTGACGGGTCGAACCAACACAGTGCGTCTGTTCAGCTTGTCAGTGCAAGAGAGGACCACTCCACAGCTGCTCGAGCTCTGAATACCCTCCTCCATACTGGAGGTGAGAGGAGGTAAAGAGAAGAGACAAAGCATATTTATAAAGGGAGAAAAAGCAAGAGGTGAACATCCGGAGATAGGCACAGAAGGTAAGTGCAAATGTTCAGAAAGGTTGTGGGAACAGAAAACAGAAAAAAATGACAAAGAATAAGCAATGTAGAACAGCATGGAACCTATAAATAATTTTTATTGTGAAAAATAAACAAGAGTTAAGTGAGCGATGACCAGCTTGAATGAGCTGAAACACTGTGGTCTTATACCCTCTCAGCAATCACGGAAAACTTGAGGAAATTTGAAATTTTGGGATGATCACGAATTTGTGTAAAAATGCAGAATTTACAGGCTCCACCAGTGGGCAGTCTTCATTTTCTTTGTTTTGTTTTTGATATTTATTGCTACTATAGACGTGCCTTTGACATGAGTTGCAGTATAAGACCATCACCAGTACTTCCTGACCCAACATGAGAATTGAGACCCATGTTAGAGTCTCCTCCACAGGAACAACACCAGATTTTATTGGTTTGATTATTTAGCCAACCAGAGCCACTGGACAGACAAGGGGATGTTTAGATTACTAATCTTTGTCACTTTATTCTGTTTTCTTACATTGTTTGAGATATCACTATGCTAGATTGAGTTGTCTCTTCCTGTCTGTCCAGCATAAGCAGAGATAACCTTGATTAGGAGCAGCAGAACGGCTGAGGCACAGAATAAAGAGGCCTAATGCTGGCTGCTCTGAGACAGGCAGAGACCTCACCAAAGCTGTCTCCTTGCACTGCAGAATGAGTCCTTCATAGTGCCAGGAGTGCCAGCCTTGCCCTGGCCTGGAGAAACATACAACGCCAAGCTTAAACTGGGCATTTTGTATTACTTAAATCACTATGGTATGGTCAAACAATATCTCTTTAGCAGTTTCAACATCGCCTCAACAGAAATTAATCACAGGCTGGTACCGACATTCTGATGAAAATGTCCATCATCTTGAATGTAAGGATGATATACATAACTTATTTTCATTTTTTAAAGAATCTCAAGAAAATAAATAGTATGAATCACAAACAAACCTGTAAAGTAGGAAGAACAATATTAAGACGACAGATAAAACACATCAATATCTTATAGAGTGGTCTGTTTTGTCACAACTTCTCACTTACCTTGCCTCTATTCTACAATATCATACATGTGCGTGTGTGTGTGTTTGTATGTGCCTTTGTGTGTATAACAATCCTCTTTGTGAATGCGCATGAAAGAATCTCTTTTCCAATGTCCCTACTGTGCTGAAAGAGTGACTAATACACAAGTGACCGCTCTATCTTTTCTCTCCCCTCTGCTCATATCCAGTCATCTGGTCATTCAGTCATTCCAGCCATTTCTGGACCAGCTGGAAAAGATCAGCTTCAACTTGTGTGAGCTGACCCTTGGATCGAATGAGAATGAACTGTCACTGGCCATTTGCCTTTGGGGTCCTCCAGCATTAAGAAAATATCAAGGAGCGCAATGACTGTGGAAGACCTGGCTAAAATGAGGAGGAATAAAATGAGTTTTCTCATAGTCAGAACTTCCAACAGGACAGTAAACAACTTTTTATTGAAGTTACAAATCACCTTCTGGCTTCAATAATTACCTTGAATTCTCCTCCTCTGTTTCATGCTGAAGAAGCTTTTTTCTATCCTCCTTTTTGATACAATCAAGGATTCAATTATATATTTACCTCTTGAATTGGCCCAAACGAACTAACTTTCCATTCATTTTTCAGCAGTGAGATAGTTTAAACCAGATGAGATGCTTTCTCTGTCAGGCTTGTTTTAATCTGACCCACTGCACACAAATAAGCTGGGCTTGGTGCTGAAATACCTCACAATTATCTGTTCAGAATGATTAATATGGACTCCCACCCCCGTGGGCTCTCTTGAACGTGTGGATGACACAGATTAGAGTGGGCCAGCAGCCCAGAGGTCCTCCACTGTCTTAAATAGCCATGACTGTTACCTGGCTTGGAAGACAGAGTGCTTCTGCCTGCCAGAACTTTGGTTGGTTAACAGGGCGTTGAAACCATGCTGTTAAATGCACATTAAACTGCAATAACTTGAAATGAGAAAATTGACCGATTATCTACTTAAGAAGGCATAGAAGTATAGTAACAAGATTGAGGTTGGCTGAGTCTCAGAAGCAATTGGACACACACCTGTGGGAAGCTGAATGGTACGATATAATGACCCATGACACCTTCACATTCGAAAACAGTCTAACTGCCGACATTGTCCTGGCTTGGCGTGATACTCCAAACTTTAACACATATGGCCTGACAGAAAATAAATCAGCTGATTTAAGCAAAAACAGGGAGGTCTGCAAAGGCCGTGCTAGACAGTCACTGTTAAAGCCAAGGCAATTGTCTTGGTCCTGACTTTGACCTTTAAAGTACTATCCCTTACACTTAGCAACAATGATTCTAAAATCTGGCTTATCAGAACAAATATCTATTATCACATCAATTGTGTAAGTACTGATTGCTCAGGGCCAGCATAGGCCATCTCCCGTTCACTGTCTAGCTTGATCAGATAGAGAGGCACTTACAGGAACATATTTACACAGGCATGTAGGCGCAGGGGACTGGAAACACCCACAAACACACTGTGATTCCCAGGATGCAAAATGCTGGGGCAGTAGAACACTGTTTCATTATGTTCTCAAACAGAGACTCGGGGAATTGTGTCCGGCTTAATGGTCTCCTCTGTACACAACAAGACCTCATGTGTGCTGACTGCATAACAAAGGTATGTGATGACAGTGAGGAGATCATAATTAAGGGAAAGCAAAGGACTGTAATAATAAAAATAACAGCCTATTGATAGAAAATATGCATTTGTTGGACATAAGAAAGAAAAGGTAATAGCAGCACAATGAAATACAAATTCTTTAAATACAAAAATAATGAGGTATGGCATTCTGACTACAGTGTCACACGCAGAAAGATTCGTGAAGGGTTTTCTCCACAAAAATGTGTTACATTTTTTGTGGGAATCCATTTAGACATCATACACGCTGATTGATGGACGGAATGATCTCCCCTGCTCTGTGAGTCAGGGTTGGATCAACCCACAGCCCGTTTAATTTATTCTTCCAGTGCTTCGGCCCATGTATCTGTCCTTTTGTCTGTAACTCTGTGGTCACCACCCAAACAGCTGCTTCCAAAGATGATGATGGGGCTGGGGTCATAATCCGAAAAATCAGCATTACAAGCAAAATTGGGAACATGCAATGTGCTTGTGGCGCATTTACTGTGAAGAGCGCGTGTGTGAGTGTGTGAGTGGATGCGTGCGTGCATACGTGCGTGTGTTCGTCTGTAAACACTGACAGCACGAGAGTAGCAGCCTGGCTACTGCAGTCTTCCTGCAAGGTCACCATGTTTGAACCGCCAACCATCACATGCTGACTTAAAGTTAAGCCAAAAACAAGATGCATATTGAATACATTTCAAGGTATGTATATTAAACATACTGGACCTGCACATGTAGTGATCGATGTTGAAGCTCCCAACTTTACATTTGATTTTTGTGTAAACGTCCTGGACATCTACTGAGGCACTGAGGTCCTCTAACTCACTGATGATACATATTTCTGTAATAAAAAACAGTTGTTTTTAACATTTACATGTTGCAGACACACATACATTCCAAAGTCATCAACACTGTAGATAAATACTTGGTTTGAAACATTGCAAATCCTCACAGTAGGTCACGCCAATTTTTTGTTTTGATTGCTGCCCAACAACCTGGCAAACACTTTAAAAGTCGTACTGAAAAACAGTAAGACAGAAATGATTACAGACCAAAAGAAGCCTGTTATGAGAGTTTACATGGAACTAAATGTTCATAAGGACATTTCGATGTATTTATATAAATACACTCTACGCGTATTCCCAAGTGCACCTTGTGTAGAAACACACCCATCCACTGTAAATAACGTGAGCTGAGTTCTACACTGTACAACGACTAATTAACAATGTACCGAAAACAAGCTTTTTAGTGCAGATGGTTCTTTCTCATTGTTTCCACAGAGAAAGTCCCATAACCACAGGCTAGCTTGGGAAAATGGACTTCAAGCATTTGAAAGTATGGTTGTTGTTGTACTGTTGCCTTGTGGTGAAGCGAGGAAACATAGAGGTTCCCATTGGCTTATTAAAATTTAAAAACACAAGGGCTTCAAAGCTGTATTTTGGATAGTACACAGAAAGATCCCACCCAACACACAGACACACAAAGGGTTTAGATACTCAGACACTCATAGTCTCCGAATATGGTGTTAACATTGATGAATGACTTCTATAAAGCAACCCTGAAAGGGTACTGGAAAGCCTTACTTTCTTAATCTCGAAAAAGAAAAGTGCACCACTGATTTGTGTTTTAAGCAGAGCCCTTGGAGACTGGTGCTTGAATTTCTAACTGTAATCTTCCAACTCATAATAGCAAAGGGTTGAATCAGAGAGCCAATACCTCTGGTATGGCTGTTTTTCCATTTCTTTTGAGAGACAAGAATCTTATTTCCTTTGCAGTTGAAAAACAAATGACATCATAGCAGATTGTCTGCAGTTATATCAGTACCTCTTTTATCTCCAAGAACATATTTTATTGTATCAAATATCTAATATATTGCACACACACAACCTCCATTGATACTATGTGTAATGCTATTTTCAATAAGAAGCTTAATGTGTTATGTAGACAAAATCCAGGCATACGTTTATCTTGCATTCAGATGGCACACATTAACATGAAATCCAAAATAATGCCTTGTTAGGATCTCGGCCATCTTATTGAGATCCCTTAAAACCTGGAGTTTCCACTATCAAAGACCTTAAGCTTTGTGATCTGGTAGGCAGATGCAAAAATAAACCAGACACTAATTAAAGTTAAAGGTAAACATAACCTTTCACTGGCCCTGTAAATCTGAAATGGACGAGAAAGGGGTTCACTTGAAATTCATCACCTATTAACTCATTTTTATTTTTAGCCATTTGTCTTTTGTTTAGCCTCTCTAGTTTTCCAAACTGTTGATATTAGAGTGAAAATAGAGGCAGCAGATAATCACATTAAAAGAGTACATATTTGTTTTGCTACATCGTTGCAGTGACTTGCACTTTTTTGCATCTGTGACATAATTGACACAGCTATCACTTAAGTTTTTTAATCCACTGAGTATATTTATTCATTCAATTATGTAGACATATACATACAGCACGGCGCCGATTAGAACATGCTGTCCTTGAACCCATGCACAGACGCACACACATACACACTCTGCAATTTAAACAAATAACAAAACAAAACAAAAAACCATCTTGAATTAATATACAGTGTTGAGCATTTTTAGGGACAGCATACCTGATTTTTTGTGAGTTGGACCAGCAGCAAACAGTTTGACCGTGACCTTGGGTAGCATCCACTGCATCCAAAGGCTGACCTTCCCGCTGGTGCCACCAATGTTACTAGTTTTCTGTTCCAGAGTCACTGTATCAGCAAAAGGACCATCCTCTCCAGCTGGCACCGAGTCACCCTTGTGAGACAAACCAGAACTAGTTCAGTTAGTTTGGAATAGATGGAAACAATCAATGGTTTTGACTGAGTGGATTATAGTATTACTGATCTTTTTTTTCCCAGATTGTTGGCTTTTGAGATATACTGTATGTAAAACATGAGTATTTGAGCAATAGCCACCACTTTAACTTTTTAGATGAGTTCGCCAAGTAGTAACCTGCTTTTTATTGAAGAGATTCTCTTAAAAACAGGGAAATGTATAATAAAGTGACTGGCGAAACAAGATGTTACTCGCAGGGGGAAAATAATTTTGTAGAGATATTACTAGTGTTGACCCAAAATAAAGAAATTATCTCTAAATGGCCTGGTTTCACCCAGGTTTAAGAGGACACAAGCATGTTGTAGCACAAAGTAGATTTGTAAGAGAAGACCAAAGGCTGAGCCCTAAATTGGGGGAGGGAGGGTGAAGAGGCATGTATGACCCAGCAGAGGCTGTAACACTGTGAGCTCTCATCTTATTAGATAATTATTTGTTAAAGCAGATGGTGACAACACAGCAGAGATGTTTTTCATTTTCACACTAATTCTCTTCATGGTAAATCTGTTTTCTCAACATGTATCTCTATGGCGGACTCAAAAAGTGAAAAGCCTACAAACAAACTGCAGCAATTTCCAGTCTGAGTATTGTGAGGTTTTTACTTTTTCCCCGTCTTCTCCAATCACAGTGTGGTAATGACATATTATGTCATGGTTATATAGCCTGGATGTGGCTGGTGAGGAGGTTATCAACCATCTCAATTAGAAACCCCGCAGCTGCTGAGATGATTATAGTGTCTCTTATAGGTTCCAGATGACAAAGCTATGTCCCTATTCCATGGCGAGGGCGAGTGATAAGGGCCCCATGCTAATTTGCAAACTTAATTTAATCACAGAGTTTAGAGTGGCTGACAACAGGGGTCAATAACAACAGATGACAATCATAAATTAATTTCAGGATTATGCGGATTTAAATATATATCCAACATTGCATGGTGCGGGGACTGCTACATACAGATAAGAATCTATCTGTGAAATGTACTGGTCTTCACAATATGTGAAATCTACATAAAACCAAAACAAACAATAACTAAAAAAAGGTAATGGAGGACAAATAAAAGCTTGGCAGGCATACACATTCTAATTTATCTGCACATAGCAATGGCTTAAGACAGAGCCCCAAGGCTAAAGAAAATGTATCAGATCCTTCTTGTGTAAAGTAAACAAATAAATCTGTATAATTCAATTAACCAAAAATAATGCAGCCTTGCCTCGGGGGGGGGAAAGCCAGTGTCTCCCTGAGCCAGCCTCAGGGGGGGAAAGCCAGTGTTTCCCGAAATCAGTCTCAAGCCTGCATAAATGCAGGGGGTTGCATCAGGAAGGGCACTGGCGTAAAACTTGTGCCAAAACCAAACATGCAAATTGATCCTAAGAATCTCATACTAGATCAGTCGAGACCCTGGTTAACAGCGACCGCCATTGGTACCAGTGGAAATTGGGCTACTGTGGGTTGAAGATGGAGAGGAAGGCGTGTTTGGAAGCACATAGAGAAGAGGAAAGGTAAGAGTCTGGGACTGAGAGTAGGGACTTTGAATATTGGGAGGATGACAGGAAAAGGTAGAGAGTTGGTTGACATGATGCAGAGAAGGAAGGTGGATATACTATGAGTCCAGGAGACCAAATGTAAAGGTAGTAAGGCTTGAAGCTTAGGAGCAGGTTTTAAGTTGTACTATCATAGTACTGACAGGAAGAGAAATGGAGGAGATATCTTGAAGGAGGAGTTTGAGAGGAATGTTCTGGAAGTGAAAATAATGTCAGATAGACTTATGAGTCTGAAATTGGAAATTGTAGGTGTGATGCTCAATGTTGGTGGTGGCTATGGCCCACAGGTGGGATCTGAGTTAGAAGAGAAGGAGAAGTTCTGGAGTGAGTTAAATGCAGTGATGCAGAATATCCCCAGAGATGAGGGAGTGATAATTGGTGCAGACTTGGGTGAACGTATTGGTGCAGGCGATAGAGGTGATGAAGAAGTGATGGGCAGGTTTGGTATCCAGGATAGAAACACAGAGGCACAGATGGTGGTAGACTTTGTAAAAAGGATGAAACGGCTGTGGTGAATACTTTTTTCGAGAAAAGACAGGAACATAAGGTAACTTATACGGAGGTAGGAGGAGGCAGGTAGACTATATCTTGTATAGAGGTAATCTGAAAGCGATCAGTGACTGCAAAGTAGTAGTAGGTGAGAGTGTAGCCAAACAGCATAGGATGGTGGCTTGGAGGATGACACTGACGACAAGGAAGATGAAGAAGACAAAGGCAGAGCAGAGGACACAGTGGTAGAAGCTGAAAAGGGAGGAGTGTTGTATGATTTTCAGTGAGGAGTTGAGAAAGGCTCAGGGAGAGCTTCCAGATGACTAGTGTTGTCTGGAAGCAAAGTAGATAAGTAGACTTGGTGGTGGAATGAGGAAGTACAGAAGTATATACAGAAAAACAGGTTAGCAAAGAAGAAGTGGGACACTGAAGGGACTGAAGAGAACAGACAGGAGTACAGGGAGATACAATGTAAGGTAAAGATAGAAATAGCAAAGGCAAAACAAAGGGTGTACAATGACTTGTATGCTCAGTTGGACAGTAAGGAGGGAATGAATGGTTGGCAAAACAGAGAGATAGAGAAGGAAAGGATGTACAGCAGGTCTGGGTTATTAAGGATAGAGTGGGAAATGTTTTGACAGATGCTAGAAGAATGATGGGAAGATGGAAAGAGTGCTTTGAAGAGCTGATGAATGAGGAAAATGAAAGAGAGGGAAGGGTAGAAGAGGTGACTATTGTAGACCACAAGGTAGCAGAGATTAGTAAAACTGAAGTGAGGAAGAATGGAAAGGCAGTTGGTCCTGACGATATACCTGTGGAGGTATGGAAGTGTATGGAGGCAGCGTTTGTTTCTGGCTAGATTACTCAACAGGATAAAAAAGAGAGAGAAGATGCCTGAGAAGTGCAATGGGGGAACAAGGGGGGTGTGCAGAATTGTGGTAACTTTAGAGGGATAAAGTTGATGAGCCATACAATGAAGTTATAAGAAAGAGTAGTGGAAACTAGACTGAGAGCAGAAGTCAGCATTTGTGAGCAGCAGTATGACTTCATGCCTAAAGAGTACTACAGATGCAGTATTTGTTTTGAGAATGATTTATGATAATAGAGAAGCACAGAGAAGGTCAGGGGAAGCTGCATTGCAGTTTTGTAGACCAAGAAAAAGCATCCGACAGGGAAACCGTGAGAGGAGCTCTGGTATTATATGAGGAAGTCTGGAGTGGCAGAGAAGTATGTTAGACTGGTGCAGGACATGTATGCTAGCTGTGAGACAGTGGTGAGATGTGCTGTCGGTGTTACAGAGAAGTTCTAGGAGGAGGTGGGACTTCATCAGGGATCAGCTCTGAGCCCCTTCCTGTTTGCAGTGGTAATGGACAAGCTGACAGATGAGGCTAAACAGGAATCTCCATGGACAATGATGATTGCAGATGACATTGTGATCTGTAGTGAGAGCAGGGAACAGGTTGAAGAAAATCTAGAGAGGTGAAGGTACGTTCTGGAAAGTATAGGAATGAAGGTTAGTCACAGCAAGACAGAATATATGTGTGTGAATTAGAGGAACCGGGTGGAACGTTGAGGCTACAGGGAGCAGAGATCAAGAAGTTGGAGGAAGTACTTAGGGTCAACAGTCCAGAGTCATGGAGAGTGTGGAAAAGAGGTGAAGAAACAGGTTCAAGCAGGTTGGAAAGGGTGGAGGAAAGTGTCAGGGGTACAATGCAATAGAAGACTATCAGCCAGAATGAAAAGAAATGTGTGCAGACGGTGGTGAGATCAGCGATGCTGTATGATTTAGAAATAGTGACATTGCTGAAAAGACAGGTGGCAGAGCAAGAGGTCGCGCAGATGAAGATGTTGAGTTTCTCTTTGGGAGTGACGAGGATGGATAGGATCACGAATTAGTCCATTAGAGGGACAGCACATGTTAGATGTTTTGAAGAGAAGGTCATAGAAGCCAGACTGAGATGGTTCAGTCATGTACAGAGGAGGGATAGTGAATACACTGGTAGACGGATGCTGGAATTGGGAGCTGCCAGGCGGGAGGTCTAGAGGCAACCAAAGAGAAGATTTATGGACGTAGTAAGAGAGAATATGAAATTTGTTGGTGTGAGAGGAGGATACAGAGAATAAGGTAAGATGGCGGTTGATTCGCTGTGGCGACCCCTGAAGGGACAAGCCAAATAGAGATGAAAAGTTCAATTGAAGAAGTAAATAGCTGCAATCAGGGAAGACTTTTTACATGTGTGGAGTACATTTCGCGTCTAGATATAATGCATAGTCAACGCCACTCCTTTGAAATGTTTGAAATGGCTAACAAAGCCAGCACTCAATCCATTTCAACAATACAAACACGACAATGTTATTAGTTATTTGGAGTTAGAATATAATCATTGTCATGATTTTGCTTGTTTTACTGATTTATAGCGGCAGCCATGGAAGGCATGTAAGTCTGAGCAAATGCCATCCAAGTCTTCAGATCTGCAGCCATCAGTGATCTGTGCTGTAACTGTTGAAGGCCTACAGATCTCCACTGTCTTGGCTAAGACAGATAGTCTTCAGAGCCACAGATCCAGTTAGCTCAGTATTTCAACTCAAATGTGTGACCATAGTTCTTAGAGATATATCCTCTTCAATGTTTTATCTGAGTGATTTGAGACCAAGTGATTTGTTTTTTTGATCTCTTGTACTATATTCCATTGAGTAGGCCCAGCATGACTGATGTAGTTGGAAATACTGACTTTAATTTTTGACTGGAGTCATTATGTAACTAGGCTTTTCCTTTTGCATGATTTGTTTAGGAGCAAGTTAGAGAATCAGGGTGACGAAAATGTTTCATTATAGAGGAGGTGTAATATATATATGCTGTTTATGTTGTTAAATATTGAATACTTCTTGGACAGACAGAAAATCTTAAATGCTTAAAATTGGGGAAAGACAAGTCACAAAAAATTAAGAAGAATCAGCCAGGAAAACTGCTGTGGCAAATTGGCTAATCTATAATCAAATCCCATTAAACCATCCTTTTCAATGCCACCCTACCGTGACTGTTTGCATTTGGCACAAACTGGATCTTAACAACAGAAAATAAAAATCATAACAATAACACTTTTTCGGATAGCTGTTCACAATAAACAAACAATACAAATTGATCAATAAATATTGTACTCAAGACCTTGATCCATTTAGAACTAGAATATGGTCCAATCAAGTGTCAGAATGTGTCACCATGGCACCAAACAAAGTTTGTTTCTGTTTTGGTGCCTATGTGTATGTAATAAAAGTGACTGGCAGTAAGTAATATGAGCCCAGTAGTAATGGTATTCAGTCAGTCTGAAGATATTCTAGTGTCAACTGCCATTTGGGGGGGGCTAATTATTGTTGAGCTCAAGTCAAAACATTGCGTTCACAGAGTGTATGTGTGTGTGGTTAGGTTTGTTTAGTTTACAGTTGTGGACATTCAGTAGGATTAAACTCTGTACTGTCATGTGCAGAACCAGAAGCCAGCCGCTGGCTCAAGGAAGGTCACTCGACTATGTGCTCTGGGGTGGTTACACTGAAGAATTGGACACCCAGCTATTCCTGCTTATAAACTCGAATGGCTGCTTTCAGTTTAACATTATATTGCTTTTCAGTTTTTAAAGTAAAAAAGGTATGCTTAACCGAATGCATTCAATTTCTGAAGGTCTCAGTGGAGACAGTCCTATGTATCTGAGATTAAACGCAGGATATATGCATTATACAAAAATATAGTTATTGAAAACATTTTAACTGCTACCTAAAATTCAAGATAAAATTGAAAAAAAAAAAAAATCATCACATGAGCAGAAAATATGAATGCCGTTGTATAAGTCAATAGAATATATGACAGTGTCTTTTCAAAATAGTTATCAATGAGGGAAGCAGATGACTCGCTGTGGTGACCCCTGAAGGGAGCAGTTGAAAAGACAGATTTGTCGATGAGTTGAGGTCCATATTTTCTTCATCGCATGAGCATTCTGCGTGTTGCTCTCATCAAGGTGAGGCCTTGAAGAACAGATGTGGTGGTGTGGTACTAGTCGAAATTGGTTCTTCACATTCTTGGGCTGCCATGTTGGGGCCCCACATATACACACACACACATACATTCTCTTTTCCCACACCTTCTCAAGCCAAGTTGTAAAGTATACAGTTTAATTTTTGGGACTCTGTGCTATAAACGGGCCGAGGATCCGGGTTTATTTTCTCTTCTAAGTTTGTCTGTGCTAATCATAGAGACCCAAACACTGGGAGACAACAGCAGGCTGTGAAGTGTCAAAGAAGGGAAAGGAAAGCATAGAGCGTAAAAGGAGATGAAAAAAGAGAATGGATTAAAGGCAAATGGAAGAAAAAGTGAAACTTCCACAGAAAGGCAATTATATAAAATTAAATACTAGGAAAGTAAATGCTAGGTGAAATGGTAGGCGAAAATACAGTTATAGCTGAAGATCTAGACTTTGTGGAAAAAAAAGGTGACAGCAAAGCGAAATAGCAGAGACCAAGAAAAGGCATAACAAACAACGTAATCTTAGGGGGAATTATGATAGTTCCCATCCGGTTCTGCCAGGATCTGTTGGAACTGTTACAGTCAGTCAGAAGTCATGTCTAAATAAAAGTAAGAAAATGTTTTGTTTTGTTTTTTAATGGAAAACATTTTCAACATATGAAATACAATCTAAATGTTTAAAAAGAATAAAATGAGAATGGCGTATAAATCGCAGGAGTTTCTGACATGCATTGTTGTATGCGCGTTGTTAAAGAAAGTGGATGGGGCAGGGGCGTGTTGTTGTTTGGGGTGCGGTTGGGAGAACTGTTGCCCCTACTGCTGAGACTTATCAAAACAGCTCCTACATTCTTGCTCAATCAACCCAACCTCCCACAGGACTAAACACTTCTACCACTGTTTGGACTTAGGTAAACAGTGACAAGTGGGCTGTCAGGGGACTTTGTGGCCTTGTTTTTGACGCACAATTGAGCCTTCACTTACGAATTGAACTGCTGCCACTTCTAAAGGTCCACAAATGACACAAGAATACACACACAATCCTTTGGAAAGTAATCTATAAACAGATGCTCGTGACATACAAATTCATGCTTGCTCACAGACATAACCTAACTGCCTCTCAGGGTGGTATAAAGGTGTTGCTGAAATCCAAGATGGCCAACATTGCAAACAAAGCAGCCTGCCGCTTCTTAACAGCGAAGAATCTCACTCATTTTACAATTTGTATGAATCTAACTTTCGTTTCCTCTGACAGTGACATTTAATATTCACAGGGCCAAGGGTGACCGGAGTGCCAATGCCATGAATTCCAACATTGTCAATGTTGCCCCGACACCACTTGATTCAACTTGATTCAGCCAGGATTGGCATCATCTGGTTTACAACCAGTTATACCCATCTAACATGAATCAAGACCTCACAGTCTATCTGTCCAATCTGCTGAGGGTAGGAAAATTTTGTAGGAAAGGAGGCACCAGTGTAATTTTCCAACTTTTAAAAACCTCTTCTTGCTTTGGCTAGCACTGACTCAATTACACATGGATGAAAATGCTATAGTTTCACTTACAAACATAAAATGCTTTCAAACCTGTGCATACAACAAAAGTCTTGATTGACAGGTTTTGTTTTATTTGCATCGCTCAGAACCCATTAGTGCTTTCAGGAGGGTAAGTTTACCAACACTAAACTATCTAACAGGGAAAAAGGTAAGGAAAAATGAAGGTTCGTAATTCAAAAATAATGTTTTCTGGAGTAATTAAAAAAAGAAAAAAGGAAAAACTCAAAGATTCAGATTCACCGTGTTCATTAAGAAAACATATCTATCATATGACTTAATTAAACAAGAAAAAAAATTAAAATGCAGAAATCTTGAAATATTTTGTTTCAAAATACATTTAAAAAATGGATGAGCAAGACAAACCTCGGTAGGGGAGCCAAAATCTGCAGAGGGGCTGTAGGTGCTAGTGTCTGGCAAGGCAGTACCAGCACTACTGCGTACTGGAGATGAAGGAGCAGCACCAGCAGGGGGCTCCGGGACACTGGAGGTCTGACGTAAGATGCCATGTTTCTGGAGACGAGCCCAGGTTGAAGTCCAGCTAAGCAGGAGCTCGTACAAAAGCTGCACCTGAAGAATTCATGAAAAAGGATGGAGGAAAATTTAGAGTTTACTGTATTTTGGGTGTCAATCCTAGATATTGTATCAAATATTATGATTTCATGCAGACATTGAGAACAATACAAAGATTCACATATCATTTGAAATGACAGAATAAAAAGAAATCAGGCAAAAAGTCAGAGAAAGCTTATTTTATGAAGCATTTATGCTTAATAAGCAAATATTCTTTATTAAGCATATTTTATATTTGGCAGTGATCTGGTGAGGTGGGTGTAGCATCAACTGAATGGGCGGAAAATTCTATACAAAGTGGAGCACATTGAGCAGGATGACTCAGTATTATCGGTACACTTGATGTGTACTGATAACGTTCGGTATAACCCATTGTTTTGGACTGTTCTTGGAATCAGTAATAGCCCAATAGCATTACGTTATCCAAGATTGTGCAGTTAAACAACAACATTCTGACACCTGATATCATGCGGCGCAAAATACTCTTACAAAATACACTTACTATACAATAGTTTTCAATGTCTCGATCTATATTTTTCCCCCTTAGCATTTTTATTCGAAATTATCACATCTTTATTTGTCAAGATTAGCACCAGAAAAAAAACGGTATGGAAAACATTAAAGGGTGAACTCTTCAGATGTCAATGTCACAATGTGATCTGGGATGCTACAGGCATGTGAGCCATTATCATTATAACAGTATGAATGAAACTCATACGATCCTTGAAAAATGATGTCATATAAAAATAATAAAATGGAAGATGCTCATAGAAGTCAATGATTTTCTTTGTTGTCTCTGTACACAAACTTGACACACATTATACTCAGCAGTGAGTACACATTTAATACTTGGTGTCCCCTGTGCCAAACGAGTGCCTTAAAAATAAAATTAACACACCCACAAGTAGTCTTAATATTTGAAACAAGATTCGAATTTATTGCAGCCAAACTATGACTCAAACCACTGCATTGGGGAATTCTCATGTAGTTCTGACTTCTGAGGTCATTACCATGATTTGACTTGGCAGCTTTGTAGTTATATGACACTAAATCTAGTTAAAGCTGAGTGAGAGAGAGAGTTAGGAGGAAGACATATTAGCTACAAAGGGGCACTATCCATTCCCATTTCTCTCTCTTTGCAGCCTACCTTTGTTTGGATTCCCTAATTTCTGACTTAACATTCAGAGAGGCCTCATTTCACAGAAAAAAGTGATACAAAACTTATGTGTTCATGTTTCTGTAAGATCATTTCAAAAAGGCAGCATGTTAAAACATGTGCCTCACTGTACTGCACTTTTTTTAACCATAACAACAAAAGTACCAAAGAAACACCCACAGAGGAAAGTTATGTTGTATCATCAATTTCCCCTGCAAAACTTACCACGCTTAGGAAAAACTGAAGGCTTGGCGTCAAGTGTTGTCAACTATTTATCATGTGTTCACATGAAAAGAAGCCTTAGCTTTAAACAACAAAGCCAAAAACAAGAATGGAAAACATGAGGGGAAGGCAGGGGAATGTGATGCGATGCTTTCAGTTATTCATGCAATCACTCAGAAATCTTTAGAGAAGGGGGGCAACGCTCTTTTACAGTGAGCTAATTTCTGGATTTCAAATGCTTTGCTTTTGTAGCCAGCCAGCCCCCCACCCCCACCCCACCCCTGCACCTCCAACCCCACCCTCCAACACCACACACACATATCCCTAACACTGAGGGTCCATCAAAAGCAAAGGTAGACTGACACATGGACACACACACAAAATAGCTTACTTTACCCCAGTTTTACTCTCTTCTGCTCACTCACTCACTCACTCACTCACTCACTCACTCACTCACTCACTCACTCACACACACACACACACACACACACACACACACACACACACACACACACACACACACACACACACACACACACATGCACACACACTGCAGGGAATTCTTTCTATAAATAAGCATAAATCAAATGAAAAGCAGTGCAATACATTACAGCTGGGCCATTTCAAACATGTCTAGGAAGAGCTGCTAACGCCAATCCAGCAGTCGCCAGGGACAGGGCCAACAGCTGTCTGCCATACCCTACAAAGTGCACATCAGCCAGTTACTGCTCTGAACTCGCTTTTCTGTTAGTCTGAGGCCTGGAAGTCCAACCAAGCACAACAAGTCCTACTGCACTCATTAGCAGATGTCAAGCACGAGAGACAAAAATGCAGAGAACAGAAAATAGGTGGACAGGATGAATATACCAAGAACAAAGTAATGAATGTATGACAGGTTTATTAAATATCCCGTTTTCAGGTATACCTCTGATCTTTTTCAGATTTTTATGATAAGATTTTTAGTTTATTACGATCAAATAATTCATTCATCAATTACCTACATTTTCTATTCATGCTTGCTCAACAGTCCTGTACTTTTCTCACCTCACCATGGTCTACCATCTACCCTCTTCCATGGTCTATTCCATATCTACTTCCATGATATCCCAATTTTGTGGAAAGTTCCAAAACTGCTGTCTAGCCAGTTCACATGATTGGCCACAAAGACACCAACACATTGGCTTGCATAAGCTGACAATAGGTGCAACATTTCATAAGCTGGGGATGAGAGCGGTACATTTCAAGCGCTGGGGTCTCCAAAGACCTGTCATTTTGAGATCCACAGGCGGCAGTAGAACAACCAGGGAACCAAAGTGTCATTCATAAAAAACACATAGATGAAAGAAGGTGTTGTCATTTGTCTAAGTACATATACATATACCCCCAACCTTTACACAATTGTTGGAATTTGTAGTAGCAATACACGTGTAGACTATCATAACTCTGTTAGTGTGTGTAGCGTTGCTACCAAATTCAAACTCATTCTGAGAAAGGAAAAGGTAAAGCTTTACTTAAAGAACATTTTCCATGCACTGTTCATATTGATATAAACAGAGAATGTTACATGTCATACGTGTCATATGTCTTTCAATTAAACATGAATTTGTTTACAGCTCAATATACATATGACTACATAAATAGTAGTTACATGAATTCCAATAGGTCTTCTTCTGGGTGCAACACTGGTACTGTGCAGATCACATGGACAGATTTCTATATTTCTGGTTTCTTGTCACATGTTGTGCTTGTAAAATCTTGTCATTTGTACTGTAAGTTATTTGTATCACTTATACATAATCACAATTGAAAACTATATTCAAACTAAATATAACACGCTACACAGGGCAAGTGGGAATATCTATATAAAGTTGTGCTGTCTTAATCAATATCTGCAATACCCATTCCTGGTTATGGTATCCTCCATATAAGGTTCAATTTAGCCTTCAACAGGTGCTTTGTTGGATGCATGAGTCATGTATAAGTCCCATTCAAGATGAATGACAATGTCTGTATGTGCTACATGTACACCGCCTGCACGTTCTCTCATCAACATCATATCTCTATATACATTCTCAGAAGCGCCAATGCTAATGAGAAAGAGGGGTAAAAGGTGTGAGGTCCTTATTTTTCTGATTGGTTGGATTTGCTCTGGCAGCAATCCTCAAAGCCGCTGCCTGGCTTAACTTAGTATTAGCTCAATCTCCCTCTAGCCAAGAATCCGTGCAGAGGAAATAAAAAAAGAAGAGAGGTGTAAAGATGGGATACCATGGGAGAAGGGTTTTTTTTTCAACTTTTAAAAATCCCTTTATTCAAACACTGGCATTAAAGAAGAAACAGTCAAAAAGCAGAAAAGAGAGAAGTTTTCACTGGACACAAAAACTAATAATGACTCAGTATTTAATCGCAATAAGCCTCCTCAGCTTTGCCAGACACAGACTAACCATTTGAAAGGGGAACAGAGAAAAAGCAATACAAGAAAATTTCCCTCAATAAAAGACCAGCTCTTCTCATCTCTGGGAAAGATTTCACCACCAACAGATTAAGGACTTTCATTTGTTTCTGGTACCAATTTCCCTCAATATTACCACAGCTCATCACTGTGGTCAGAGACATTTAACAGTGCGACCACTCAAAAGGTCGCTCCAATTAAGTGTTTACAGAGGAACCTAATCCAATACAGCTAATTCAATTGTGAAAAAACAAAACATGCGTAATGGTACATGTAGATGTGATTATAGGCCTGTAACAGCACAGTGAGAAACAAAACATAGAACTAACCGGAAGACAAACATGCTCCTTTTTTCCATTCTTTCCATATTCATCACCCTCTCACAAAAGTATTACAACACCCTGTAAAACAATGTTGATGAGCCTCACAATTCACCATACTCCTCCACTCAGACACTAATATGTTTGACCAAACCAAAGAAAGCAACACTCTCTTGTTTACACAAGCATTTTCATGGAAATCATACACGGTAAGAGGGAGAGGCACATTGTTTATCTGAGTGAATTTATAAAAAAGAAAAGCTGCAGAGGCAGGCAGTTCCAGCCAGATATTGTCACGCCAAAATATTTTAGGAAAGTTTAAAAAATGATTTGTGTATGTACACATTCAATTGCAATGATTATTTTATGAGACTTACTCACTGACCTGAGCGTTGGAGCACTTGACATGGACTGACTGAAGATCAACATGAAGGCACACAATGAAGGAGTGCCTTCCTTCGGAGCAGCTCTGCATCTTATGGGATGTGACTGCTAGTGTGGATGTGCACCCCATTGGCTCCAGCAAGCTAAGACTGCGCTGCTGCCCCAGTAGAGTATACACACTGAATTGACTCAGGCTTATTGTCCATGGGAAAGCATCGCCTGTTGACAAGTGAAAATATGGGAAAAGAAAGAAACGCATGAAGAAAACGAGACATTATTGTACAGATCCATTTACAGTTAAAGCCAAAACGACCTGTGCAGGTAATTGACGGCAACTGAATAGAATGTCTGCCTGCATTCTCACACTTACTTTGAAATGTGCTTTTACACAGAATTGGTAAAATTAATGAAGTACATAAGATAAGCAGGTGGAGACTCCCATCGAAACAATGTAAAATGAGGATGTTCTGAACCATAATGCGCCAGTAAAGTGTTTCCAGTGTCACTTAGCAGACGCTGGGGTAGACTATCTGACAGAAGGGGTACATTTCACCATGGCAGCCCTGTGAAGAGTATATTTCCTGTGAACTGTGGGCAGGACGCTTTTATCCATGTCATTAAAAATGAAAGACGAAGAGCCTTTCAAAGAGTAGGAACGAATTATTAAAATCATGGATTGTTAATTTTAACAACAACATTGACAAGAGTGCTGATGTCACTGTTTTTGCTGCAGCTTTCCTTTCAACTTTTTTTTTTTATTTGTATGCCCAATTATGATGTCATTTGAGAGGTGAGGGGGGAAAAAGGGAGGGTGCCCCTGACTTTTCTTATTCATTAGAGAAAATAGTGCTGGACTGTCTGGGCTTATGTCAACTTTGCCAGGTGTGCATGCCACATGTGAAAGAAACTATCTTTCACAGTGAGTCTGATTCTGTTTGTTTTTCTTTTGTCATGGTAAATGAATAGTCGTCAGTCAAAGATTTCCTCAGTGTTGAAAAGACCATAATGATGATGAATTTGTATTATGAAGCCCATTAGTATTATGGGCCAATTCATTTAAATAATTAATGTAAGCAAATACAATGATAATAATACATGAAATAGTTTCCACATAAACTAAATATACTCTCTAAAACCCTTAGTTCTAATCTATTGTTCTCTGTTTTTTTCTATAGTGTATATTTGCTTTCCTCATTTAAAAACCTAACGCCTGTGCATCGGGTCTTTCTGTTTTGTGAACTTTGGCCAACATTTGAAATTAACTTTTATATAAGCTGAAGTTTCATTCGTCCCAATGTGTAAACCTACCATCCCCCAAAATGGGCTTGGAGACAACAAACGGTAGTTCTTGAAGAGGTTCCATGTACTTATGCCCTGCACTGAGGACACTGATCTGGGGCAGGCAAATAACAAGAGTTCCAGGCATAGATGCTTGGTTGTGGTACCAGCTTCGTACAGTGCCTGGTATGTCACCCAAGATGATGGTGCTTGGAGAGTGAAGGCTATCATTGGGCAGGAACACGCAACATGACTGTAGATCCAGCTGGAGATGGGATACAGATAAAAACAAACAGAATTAATAAAGTAATTGATGACACATGATGCGAGAGAAACTAGCGGTATTAATTGATCATTCATCTTGTTCGTTTAATTCAATCGTTAATTCATTTTAATTTGGATTACTTTATATTTCTCAGAACCACAGCCAAGGCTTACACCCTACACTCAGGTTGTTTGCACAGTTTAGGAGGGAAAACTGTGACTGGAATTATAAATACATAAAAACAGAGGCATACAAAGCATGGGAATTACATGATAAGCTTAAAGAAAGTAATTATATATATAATCTAAATAAATACATGCAAATCCCAAATGAAATGGTAATGGTCATGATGAATAGAAAGCTCATATCTGTTCTCACCTGCTTTAGAACATGCATGTTCCTTTAACCAAGGTTTAAGATTTTGAATTCCACTTTAAAATAAGTCAAAATACTATATCCAATAATGTCAGACACTAAAATCAAACACGTAAACTACAAGTTTCAAACCAATACCAGCTGAATTTCTATATCATATATAGTCTTGCTCATATATGGTCCCCTGAAAAATCTAATTTTTCTTTTTTAACCAATGTAAGAGAGAAATACAGGAATACTATTATATGTGAGTGTGTGTGTTGGTCACACAACTGCTGGTTTTAGGCATTTAGTTATGAAAGAAAGAATACCACTGAGGATCCAGATTCAATTCAATGAAACTTCTCCAACTATAACAAAAGCTGAAACTGAAAGGGCTGAGGAGAGAGGTCATTTGATGACAAGTGGGAGATGGGCAAGACATCAGAAACTGTGAAGTAAAGATGTTAGAGGGAGGGTGTGGTTACACGTTCATCTCATGCCTCATTGTCCTGAAAATTCTTCGAAGAAGGCTCTAAGATTAAGATACATCTGCTCTTTTTAAGAGCCAGCATGCTGAAAGAAAACCCATTTTCTCTGCCTGAGTTGCTGCAGATCACTGCAGGGTGCAGCTGTAAAAGAGCAACCGGCTAAATTCAAGACAATTGTCGAGCTGGCTGAGGCTACAGCTTGTCTGAATGACAACTTGATTGAGGAATAAACATTACTTGTATATTCTGAAATACATGAAGAAACAATGAAAACAGCATTGAAAGGGCTCGGGCATCCTGAAATATGTCAATCTGTTATACAGAAGTGTTTGATATTTTACCATCGCTAATTTGTGAAAGAAAGAAGCCTTTATCTAAACTGTTTGCGGTATGTACTTATTTTTTGAGATATGACAAATGATATGAAGATATAGGTCTATATCAAATACAATTCAAATAAATATGCTGAGTACCTGTGTAAGTCTCAC
The DNA here is from genome assembly GCF_037954325.1 of Fistularia commersonii. Lineage (NCBI taxonomy): Eukaryota > Metazoa > Chordata > Actinopteri > Syngnathiformes > Fistulariidae > Fistularia > Fistularia commersonii. The sequence continues at coordinate 7,644,599 of NC_141294.1, read as the reverse complement.
CATGTTACTGTGACAGCTATCATCCATTAAAAATGAAATACAAAGAGAAAGAAAAGAAATGTTACAGTCTAACATTTGCTGTTTCATATGGGTCATTTCAAAGTACTGCAATCCTTGGTATGGCCCAATATAAATGACTGGACTAAAAGTAACTAAATCACTGTACTTTTCATACTGGGTGTGATGGTTGACTGAAATCTTTTCTGTATAACCTCAAGACTCCCTTATATTACACAGCCTAGGAAAATATTGAACACTAAACCTAATTTTTTCTGAAGTAGCACCGCAGCTATTGGTTGTATGTAAGCTTAAACTCATTAATATACACTACTTTATACTGAAGATATCATGAGGAAATGTAGAGCTTATTTTTAGGTAATTCTTGATAGTTTTCAAATATGTTGAAAGAAAGTGGGTATTGTGTGACATAATTAGGGTCAGGTGATTTGACAGGGTTGATCTACACATCTCATTGTATTTTAGGTGGATAAAAACAATCTCCTGCATTAGTCACCACTGATATTGCGACCCCAAATGTGCGCTATAAAAAAAAATCCCAAAAAAGTTTCTAGGTTGCTTATGACCTCGCTGCTCGACCCAACATCAGCAGAAAAGCAAATATGATGTCAAGTTAGTTCTAGCTGTGGAACAAACTTGCTACACCACACAGGGAGGTATTAAGTCAAATAACAGCTGGTACATAAAAACAAAGGGAAAACTTAAACTATGGCATCAGCTTGGCATCAACACCAGCCATTGTAAATACTTGCCCTAGCAACTGGACTTGTTCAACTTATTGAAGACATTTCAACTCTCATTCAAAAGCTTTCTTTTTTGTCTGCGCAAATGGATGGCCCAACACAGGAGAGCAACCTCCTTGGGTCAGGACTCTGAAGACTATTTACATTTCAAGGACAAGGGACGCTCCTTGAAAGATAGCAATATCTGCGTTATGGCCAAGGAGAACAGATGCTTTGAGAGGGGAGTAAAAAAAGCCATCTCTGCAAAACTGGACAGACCATCACGAAAATGAGGAGGTGGCTTTCGACTCAGCCACATAAAGTATGACTCGGTGCTTAGATAATTCCCATGGCGGGTCAACACCACCTAACTCAGACCCATCTATATTCACTGACTTTTCCGGAAGCGTGACAACTCAAATCGAACCACAACAAACAACATTTAAACCCCAATTCAGGAGACCCACTCGATTCTTTTGTTTCCCAATGACTCACACAAATTAGGCTTAGCTATTTCAACCCAGATCAGTGCCCATGCCTATCCTGAGGACTTGTATACTGAAAACAGACCCCACATTCTGTAAGATCTGAAGAAGCCTCTTGGGTGAGAGGTTAAACCCCTTCAAAGAAACCACACAAGTCCAGTTGCTGTTACAAAATTTTACAAGAAGCACCATGACGTGGATGACTGAGAACCTTTGGATACAAACATACTACTGCTATGTGTTTACATAATGAAGACAAGGCACAAATTGTTTGAAAGTGCAATGGTCAGTAATGGAAAATAAAATCTTAGGTTATACCTAAACTTGGGTGATGCATAACAAATTTTTCATCAGCTGTTTTTGTGGGGTTTCACCTCAAGCTAATAATACATTTTAAAAGCATGAATCAAAAGAAAAACCTTTTTGTATGGGTTTTCACATGACTTCATTTTAAGCAGTTGCAAAGCATGCAGAAAAATAAGAACGATAAAAGTGTTATAAGCAGGTAATCAAAGGCTTTTTCACATTTTGTTAATCTTCCCAAAGAAGCCACTTCCCTCTCATGCCCTGTTACTGATTTGTTTCACTTTGTTCTCTAACACAAAATATTGTGATATTGTGTATTGGGGCTCATTCTTCAGGTTTAGATAAACCTAAATAACCATGAGGCCAATCATTATTGATGATCTACAAAGTTGTTGTCTAAATCAGAGACCAGAAAAATCTCTTCACGCACCAGAATAGAAAAAAAGACTTCTCATATCTCATATCTTATTTAGGTAAGGTAGTATATTGGATCTGAAATGAAAACATCAAATTCCATCCAATAAATACAAATGTACACTGTTAGGGAAAAATTGGTCTCAGGTTTCATATCAGCAGGATGTGTGTGAAGACATAATGTTGACGACGTGAAAAATGCAACATTCAAACATCTTGTACTGTGAGCATGGCTTATCCGTTGGGGAAAATGTCCCATTAGCTGTTAGTTAAGCCATAATTATCATAGTAAGGTGGTAACAAAACAAAATGGTTCAGCCTTTTCGTGCATTTCTTCAAGTTGCTTACAAATGGACAACATGCTGATGTCAAATGAATGCCTGACATTGATTGCTGATAACAAGCAATGTCAAGTTTATGGAGTCACAGTCCACGTACGTGATGATGACGGTATGAAGTTATGATGTGAAAGGTCATAAAATAGTGCATTTGCAGAATTGTGATACAAAACCAAAACTAAGTGGATCAAACGTTCACAAGGTAATAAAATTTGTGAACACTGGATTTGGAACCTGGTTGGCCATTTAAAGAGTGAAAATCCCCTAAAATGCAACTTTTTAATGTATCAACATTAAATGCCACCACATTACTTATGTTGTTGTAGAATGGCAATAAAAAGCTGTGTCTATGTGAACTCTACATAAGACTCAGAGAACAGGAATGTTCAATTTGACTGCCACCCACATGAATTCATGCTCACTGACATGATGCCTTTGCCATGGAAACATTCTACTTTCTCTGCAATAGCAAAGTACAGACCATTTACATCATATTAGAGATTCAAAATGATAATTAATGTCATATTCTCGTAATGCGGATTTTGAACGTGAATTCACTGCCGCCTTCATATTCTGTGAGATGTATCTAACATCAGGTCGCCCCCAAAGACACAAGGAACTCTCAACAAATCCAACTCTGTGGTCTCATATTTGGGTTGTGACTCACACTCACACATACAAATGCACACACACGTACAAATGCACTCACGTTTGCCGGAAAAACAACAACAACAACAACAACAAAAAAACAAAAAACAACATGGGCTATAAAGGTCAAGAAAGAGAGCACTGGCACTGAAGAACAGAACTGACAGATCGAAAGAGAGCAATAGTCTGAGGTCAGAATGATGCAAATGCATTACTACTTTGACTGTTGCCAAACCACTGACAGCATTTCTTTTCCTGACCAACTCTATATCCCCCTGTCACCCTACCCTAGTATGCAACTGTCCTTAGGTCAGTCCCGCTGCTGAGGCCTGGCTGTTGCTGTCCAGGTCTCTCACCATGACGAGGTTTTGATTCAGGGTGGAAAGTCTGTGTAGAGATTTTGTGATCTGAGGGGGGAAAGAAAACGCTTAAGAGCTGGAGAGGAGGAGGGGAGCGTAGAGGAGAAGAGTTGGAGAGAGTAGATGGGATTCCAGTGTTTGTGTTCAAGGTTATTATGTGGTTGCAAAAATAAAGAAAAAAATAATCAAACTAAAAACTTAAATAGCTGTTTCACTGTCTAAAGAGGAAAAGTGTTATGTCACTATTTCAGGTGTAAAATTTGTAATCACCAGCAATTGTGTTTACTGTCTTTATAACAGACCGTAATGCCAAAAATGATGCTTTTATCTAGAGGAAATGCTGACTATGTCCCCTATTACGACCGCAGATTCAACGGGTGATGGAAGGGTGGATGAGGGGGTACGATTCCATGCTGCAAATGGAACGGTCCCATCATAAGGGCACAGAAAGTAATTCATATTTTTATTCATAACAGGATAGTGGAAAATTATTACTCTTTGATGTATTACCCAATGAAAAGCGGTTTTTCCAAAAGCAGCAGGAGGAAGATTCTAGATTGAACATAAAACTAAAAACGGGCACACATAATAAGTGAAAGCCAGGATTCTAATTGCAGTGTGGAATATTTATTACACAACTCTATCCTCTGCTGAGTTCAGGGCAACATGGAAAGAAAATGAAAAAACAAAAGTTAGAGTAAAATATGCCTTGAACAACAAAATATAACGTGCATGGTTTTGTCATATTTCAATGCTTGCGTATGACATGTTTACAGTGGTGCAACACACTGGGAAAGGATGTTTCTGTAAAGCTAGGATTATTCTAAACTTTTGAATCAAGGTTTGCTGATGACTAAAAGCTCCAGAAATGCAGGTGTTTTGTAAGGGCTTCAGATGTGAAAATAGGATTTAGACAACCATGTTTCTCGGTCCAATGACATTGCGTCCTGTCAGTGACACTGAACCATTTATATTTTGATTAATGAGGTTGACGCCTGACTACCTGATGCTATGCTTCAAATCTACGCCGTCTGAAGTGATTATTTCATTCTGTAATACAGAAAGCCAGTGAGACTGGCCGTCTCCCATTGTCAAATCTTATTGTGACAACCGGACTTAGCTTTCCTCCTCTCAGAAGCTTCACCTGTGTTTCAACTGTCATCCTAGAGGCTTCTTCTATTCAGCCACAATAATATCTGACAACAATTGACCATGACCCAGATGACTGAGAACCTTCACAGACACTGTGTGTCTTTGTATACTTGGAGGCAGGATATATCCCTCACGGCAGCACACTCTATTAATATACTTCAAAAACGAAATAAACTCTCTCAATTTTGACTAGGAAATCTAGATTGAAGACATTCATCTCGTTTTGAGACGTCACATGGTGGGCTTAAATTATAAAAACATGCTCAAATGACACTTACACAGGTACAAAAGCACAGGGTAAGCCTCCCTAATCATAGCCATTACTTGCCTTAAAATCTACGATAAACGTAAGATTTAATGATTTTAGTCATGGAGACTACCTTTTTGTCCCCAAAAATAGAGTCTTCAAAATGGGCCTGTAAAATGATTTAATTACCTAGCGCATGAGAAATATATGGTACATGAATGGAACCATAGGCTTATACGCTTATATTCGGCATTAGCAAATCTAAATATAAACAACAAAAAAGATTGTTTGTCCTTGCAAGTGCAGCCATTTAAGCAGCAAACGTATGTTATGCATGAAAAAATTAGCACTGAGGTTGGCAAAATGAAACGACACTCCCTTCATTTATTCCTTTAAACAAGCTTTGTTTTATAAAACTGAAGAGCACATAGAACAGCAATGCACCCAGCAGTGGTATGACTCTGGGGATACATATCATCACACGAATGATAAAATGCAATATATGCACACTACTCACAACTGACTTGGATTCTCACTTCCTACATAAAGAATGAGCCATTCAGCTGATTCGTTTATGGATAAGAGATATGTCAGTATATCGCTATCATAAACCAAGAGCTCTAATATATGCTATAACTGTTAAGGCTATTGCCGTGTGTGTTGAGGAATTAAAAAATAAGGAGTATCAAAGTGTTAAAGTAGAGCTTAAGTTAAAAACAAAAGGAGGAAGAAGAAGAAACAGTCACAAAGAGAGAGTACTCCAGGCTTTTGAGTGACAGCCTGGTTATTTAGGAGGTGACCATTGCTTATCCTGAGACTTAGAGTTTGATCCTATCATCTTAAGGCTCTAAATGACCCAGGATCTTCTTACGCTTTGATCTACAGTCACTTAGGCACTAATTCAATCTGGATTCTGGATCAGGAAGCCAGCATGTGCTGTCAGGAATAAAAAAAAAAAAATAATTAAAAAAAAAAAACTGCTGGAAAAAAGACAGACGAACAAAAAAAAAAAAATCTTGAAACGTATCCATTTGGAGGGTACTTTGATTAAATGGTAAGATGCCTAATTTTTTTTTTCTTTGTGCCTTTCTTCCTTCTCATCCATGTCTGGCGTCACATCACAGAGCTCTAAACATGGGCCTCGTCCATTTTTTGTGGCAAGTCCTGCTCAGTTTTATTCCTGATCACCTCCCTGCTCCATCAGATAGTGTTACGATCCCAGCCACATGTGTGGATCCTGTTTTGAATCTTTCAATTTTAATACCCCCCAAAGTGTCCCTCACATCCATCTCTTCTGACGAACAGTGGGTGTGTAAGGTCTGTCTTATGTAGCCTTTCCCCCTTGAGCCTTTGTGAAGATGGTTTATCTGCTTCCAGCGGAGAAGTTTCTAATAGAGAGGAAGCTGAAGGCCAAACACACTTGGGCTTTAAAGAGTTGGTTGGGGCCATGTGAAATTAACACTTGGAGGGTGTAAGTATCCACCATGCCTCAAAAGTAAACGACTGACCAGCAAGTTAAATGTTGCCCATCTGTTTTGAGGAACAGCTTCAAGTTTGACATTATAAGGAAATGGTCATTCTTAAAAGGGCAGTAATAGGTTACGGACTAGATGATTCATGGCAAAAAGTAATTACAAGCCTGCCAGAGTAATGATTACTACATACTATGATATGACAACTTAAAAAGTAAAAACATTCAAGTCCTTCATAGAAGTTTGTTCTGCAATGTTTTTCAAGAATTAGGTTTTCAATATTCACATGAAGAATAATTACTTCACTTTACTACACTTCTTGAAGACATACGGAGTGTTTGATCTGGCGGACAAATATTATGTATGCATTCATTTTTTTTAAGTGTGTATGTTGGAGGGCAGGCTTTTTCAGGAGCACAGCTGCTCTGCTACATAATTCTTCACTTAAGAGAATTTTGGTGAGTCATCTCACTTGGACTCTGAAGTGAAATACGTGTCTGACATTTAACCTGTGGTGCTGTGGTCAGATCCGCTGTTAGGTTTTCGTGTTTTCATATCACTGTTGGGAAGAGAAACTTGGAGGCCACAGGTCTGAGGAGACTTCAGGAAAACATAAACCCTGTAGGCCACAATCTCCTCTGTGTTGAATGACCCCACAGCATGAGAAGTGCACACACACACACAAGCAAACAAACTAGTAATGTCGAGCACATATGTACTGACACATTTTCATTTTAACACTCTTGTGTGCTCTCTTGTACACCGTGCGTGAGCACACGCACACACACACACACACACACACACACACACACACGCACACACACACACACACACACACACACACACACACACACACACACACACACACACACACACACACACACACACACACACACACACACACAATAAGCAAACCATGACACACAGGAAATCACCCAGAGATAGAGAAGAGGAAATTAGAAACACCCTCCCTGCATCCCTAGTGAAAACATTTGCAACTCTGGAGCAGAAAAATCAGTGGAGGGATCGGCAGCAAACGGAAAACACATCCCTTTGTTTTCAAAAACCTGATACCTCTCCAAATGTAATCTTCCTGTGCCTGCACCAGACAGGACGCTATGTTTCCTAAGTGGCTGGTTAGATGAACAGAAGGTCCACAGAGCAACCCCCCCCCCCCAACCCCTGGATACTCCACCCACTGTTCACCTTTTGCCCTCCACCCCCTCCGCCCCCTCCTCATTCTACATTACCAGCTCTGTCCAAAAATGCATTTGGAATCGTGGATGCAATAGTATAAATAGTGTTTCCCTGTAGATTTACATGATTAATATGTGTATCTGAAGATGACACTATACAGATGTTACATTGTGGTGAATGCATGTACACAGAAGGTTGCAACCTCAGAAAGCTGTTTTTCTTCTTGATGTCTATGAGGAAGGCATTTAAGCGTGATGCCTCCTGACAACAAATAGGCTAGGTCACGCCCACATGCCACCACAAGCAATAAGCTCGTGGCCTGGCACAGAGGCGAAGTCAGGCAGGCAGCCATCCCTGCGGCCCTGCATTCCTCTCTCCTTACACTGCTTACAGAAGCTGACAAGCGCTGGAGGTCTCCCTGGCCGAGGTGGAAATCTGCAAAAATAAACGCTTTAGGTGACATGAAGGCTTTGTTTGTTTCTGCTGGCCCAGCTGTTTGTGTTAGCGCAGTGGGTTAATTGCAACTTTGATCGCTGCGTTTATTGATCCAACAGTGGCCTAGAAGTGCGGCTGGCCCGGCCTGCCTTGACTGCTCGTACCCCCAAGCTCAAACAATATCCCTTTAGCCACCACAAAATACTGAGACACAACAGATGGAGTCTATGCACGGGCCCAGGCCAATCTAGAGCTGAGAATGCACTTGAACAGAGTGGATACTATTCTGTATTGAGGAAGTTGCACATTTTGGTGGTAGGTTGTAGGTGAGAGGAAAATGTACAAGGGATGGATTGAATTGGACTAAGGCAATTACTATAAGTGTAGAGTTGTGTGATGAGCAGCTTTTATATAAAAAAACAATATCAGTCAATTGGACGATATTGTGGCCAGGTTTCTAAAACAGGTTTAAACTTATAATGTTGGTCCGATACAGTTCTGCGCAGGTTGCAATTCGAGGCCCAAATGGATTAAGTGCTGGTGGACAAAACTGGGATGGTTTGATATGACCACTTTTTGTCAGTCTCCGTAGTCCACACGCAAAAAGATGAGAGACCATATTAAACCTACTTGCTTAACTCACACAATCCTAAAAGAAACCTTGCTACACGTGTTAACGAAAGTAAATAAGGCATTAGAGAAATGGAACCTCCCACATTGAAATTCTTGGTTACACGCAGGCACGCACGTGAGCGCACACACACATTCACTACACCGAGTGAGCAGCTGGGGTTGCATTTGTGTCTTGATTTAGTTTAGACAGTACCAACAAGGATAAGCTTGAAATAAAAAGAATGTACTTTCTTTTATCGTCTGTCTCATGCAAATACCTTGTTAACATTCTTCTTTCCTACTCCTTGCTAAATTGTTATTATATCCCCTCTGTGAAAACATGTGTGAATGATCAGGGGCCAATTTTGGCATACTTATGTCAGCTAAAACATGAGATGCTATGTAAAATCCAGAACCCACAATTCTAAGTTGCGATCTTCCCTGACATGTAGATGGATTCATTGGAAGGTTGAAGTTTATCTTTCGCAGAGGCGTTAGCTTTAGGGTGGGATATTGCACTTTTCCTTTTTCTTTCATTTTTCTTTTTGACACAGACAAGGCCCATCAAAAAAATCCTGATCTCTTTCTTAATTTTCTATCGTCCCAAGATCAGACAAACTGATTTCACTTTTGTAAAAGAGATACATTGACAACAGTGTGCAAAGAATAATCATATATATATTTTCTGCATTTTGTTCTTTCTGACTGGTTTGTTGTTGGAGAAGCAGTGGCAGTAGAGTAGCAGTGGGCAGAGAAATTGGCCTCTGACAATTTATGACATTATTGAGAAGAGGTTAATGGACATAAAGTCAATATATCCATTTATTTGTGCAAATTTATGATGAACATGAAAGAACCCTCATAGACATTTTCTTGTTTGTTTTTCAACTAATTTATTATTGTACATTCTGTACAATGTAGTGCAAAATTGGTTTTATTGAGTGACCGTTTCCATGCAAGCATTAATATCCCTGCAGATCATATTGTGGAACATGTAAGCAGAATAACTAAAGTAAAGTTAGAAACATGACGGGACAGCGGAAACTCTCCAGGGGATCTAGGATTAAGTGTTAGCTACAGATTTTTTTTTTGTGTGTTACAAGGAAGAAAGTATTTGTTTCCTCAACAGGAAATGGTTTGTTTCTCAAACCTGCAATCCATCACAGAAATAGCGAAGTGCAAAGGTGCTCGTGCACCTGGCTTTTAGAGGGAATATTAGATGACAAACATCCTGTTACATTCATTCATGGAAATATGAAGGTTAAATATAAAATGTAAGGTAAATATGCTCTCAGTATTGGCATTATGACATTGATTTGTTCACACTTTAAAATGTTGACAATTTATGACCAGAATCCTCAATGAAACTCTGCCTTATGGGGCAGAAATTTGAATTCAGAGTTGTGGGATCATTTTGAAATTGTTGGCTCTAATAGACATGGAGGATGAGGTGTTGAATGGAGAGATGATAGGATGAATGGAGGGAGGGGGCAGAAGATGAAGTAATGTGCCTGCAGAATATGCTTCAGCTGAGGTTCAGATCCTGTTCATGGAAACCATCTGGCCAACTCTAACTGCACCACACCAAACATAAAGTGCACATGATCATTCTCTCTTGCTCGTTCACTTTCCTTAAAAGTCACCCTCTGCATATTTTTCCTCCTCCTTCCTTGTCCTAACATCCATTTAACTTTCAAGAGTACCTTTTCTACCCCAGTGATATACTTATATATGTATGTATACATATATATATGTGTGTGTGTGTGTGTGTGTGTGTATATATATATGTATATACATATATACGTGCATACCTATATATATACACACACACACACACACACACGCACGCACGCACACGCGCGCACACACACACACACACACACACATATATATATATACTACTCATTAATGCATAGCAGCTGGAGGGAGCAGTGTGTTACTTCATTTTTCCATGGCAACAGTCTTTCTGTTTCAGCAGATCCCATTTCAGTTTTGGTAGCAACGTGCTCCTTTGCCAGCACTGAACACATTCATGTGTTAAATAGAAGGAATTATTGCAAAATTTCTGAAATAGAATCACCTATCCAATCACTTGCAATTATTATCAGGGCCCAGAGAGAACATGGGAGTCATCAGGGAAAACAGGGAAAGAAGACATGACAGGATGAAAAGCGGCAAGGATGAGAGCTGATGGAAAGAAGGAAATTATGAAATCATCGAGGCAAGAAGCACAGAGGATAAAGAAAGAGACTAGGTAAAAACAAAGACAGCAAAATGAGCAGCGATACCAAAGGGAGCATAATGACTTGTAACACCAAGGAAGGGGTGTAAAGTGACACATTAAAAGCGTTTTTCTACTTCTTCCAATGACGAGGACATGCCACAATTCAAATATTTGTGACTACGCCACCTTTTTTGAGTGGCCACTTTGTGGGCTCAAACTTGAACTGAAATTTTCAGGTAGACACTAGTGTTATCACATATGCTATTTTCAGACAGCCAATCAACACACCAGGATTAATAACTCCAGCCCCTAAGGAAATTAAGGAGTGGCCTATTTTTGAGGTATTAGGTTATCCTGAACAATAGGAAACAATAACAAAGGAATAACAGACATTGGTGTAAGCCAAGATGAATTCTGCTGAGGAGTTTTGTTCATTCATATGATGTATTGAGCTGTTGAACAGAAACAACAGTGCAACTTCGCCAACACTAAGTTCAACCAGCAGTTCAAATCACAGGTTGGTGCAGATAATGAAAAAAATACAAAACAATCAAGTTCTAACAAAGACATAATAAAGAACAGGGAACTATTCTGGTTACTAATATATCATGAGACACCAACCTAATTGTGTCCAGGACAAAGATGGTCTCTGTGTTGCACATCAGGTCAAGAGCACTCCAGTAACCTCTGACTGAAGAATCAAGTCTGGATTGTAAGAGTCTATTAGTTCTTTGTGCCTTTCACAAAGGTGTGCCAAAGGAGCTGGCTCTTTGTGACAGTTATTTTCTCTCTTTTTGTCTGAGTGCATCTTTCGTGTGGAACATCTAGAGCTATTCAGCAACTTCTTCTATTACTACTACTACTACTACTGGGGTATCCTATTGTCTGAAGACATGTCCAAAGACTAGCTATCATGACTAGCTATCAGGCATTCCATGGCCCACTGGGCCTGTCAAACAGAATATATGAAGGTATTCCATACACATTTATCTATGTAATCTGATTCTGGATGTGAAAGAAAATTATGGTTGTTTTTGTTTTGTTGGTTACTGTGCCGTGCAAAAAGGATTATAACCGTCTCCGTGCCATTGTATGGAACTATGCTATAAGCATAGTATGCTTTGCCAACCCCCCTTAAATGCAATATGTCGGGGCAGTGGTTAGCACTCACATCTCACAGCAAGAAGGTTTCTGGTTATATTCTGACAGGGCCTTTTCTCGGTAAAGTTTGCTTGCATGTTCTCCCCCTGTCTGCTTTGCTGGCGTTTCCTCTGGATGCTACAGAGTCCAGTCCAGTCCTGCTTCCAGATTTTCTATTTCATTTTGTCCTAATCTCACTTATTCTCATTTGAGCAGCACTTAGATGCAAAGCCCTTGATAAATATATTCATTGATTTTATCATTGGGAATGCAATGGGAATGCACACTTTCAAAAATCTTTTGAATATACCAATAAATGAATGTATTTCTCCTCTCTTTTATTGGCATGAAATATCTCTTTTTATGGATAATGTCTCAATACGATCAGAGAAAGCTTTGTGATGGATTTAGCAGAATTGTTAGACATGTTTTGTCAATTAGTCTATTGAGCTTTAGCATGCTACAATCAATGTTGCAGAAACGTGGTATTGAAGAACATTAGGCTTTGGTTGATGGATCAAACCAAAATTTGACTGACATTCATTGATCTCGACAATAATCTGCTACATCATTGCCAACAACATCTATTTTCAGAAAGACATAAAAGATGGATATCGCGTGTGGGCACACAAAACCAGTAAAGAACAATATTCTATAATTAAAAAAGTAAACTGCACTACAGCTTAATTTTTATGTGCTGTGTTTCAGCTTCTCTTTTTTAAAATTAGCCAGAAATTTAGTAAACAATTAGGAGGTCTTTCTACTTGCCAACTTTTGTGACTGCAGGATAGAGACACAAGGCCACACTGACAAATCAAGTGCAAGCTGAGCTCAAGAAGAACTGAATCCTCGAAACTGCAAACTATCATATGTCCCTATTCTGTGTAGAGAGCTCCAAATGGTCTAAGCATTTGTCACTTTTTCTGCACCAACTTCATCTCTATAACTTCACTCTTCATCTTTTATTCATCTCTTCCCTTTTTTGTTCAGTCACATCTTTTGCCAAAGCTTTGATGCATTACTTTTGTAAAGCCAAAGAATACTTCCACGCTACAGTGACATTTTGTATATTTATATACAGTAAACCCTCGTTTATTGCGGAGGTTACGTTCTAAAAATAACCCGCAATAGGCAAAATCCACAAAGTAGTCAGCTTTATTTTTTACAATTATTCTAGAATACACTACTGTACTATAGAATGAAACCAAAGATCAAAACCTGTTTTCAGGTCCAAGCATCAAAAAAAATAAATAAGAATATACACCTTTTCTTAAAAAATAACTTTGAAAGTGTTAGAAGTACTGTACAGTAAAATAATAATTTAATAATCAATACGTTATTTAATAGTCAATATGTTATTTTCCTCCTTTATGTAACGAACCGAAGATTCATTTATTGTGTAACGGCGCCCTACAGCCGAATAGCTTCAGAAGTTTAATTTTTTCTGTGATAGTTAACATCTTCTTCTTCCTTTTGGGCATGTCGTCAGGTGCCTTTGCCGGTGCAGAACATTTCATTGACATTGTGAGTTTTGTAATGGAGAAAATTTGTGAACGTAAATTTGGCAAGCTGTGCAGAGACAAGGCGCGGAGATTGTTGACACTGGTCTATCGTCCTTTAGTCAATTAGGATGTAGGACACAACATACTGTACCAAAAAAAAAAAAAAAACTGCCCTAAAAAAATCTGCGAAACAGTGAAGTCGCAAAAGGTGAATTGTGTTATAGCAAGATTTTACTGTAATTCAGACAGTAAGAGATCCATCTCTTTCATATAAACCGGATCTTACTTGACATCAACCCAAATTTAGGGTCCTTCAGCATCAATGCAATATGCCACAATATTCATTTACCAAAAAGAAAATAGGTTGGAATGAAAAAAGAGAATCAAGTAAACTTGGCACCCAAAAATCATGCCAAACAATGTGTAGATATACACTTCCATGAGGTCAAAGGGCAAACTATGAACCTGGTGTCTGTGATTTGGGACTAAAAAAAGAACCTCAAATACGTCAAGACAGATTTCAAGCACACAATCTGAAAATAGAAAAACACCTACTCCCATGCAAAATTATAATGGTGGGGAGTAAGATATAGTACCTGTAGAGTGAGACGTTTAACAGCATCCCAGGCGTGGGCAATGAGTTCCTTCATTCTCTCCTCTGAGGTTGTCTGTGACTCCACTGGTGTAGTGTCAGGCATTACTTTCATTGGGATGGAAAGGGGGCGAGATTCTGAGAAAGAGAAAAGATGAAAAGGAAAAAAAGATTAAATTAGATTTAAAGAACACACTTGCACTTTGGACAAAGAAAAAGGTTTCTCCTCGCACTTGTGGTATCCACCAGGCACAGTAATCACATTCAGTACTCCCATTTAACCTTTGTTCTCACTGAATGAACACACATTCACAACCAATCTTCAATGTCCAAAATACATTCAAGGTGCAAAGAAAGGACTGAGAAGACACCCAACCTTAAGAAGAAAAACAGTACAGTACAGAAGCAGAAAGGGAGCAAATGAGGCAGACAAATACAGATAGAACACACTTGGGTTAGCCTGAGGTCTGCGGATGTTAAAGCCATCAGGGCGTCACGGTTGAAGGGGGGGGGCTCTCTCTGAAGACACATTAAGGCATATTTCATGATTTAGGCCCCCCTTGTTCAGCAGCGCAATCCCACAGTTGTCATGAAAAGGCAGTGATGTCACAGCACCACCATTTCTCCTCAGATGCCACATTCCCAAATATCACTAAAACAGCCAAAAGGGTTGACATGGCAACAACAGTGAGTTGCTGTGGCAATAGACAAAGACCAGTAAGTTACCTTGGTTTTGTGGTAATGGTGGCAAACTGCCTAAAACTTGCGGGTGGGAGTGTGTGTGTTCATGTGTCTGTATAGGCTGAGTGACTCACAGCTCACAGGTGCATGGATCTGAAGTTTGTGCATTTGTGGAAGACTGCAGACTGAGGAGCAAAATCAGTGTGTCTGGATTCTGAGTATTTTCTCACACTCAGAATCCAGGTGCCTTGTGCACTTGGGGACTATGAAATGGATTGTATTTGTCATGATACCTACAATCAGGATTGCACCATTTTGTTTTATACAAAGCACTGACCATACTGTATCTTTTGTACATTCCAAAATTGATATTTCCAATTTACTCTAGCATCAATATTTCTTTCCTAGTTATATTGTTCCTGCTAATTCTTTTTTTTCTCAACGAAATCAAAGTATTCTGTAGGTAACTTAACACCCAAAGTGTCGCAGACATAAGCAGAGGTATCTCTGACTGTATTTCAAGGATCTGTCAATAATATATTCTTATTGAGGAGTCTGCATTAATGATGGTTTAATAATAATGTATCCTTTATTAATCCCTCACAGGGATCGACCAGGAATCTTGGGTTCTTGGGTTCCAAAGACGTTCCAAAGACGATTACTCTACCTGCTGCGTCTCCTGCCTTTTTCTGTGGGGCCACGGAGTTGTAATCTTATTGGCCAAATCCCAACATTGATCTTACACAAACACAGCCATATCATTCTGCTCTGTCTTCATCATTTGTTTAGCTCAGTTTGATCATTTCCTCTGTTTGTCTACTGTCTTACTGTTCAGTGGGTATTTGAGGCGGCCACTCAAGCCTCTTGTAAACATTCCAGTGACCTAAAGGTGATTTCTCAATGACAGTGAAATCATACCTGTTAGAAAGCCTCTTTTAAAGGTATACTGAAAAGGCTGTGGGATGGAATATTGTTCTGTAACGCGTCTGTGGAAGTTCATCCAGTCATCCAGGTCATGGAAAATTCTTGTCAAAACCTTCTTCTCATAGCAACTGGACTTGATTCCTCAGAAAATGTTTCACGTCATCTCACTTCATTCTCTTCGTTATCTGAAAGGCTTCTTCAGTTCGGAAGGAGGCAATTCGAAGAATTGTTCTGTAATATCACTTTGGTCCTCAGGGGGTGACAGTGAGTCACCGCAGGGCCTCTATTTATGATCTAAGAGATCGCCAACAAGCAACAATGAGTCACCATGGCACAGACAAACTGTTGCTCAAGAAGAAGGCTACGCCTATGTTAATGTAATTAACTATCTGTCTGGAACTTACATCCAAACAGTGGTGGAGGTTTGTAGGTAGGTGGTACTTTATTCATCCCCAAACTGAGTGAGGGAGTATCAGTCCAGGCTAGTTACCACTCAGAATAATAGCCTGCCTGCAGCATTAGACAGCTTACTTCTCATTTGCATGAGGGCCATATTTTGCAAATATCTGTAATTCTACTGAATTGTTTGTAGATTGTTTTGTATGAAGCTTTAATTTTTTCAAATCAGCAAGAATTATATAATTGTGCAATAAGGGAAAATGGAGGGAGACAGAGAGACCAGAGCCCCATTTCATTGCTGCCTGATATGAATGTATGATTCCATAACACAAAAATGCATGAGTACACAAAAACAATTTACAAAGAAAAAAAATCATAGATTCACTGTAATTTCACAAATATGAAGCTGTTACCAGTAAACTCTTGAATACAGATATAGTCATCTATTTGATCATGTGTCCTTGACGAGTGGTTGTGCAACTAGTCATACAAACATCATTAAAAGACCTCAGCAATTTCCAGGACTGCTTCTATCTTTCTGGTATGTTCCCTATTACAAATGGTTTACAGTGAGTTGAAGTGTTGTATATTCTGTGACAGCTGTGTGCAGGCGGCAGCTTTGGGACTTTTTAATAAACCTGCCTGCCTAATTGTTTTGGATGCAATTTACTGTTTGTTTAAATATTTATATGACCATTTGTTACAGAGCTATTGAAAACCACCACATAAATGTGCTGGTGGTCAGGGTAAATGGAACAGATGAAGAATTTACGTCATCTTTCTTCCTGCCAGCTGTAGATTATGGATGTCATTTTAATCCGGGCATATGTAGACTCTTGCTACAAAGTGTGAAGCATGAGTGAATTAAAAACATTTCTATATCAACTTCAATTCAATTTTATCACGCCAAATTACAACAAATGACATCTTGAGGCACTTTTCATAGAGCACGCCATAGGCCATTCTCATTGAAATATCTATTGTGACCTAACAGTTCCCCTATGAGCAAGTAATTGGCGACAGAGGCGAGAAAAACACTTGCTTTTAACTGGTCGAAATTGTCAGAACTCAGACTGGCCACTCATAGCAACACTAATCAAGCTACACAACAGCTGGAAAAATCCCTTGAAAAAAAGAAGGGGACGACTTATGCTTGTCATAACAGACAACAGACAATACTTAGGAAACAAAATCGCTCTCTCCTTCTCTGTGACACCTTTTTAAACATTTTCTGCATAATTATCTGAACCCACTTTTTTAAACCCTTACCAAGTCATCTAAACCACTGGTCCCTAACCCCCAGTCTCCAGATTTAGTACTGGTCCGCAAAGAAAATTTTTTCCGGTACAAATTATAGTTTTCTCATTAGGTCTTCCGCATCTTATTTTGAAAAACGTCAGTTTCTGCCTTCGCCTTACTGCCACACTTTGTAATTGCCTTATATAAAGTATAATTGTTGAATTCAAATTAAATACAGTGAACTAACAAAAGTTTTCATTATTTGAACCCCTGCGCCTCTTGCCGGTTCACGGAAACATTTTCATGCATACCACTGGTCCCTGGTCCAAAAAGGTTGAGGACCACTGATCTAAGCCATCCACTAGCATTATAATCAATGAAACGTCTGGTGAACCACAACCCAACCGAAACTTCCCCTCTTAGCTCCTTTTGATTCAACCTCAAAACCCCCATCCAGCATCTACAAGACCTAACTCTCATCATTCATGAAAGCAGGAAAAGGGGATACATGAAGATGAATTTATTCCCCTCAGATTACACTGCCGGTCATGGAGTCTGTGAGAAGTCTGTTCGGGCTCCTTAGTGCGAAGAGGCCAAAAGACATTCAAAAGTAGAACGTATACGTCGTCTTTGGACTGCAACCATTCTTCTCAGGAGGGGGGCTCCTATCTCATTATTCCTCCATCATTTGTTTTTTTTTTTCCTCTCCAACCATCATTACCTTGATAAATTGTTGACTGTACAAGAAAAATTAAACTATATAAACTCCACAATGAAAATATTATCCCCTTCTGAAAAGCATACTGCGGCCAATAAAAACCTGTCTGACTTCCATCAGGCTACTAGGACTTGGATTGGAGTTGTGCATGACCGTGTTCTGCCTCAAGCCCTTCCCTTCAGATAGTACATGCATAGTATGTGTTTGTCCATGAATGCATGAGTTTCCTTCATGCTTTTCTATCTCTGAAACATGTTTATGAGCCAAATTCCACAATGTACGTCTCGAACCACAAAGCTATCTTTTACTTTCCCAACCTCCCATTTCCTTTTCTGACACACTACCTTTGAGATCACTACAATGCCACAACAGCAACAATTTTGAGAGCACCACATCGCTGATCACCAACACTGCTATCTTGCAGAATGACAAAATCATAATACACGTCTCCACTGTGACCTCCTGCTTCCCAAGTTAACAGAGAAGTTTCATTAAACCCCTTCAGCAAAGTCACAACAGACAGGAACAATGACAAAACTTTTGTTCCAACATTTAGGAAACAAAGCCAGGTCCAAGTGTAGGTTTCTCAGGAAAAGAATTATTCTCTCAAAGTGCCAAAGGCTAATTTTAGGATTGAAAAGCAAAACCAGTGAGATCATTATTCTGCTCGATGTTAGAGAACAATGAGAAGCTTGGGACTTGGGGGGGGGGTTCTCCATCTTGCTGCCAACAAGAACATTCATTAGGGACAAATAAAGAAAATATTTGGAGGTAAGTTTTATGTGAACCAATTTGTAGTGTAATTGTGCGGGAAGGGAGAAGTCAACCTCAACCTTGGGAGAAAAGACTTGTTATCAAAGTACTGCTTGTTTCTTGTAAAAGATAATCACACTAAACAGCTATTTCACTTCTGTGACTGTGTTGCAAAGTGACATGATCTGAGTGAAATAATGAGAGTTGTGCTTTTTCTACGAATCACACAATATACTTTTGATTTGCTACAAAAAGTCCGATAAATTGACCATGGCTAAAACAATCCTATGGCATTGCAACTACCTAAGTTTCATGATCACTGTACAAGTCTCCAGCCTCCTAATATACATAAAGGGAGAATTTATGCCTCAGTAAAAAAGTTCATGACGAGAGAGAACAATGAAGGCGATTTCTGATTGTTTGATTTCTGATATGTATGAGTCTGTTAAAAGTCTCTGTTGGCTGCCTTAGGTGATCATGATCCAATTTAGAAAAGACTATTTTTAAAAATTGGTGAGTCTTTTTGTGTATTTTACATATGCAGAGACCAAAACCGGGCATAAAAACATTGTCAAATATGTTGCAAAGCTGAGCTGAATGGATATGGGTTCTGAGATTTGAGCTGGGCAGCCCCACAACTATAGTATGATATCACCTTGCCCCCAGCGTTTTCTGGGGAAATAATCTACAGTGGACTGGTTCTGTGTGTCTCTGTACATTTGCCTACACATTAGCAGGCACCTTTCACAAGCCTGCAGGAAAGTCCCCCTTGATTACAATGAAACTGTAGCTAGGCTGAATATGGTAACAAAACAACATTACACTCTTTTTACATCATAAAATTGCCAGGCATGTGTTCAAATAGCCAATTGGAAGCAGGGACAACTAGCTAGAACAATTCTTCTGAGGAGGCTTTGAACTGTTAAAAAAGTATTTTTCTTCCAGAGGATTACACTTTATTCTGCAAATTCCCTGAAGTGATTTCTTTGGAGAAATCAGAAGCCCAAGCGGAAAACTGATAATCAATAGGCAAAGATGAAGACTGCTTTTGCCAAGTTATAGTACAGAGGAAAATCATTTCCTTTATTCTTTCTGAACAACCACTGCATCTGACCATTTTATTTTATAGTATTCCACAAAATTCCCTCTCTCTTCATCACTCTTCTGACTTTTTATCTTTTTCTCTTGTGTGTATGTAAGTATTTATGTTATCACTTGCATATTTTGACAAATCATTTTAATCTGCGGTGTACTAAGTATACATGTGTGAGCCAGATACCAATATTACTTACAATACTACTTATTAGCTTCTTAATATAGTGGAGCCAAAGAGGAATTACTAAAAATCAGTACAAAGGAACCTTTCAAATAATGGATGTTTGACGCTTTTCAATGTTCAGTAGTTTGGAATACTAATAAAATAATGACAATATTGAGGCAGTTGCTATTGGTAAAAGTATAATAAACACATAAACTTGAAAAAGCATGTGTGGTAAAAAAAATGCAATAAAAATCAAGGAATGAAGCATAAGTATGGACTATTCAGGAAAGTGAATATTTACAGTGCATGATGTTAATTAATTGACAAAAAATTTGAGTCTTATGTTTCTTATAAGAATGTAATGACATCATCCCTCTGAAGGTCAATTGAGTAGCAGCAGCAGCAGCAGTGTCAGTCCATTTGGCTTGCTGCCACTGTTGGATGGTGTTAGTCTTATGTGTTTATTCCATGTGTGTCCTTGTGAATGGCAGTTTGAACATGTGTTGACTCCAACTGGCAAACTCTCTGCATATCTCTACTATGTTTACCTACATAGATGACTGAAGACTGAAAAATAAAACGCCTGGTGTAGTGATTACAAACCCCCTTTGAGTCCCATGAGAAACTATATACCAGCAATAATCCCCAAACCAAAATGGACCTTGTCATATGCCTGCATGTTTATTGAGTCACGTTAATGCAATCTTATTTGAGCTATACTGGAAAATGCCAAATGATAATTCAACAAAATGAAGGAAAACATTAAAGGATATTGATTTCTCCTGTGAAACCTTTCCAGTATGAGAAAAATGAGCCGCGTGTTTTCAAATTATTTCTTAGAAAAACATGATTTATTTCACAGAGCAATTATTAATTAGACCTGTCACAGCTGATGAGATTTAAGCACATCATGACAGTGGTCATTTCTCAACTACATCCACATCAGTGTTACCCTTTGTAAATCCTTATGTCTTGTCGATTCCATGAAATTTGAATAGCTGGATTAGATTTTGAGGGGTAAACAGCGACTACGAAGAGATTTTGAGAAATCCATCAGATTACTCGCTGTAGGAAACTGCCTTGAGAAATAAAATGCATCCTGCTGACAAGAAAAAGCTCAAGACATTTTTATATCCAGCTCAGTCAATGATGTGAAACACCAAAGACTAAAATGATAAATTACTAAGAGAGTTGGATTTAAGGACTAACTCTGGACCATGTTTTTTCAAATAACAAAAGAGAGCGCACTCATCATCTCCCGTGTTTAAATATCTACCTCGTCATTCACCATGTGCTCCTCTCATGGTAAAACAATACATAAGGCATCTTTAGACAACTCAATGCCAAACATAACATGTTAGGATTCAGTGGCTCTTCTTACATGTCGATTGAGAAGCATGGACAAGCCTTTACAGCAGACAATCCACACCAATGTAATAATTCACATGTGTTGCGTCCGTGAATGTGACAACTAACAAATGTGTATTCTGTCAGTACTGGGTAAACATGAATCTTAACTTGTAGCTTTTCAAAAGACTTGAATTAAGATAATTCTGAGCAGAATACGGAGTTACATATGATTACATTGACTTATACATCACCATACTCAACAAAGGGTTGAACCGCCAAACACCAGGGAGAATTAATATTCAAATCATTGCGGCGAAACTGAATTCACAACATAAATTTGCAACCTTTGGACCAAGGATAAACCAAAGGAAGTTGGAGGAAATTCATCCCTGAATATGAACTCTGGGTATACAGAGAAACAGTCAATTTCAAGGAGGATATAATGATGTGCATTGGAATAACAGTGAATTAGAAACTAGATATAAGGACATGTCACTATCTGCGATGTCCTGTAGATGTAAAGTACGTATTAACAACAGTGAACCGCAGCAGTTAAATGGCATTGTAGTTAATTAGCAGCAGTGGATGACGTCTACAAGAGGAAAATATCACAGCAGTGAGATACGCATTTTCAGGATACTTTGGAGCCCTAGTCGAGATTATGTATCCACCACTTCAACAACTTCAAGGATGAATACCTCTGCCCTCTACTTGTTGAAACAATGGATACATATGATTTGCGTGACACTATGGCGGGACTGCAGTGAATATTTTCTATACAGCAAAATATTCAGTCAAGCATTGGACTGAACCAATGTTTCAGGAGAAGATAGACACTATGTGAATTTCGAGGTGACAATAGTAAATTTCATGGTAGTAACAATGTTCAAAAACATTTATCAACTATCACTTAACTGTATGTGATAATAAAAAGAACCATAATTATCTATTTGTTTTTATCAATCATCAGGACAGTTATAGATTGTTGTTTTTATTTTTTTGGTCCCATTCATATACTTCATGTGTTATACAATTTTAGACAACTAAATTAAATGTACTAGATTAAAATTCCTATGACAGGAAGGGTGGCAATAACAATAGTAGCACCTTATTTTTTGAGAAAGTATAAAAATAAATAAGAGTAAAAGACTTAATGCAACCATCAGAGATTGAAAAGCAAGATGACAGGCCATTCAGAGATAGACGAGCAAATAGAAGTTGGGCACCTAAATAGTCAGCACACTATACTTGAGTACTGCTGACAAGCTACAGTATTCAGCTGTAACTGGAATATGGGAGCCATGGGGACAGTTCACTGACGACTCCTCAAGACACAAAATAAAGTTGAAGTGTGAGTAAGCAAATATGCTGTGTTGAGGAAATGTCATTAGCACAGACTGGATGAAACAAAGAACAGATGGAAATCCAGGGGCATTAAGCAGTGTGACATTTCATGTTCAGGCTTTAAAAATGAACAAAGAAAGCAAATGGCCCTCTTTCGGACTTTGAAATGTCAAAGGGGAATTATGTATGTATAGCGCAGAGCGCTATACATATATAATGTTATTTACAGCTTCAGGATGAATTCATTCTGAACAGGGATTCATCACTGCTTATGGTGGCACTTTATCCCATATCAAAAAAAGGAAAACAAAGAACAATACACAAACCCTTGTTTATTTCCCCAAACTTGCCACAGAAATATGTTGGTGTTGAACATTTTGACTATTACCACTGAATTTTAAATAGTAGAAATTCGGGAAATTTAAAGTAATTACTTATATATTATATTTTATCTACTCTGTTGTCAGTTCAGTTAACATTTGGCAAGCCAAGGCATTCCACTGGAAAATATTAATTAAATATCTAGAGGGAAACCGGAGAGAGAAGCTGGCCCATTAGATTTATAAATACGCCATACAAGTATTAAATTAAAACCATTTCTACAGTCTGTGAGGTTCTGTGTTGTGTCATAGACAGCTCGTACACAGACCAACAGCTACAGCCATCCTCCCAGGTAAGAATGAATGAATAAGCATGTACTGTATATGACTGCACAGTGAATGTGTGGGTGTCTGAAATGTTTTGGACTCCCTTTTGTGATCAAAATGTAATATCCCTTGAGTCCATGAAAAAGATTTTCTCGATAATGTTTATACCACAAGTGAACTGCATTAATACACTGGGAAACCTGTGAGGAACTGTATTCCTATCCGGCCTCTCTTTACACCACCAGCAAAAATCTGGCCTACATTTACCACCAACTGAGTGCTGCTGTTAAGGAGAAAAAATAAGCTGGATAATGATTTTGAATCGATGGAATTTGATTCAAAAATGTTGTTGTTGTTGAAATGGGAATTATTAATTTTAGGAGATTTATGATCGTTGAATAATACCATCTTAGAAACACTTCCTGTCGTGCATGCTAGTATAATGGAGGTTAAAGAAAAAGAGAGAAGCAGAAATCCACCTGTCCCGCTTGTCACCCAAGTAAAAAGTGAGAAAAGTTACAATGGTTGTAAAATCAATTAACTAAAAGATGCAGTCTCTTTGGAAAGAAACTGCAGACAGTTCTACATTTGGGGACTCAGATCCTCCAAGGTGTCACCCATGCTCATGCACATGGCTTGTACCCATAAACTGAATCAAAGAAGATAAATATATACTGTTTTTTTTATTAAGACTTAAGGACACGAAACATTTATGGTGGGCCATTTTTATTCAAAACCAAATAGTGTCAGGAAATACACAACATTCCAGATCTTTTTCAACCAAGTTAATTTTTTTATTGCTATTCTTTTTTATGTGGCCCACAGCAAATCAGAGCGTTTTTCTATGGGACAATTATTTTAGAGACCAAAACCCTGCCTGCCAGGTAAAATTATGCCATCTATCATTCATTTCTTACAGTACAAGTTTTTTCATGAAAATTTACATTTTTGCAGACTATACCTGTTGAGGATTGGCCTGGGTAATCGTATTATCTTATAATGTAAAGTTGTGTGTACATCACAGTTACACCAGGATTAATCATTCATGACATCAGGTTGCCATCCAGCAACTCTGAAAGTCATGTGTGAAATCATATTGAAAGGCAGTCCCAGTTTTCACATGGTGAGTGTCCCTTATGTCTGTGACTTGTGGAAATGTGTATGTGTTTGCTTTCAACAAGCAGATGCATGTATGCATGTGCAGACATGCACCTTTAGCGTCTGTATTTGTAATCGAGTGTGCAGTCAACGGGTTTGTTCTATGTAAGAGAGCGCCCAGAAAGTGGAAAACTGGCATAGCAGAAGGTCTGATGGAGCCAAACCACTCATCTATTTTGGGTAGCCAGGAGCCACAGAGCTACCCTAATACTCCCTAGAGAAAAACAGAGGATGACATACCAAAATATATGGTGTCCTTTGAGAAGAAAAGTCACTCAGGTGTCAGCTCACATCAGTTTACAGCATTAAACAAGAGCAAGTACAGCAAAGTGCTGCCTTGCCCTAACTCTGTTGTGTATTTTATCCTTGTTGGTCTCGGCCCATTTGAATCCCTGCTTATTTTTGTTTATTTATTTTATTTTGGTCATTTCTATTATCACTCTGTTTATGTAGTTTTGGTTGTCTATTTTCAACCTATGCCTTGTTTTTTAATTCTATTGTCCATTCTTATCCTTGATGTTGTTCTCGCCACTGTCTGCTTATTTGTGGATGTCTTGCTATTTTCTAATTGTCTTCTAATTGTCTCTCTATTTCTATTTTTTGAAAATGTAACTGTTATGTTGCTGTGACAAAAGAATTTCCCCCATGAGGATCAATAAAGTTTATCTTATCTCATCTTTTCTCTGCTAAAACAATAAATACTCATATATATTGTAAATGCAGCAGTAGTCACCAATGGAAGAGCAAGCTGTATGTGAATTTTGAGCGAGCCATTAATAACAGTTTTACAAATCCTGTTCACTCACATATTGATGACCCTACTCCATAAATTTCATACTGAATTGTTGATACGATAAAGAGTGATCGAAACTTCAGACAGAGAGTGCAAGGTAAACCTACCTGTTACAGTTTTAGTTTTGACAGGGCTGCTGGCATAGTCGGACGCTTGATTGGAGGGCTGTTGGGCCAGTGGCGTGCTTCCTACAGAGACTTCATCCTCTCTCCTTCTTGCCAAAGGAACTGGACCTGGAGTCTGTAATAAAGCAGTACTTAAATGAGGTTGTTTTTTTGTTTGCAAGGTCATAACCTTAAGTAAAATATAAACATCAGGTTTAATCAAAAGACACAAAGCATACAAATTCAATGTGGGAATAAAGAAAAGTCAGAGACCAAGGGAGAAAAGAAAAAATGCAGTAGAACACGAAACAGCTTTCCAAAACCAATAAGAACCAGTGACAGCTCCCTGTTTTTTTGAGCACTCTCCCATGATGCTCGCAGGCCAAACACAAAAGTTCTCTCAACATGATGCATGCACAAAGCAGGGGTGGCAGAATGATGTCTGAGAGACAAAAGGCTGGGAAACTGATCGGAAATAGTTAAACTATAAGCATCAGCAAAAGTGGGCTGCAAAAAGATGAAAAGGATGAAGGCCAACTGTAGCGAAAACTAGGCATACACGTGGAAGTATGGAAGTGCATGTATCCCCCCCCCCCCCCCCCCCCCCCCACACACACACACACACACACACACACACACACACGCGCGCACACACGGAAAGAGAGCAAGAGAGAGTTGTTTTTCAATTGAAGGTACTGGGTAAGGAACAACTTAAAATCATTCAAATGTCACCCAAACATAAAATAAGGTAAATAAGATACTAGCCAAGAGGCCTATTTCTCAGACACTTATTTGAATCAACTGTATTCAGAACTTTTCCTGACCCACTTAGGGATTTAGTTTGAGCTTTTCCCATGTAAAAGCTGCCATTAAAACAACATCTTCATTTGACAAAAGACAAATTTTGTCGGATAAAAACCACACTTGCATTTGAAAACATTTGAAACAATACATTACACTGAAATCCTCTGTAGAAAAGACATTTTAGGCTCGGTCAATAGTGGAAAGCATTAAAAGAAATCTGATGTAAATTTAATGGAAAATATGTACTTTGGCTCATCTTAATACCCTGTGCTGAGAGCAGGTACATTAACCACTGACCGTTGCTCATTCCTGGTGGATGACATAGTATGAGCTAACTCCTCACATACAAATGCATATTAAGGGGGTTGGGGTGAAGCATGAGTGGTTCTTTTTCCTCCAATTTCTTGTCTCTATTACCTTCCTCACAAATATGTTCAGTTAATTTTCTGATTGATTTCTTTTTTCTCTTTTCCTCACATAAGACTTGTTTTTTTCCACTTTCCTACTCCTATTACCTTTTTCTTATGGTCCGTGCTCCCGCTTTACCTCACTCCCCCTTTCCCTTGTCCTTTTTCATACTTTTTGGAAACTTTTCATTTAATTTTTTCGTACTTTCACTTGTTTCTCATATCTCCTTTTAAACTGTTCTTGGGATTCCTCCTTTTTTATCTTTTCTTTTTTTTTCTGAAGTGTTCTTTTACATTGGCCCACTACAAACTTTTCTCTCTCCATTTCTCCAAATGTACCCTGCTACATCCTGTTTGCTGCTCTAATTATGTCTTTTCTCATCATTTCCTTCCACTCTCAACCTGCTGTACTATTCAGTGTCCTCTTCGCTGTCCTTCATAGAATGTTGTGTGGCCTTCAGCTCAAGGTCTTTTTTAAACCAGCCAGTCCTTGAGAGGAGGCCCTGACAGGTCGCTGATGTAAATGGCCTTACAAAAAAGGCAAAAACCACCAGTACAAACGCGGACACGTGTCTACTATAGCAAATCTGCACACAGAGCAACCCAGTGTTGTGTATCCTTCACACCGGCACTAGTTCAACTCATAACACGTGTTTACCCTTGTGTAGCAACAACCTCCAAAGTAAGGAGTGGTGCAATTAACTCCCTCTCTCTTAGTCTCTCTTGCACACATATTTCGACAGCCCTTTCAAACTGCAGGAGGCAAGAAGCAGACCAACGTAGAGAACTATTGAAAAGTCTAAAATACAGTACTTTCATGTAGTGCATTTATATTTATGTGCATTTCTGGTTGAACCTGTGGTATATCCCTAGCAATCAAGTCTGCATATTTGAGTATGTGTAGTATGGGCAAATGAGCATTCAATGTCCATCACCATGACCCCTGTCAAATAAATAGAGAGAGACTGGATGGAAAACAGGGAGCAGACCACATGGAAAAAGGTAGCTGGAAAAGAGAGAGCAATGAGAGAGGGAGGTATAAGGAACATTAGACATTTACAGTCACTTCAGGCACACATCCAGTGCCTCCTAGATTAAGTACAGCAGAAGAATATGCTTGACACAATTTATAAACAGAGATGATGATGTGAAAAAAATTCCTCTTGCTCTCAAACATGAAGAATTAATCAGCAGAACTGAAAATGTTAAAGGTGATCACATACTTGTTGTCTGCTGCTTCCTCTATGAGGCTGATACAGCAGCCAAGTGCAGAAGATCGGGTCTACGTTGACAGCAATGCCCTGGACACTGACCATCAGTATTGCACCTGTACCAAAACAAAAAGAAAACTCAAGTAAATGTAAAAATTCCGAATGCAGACTGACTGTGACATATCAGTTATAAGAGAAGTGCTTCAATAACAATACGAAGAACATTCCCTCTGTAATAAGTGCATGATAAATTTCAAAATCAAATTTAGTACTGGAAAATAGACCAATATTTTGAGGCACTAAGGTTTTTCTGACAATATCAAATTTACATGATCAACATAACTCGGACAAGATCAAATGATACAAAATATGATTGCCTGAACTGAAAAGAAATTTAAATCATATGGTGTCAGTTCTGTTGCAGATCATTTCTGAAAAATTAGAAAGTAAATCAATCTGAGTCTCAAAAATCAGCATCAAACGCAAACCAACACAAAAAGAAGATTTGGCCATATTTGCATGGGTTTAACACCAGGCCCGTTGTATCCAGCCAACCAACATGTAGGTCTGAAAAATGCTCGTTGGAGAGGAGAAAAGAGAACACTTTTTTTC